>NC_090445.1:384819616-385163783 GCF_031143425.1 Pleurodeles waltl
AACGGGCTACACTTGAAAAAAAAAACTGCTTTATTTAAAAGCAGTCACGGACATGGAGGTCTGCTGTTCCCAGCAGGCCTCCATCCCCGTGAGTGCCCTGAGTCGCTATGGGGTCGCAAATTACGACCCACCTCATTAATATTAATGAGGTGGGTCTTTGCGACCCCATAGCGACTCGCAGAAGGTGTCTGAGACACCTTTCTGCATAGCAAATTGCGACTTGCAATTTGCGAGTCGCACGGACTCGCAAATTGCAAGTCGCAATTTGCTTCTTTCCCACATCTGGCCCTTTGTTCCTTCTATCCTCGACCCCCGACTACCGGGGGTGCAAGAGCTCTTTGAGAATTTGAGCCTCATGTGGGTCTTTCTTCTATAGCTATGGATCGTTTAGTATCAGATGTTAAATGACCAATAGCATTGGCATTACTGATGTTCAGTACAACTGGCTACTTCTACCGGGTAAGGAATTGACATATGCTTTTCTGCTTGACTGATCTTGCTTTTTTCCTTGCTTTCCTTTGCTTCCTCTTTTCCCTTTTTGACCTTAAATACTCTGAGCTTTGTGAATTACTGTGGGAGGCATTCACTTCTGTTGTTATTATAGCAATTCAATTCTTGTTATGGTTCCCTGTATGATGGACTCCTTCATGTGTACCGCTGGGTGAATTTTTGGGCTCTATTAGCCCTGTGGCCTTTAAGGGAGTTGCATTAACTTGACAGATTTTCTGTGACAATGTTTTTTTCTTCACATTTCTCTGGTTCATCAAATTCTAAAACACAGAGGGGGTCATTCTGACCCTGGCGGCCGGTGACCGCCAGGGTCACCGACCACGGGAGCACCGCCAACAGGCTGGCGGTGCTCCCAAGGGCATTCTGACCGCGGCGGTTCAGCCGCGGTCAGAAAGGGTAAACCGGCGGTCTCCCGCCGGTTTACAGCTGCCCCATTGAATCCTCCATGGCGGCGGAGCGCGCTCCGCCGCCATGGGGATTCAGACACCCCCTACCGCCATCCTGTTCATGGCGGGAAACCCGCCATGAACAGGATGGCGGTAGGGGGTGCCGCGGGGCCCCTGGGGGCCCCTGCAGTGCCCATGCCACTGGCATGGGCACTGCAGGGGCCCCCGTAAGAGGGCCCCACAAAGTATTTCAGTGTCTGCTTTGCAGACACTGAAATACGCAACGGGTGCAACTGCACCCGTCGCACCCCTGCAACTACGCCGGCTCAATTCTGAGCCGGCGTCCTCGTTGCAGGGGCATTTCCGCTGGGCCGGCGGGCGCACTTGTGGAGAGCGCCCGCCGGCCCAGCGGAAATGTTTGAATGGCCGCCGCGGTCTTTTGACCGCGGTGCGGTCATTTGTCGGCGGTACCTTGGCGGACGGCGAATGACCCCCAGAGTCTTTCCTCTACACTTAGGGCCTGGGCTCTAACAACTTCCACTAATGTATCATTAAGAATTGGGACAATAATCTGAGGATTATACCCTGAAACCGCAGAGTCGCACGCCACTTGTTGGACAAAGTTATTTTTTGGGGTTCTCTGGATCAAGTCAATGAGGGCTTGTAGCTTAGAGTCAATGTCCACAATATATTTAGCCATGATGTTTAGCAGGTCGACTTGAATATCTTTTATAGCTGCCTGATGCTTTATTGCAGTTGCCATAATGTCCAAGATCGACAAGAGTGAGCCCCATGTTTTGGCTGTGACATCCGATTGGGGCTGGGAATTGTGGGTATGATCCTAAAATGGACTTAGGAAAATGATAGTATGCAATATATCCTTTTCATGCTTTTGATGCATTTGACTGGATTCGTGAGGTAGAACATTTTTCCCGTGCATGTGTCACCCTCAAGGTAGTCCATGTCAAGCAGCTCTATCAGGGCATGGTTGTGAGAACCACCGGATCCCGGCAAGTCCATGTCCTTCCTTATCCGAGGGCTTAGGGATTGATCCTCCCAGACACTAAAATCCAGATCTAAAATTGACCCCAATCAATCTGGACTGTCAATTTCAACTTTCGAGCTTCCCTTATTGGAGTCTAACCTCTCCTGCTCTTGCGAATTTGAAAAAAGACTGATTTTCTGGGTGGAGATCTTTCACAAAATGATGCCCTGTTACTGCATCCATTATTGCATCTGTTGGTTCTGTCAGTTCTTTATTTTCCTGCGATCGTAAGTGCCCAGTAGTAAAGAAATCTGTAATTTTGTACTCAACTTTTTTCGCTGACAACATTGATTATAATTCCAAATTGATTTCCCTCTGTTCCACAGGCTGCATCCCTTCCATTCCAGAAGTGCTTAAACTTTCTGCTGGCGGATTCACCCGGGAACAATGCTTGTTTTTTTGGGGGGTTTTATCCTCCCTCCATTGGGATCCACCTGCAGCTTGCCGGATCGCATTATGCTGGCTTAACTGCTGAAGTTGAACAGGGTAGCAGCAATGGTGAGATTTATTGAAAGTAGCCCTCAATTCTCCAAGTGATCTGGATTCACTGCTTTCGTGTGTAATTTGTTGATGACTAGATTAATTTTGTTGTCTTACTGACAGAGTTTCCTGGCAGACTTGGAGCGGGAGGAGTGCTCAGGGGTTCCCTCTAGGTGGGGAGGCGAGCGGATCTCACTGATGAGTTCACAAACCGCACCTAGCCTAGCTGGGCCGCTTCTGTGAACCCACAGGGCTCACACACAGCAGCGGCTGACTACAGCAGCTGCGCTCGTCCCCCACCTGAACCGAACATGTGTGCTGACTGGAGGCCCTGCCCTTCTGCTACTTCTGTGATTGGTGCTCCTACTGTTGATGCTCTTTTAATGTCCACCTCACTCGCTCCACCTCACCTCACCTCTGCCATGCAGCCTGCAGCCCACTGTTGCCCCCCAATCCTTCCACCTCGATGGGCAGCTCGGTGAACTGGAACTAGGCCGAAGGTAGGGACAACAACCGCCTGAAAGAAGCTGAAAGAGCAGAGCCGGGATGGGAGAACAGGGAAGAGAAGTGGATGTCGATGAACCCCCCCCCCAGCATCGAAAACACAGTTGCAGAGCTGTAGCGCTGCTGCTGGGCTCCGGTTTTGTTAGGGGGGTTCAGGAGTAGAAAGTGAGGCCCGGCCCCAGCCCCAGCTGGGCTCTGAGAGCTCCTCACTGCTTCTGTTTCCTCCACCTTGCTCTGTTTTGCTCCTCTACGGAACTACGGCTGGGCTCCAGTATTGTTGGGGGGTTTGGGAGTAAAATGTTCAGCCCGGCTGGCCCCGGCTGGGCTCCACGACTCCTTGCGGTCTCTATTCCACTTCTCCACTCCTCTTGGCAGGAGCTGCGGCTGGGTTCCCGATTTAATGGGAGGGTTCGGGGTAGAAGGTTCTGCCTCTGCTTCTCTTCGACTCAGCCCCGCTCGACTACTCGACACTCAACACCGCTTCTCTCAGCTGTTATTGTAATAAATGGCAGGGGCAAAGCCAAAGATGATTGAGGGCAGGAGTTGGGGGGACGGAGGGGAGAGAAGAAACAGACAGGGGCAGAACGGTGCACAGGAAGAGCTGCAACACGGTTAAGGGAGACGGCCTGAAAACACATGTACTCCTATTGAGTGCTTTATGCCAAATAAAAAAATAGCTCTGAAAACCATGAGTAATGGAAGGAGACATGTACTATTGGAAGGGCAAACACAAGAAGAGGGCATGATGCCCACATGCCATGACAAATGGCATTAAAGCAAATGAAATTGACGCTGAAACTTACGAAAGGCTAATCCCACAGATAGAACACAACAGGTCTCTAAAAAGGAGAACCTCAGCACTTCTGAGCTCCCAAGGTCCAGTCCTTTCAACTCTCTTATGGCACATGTCAAATTATTAGAGCTAATTAAAAATTGTATTCTGCTACTCTTTGGAGGAAAATAGTTTGTGGACTTGCAATAAAACCCAAGATGGATTATTGCAATTGCTTCTAATGTCAGTCTCCTAAAAACTTGATTTACCTACTCAGAAGCACAAAATGTAACCGTTAAAGCCATCAAGAAACCAGTCCATCTGCTGCCTGTGGGCCATTGCATTGGCTGCTCACAGATGGACCACATTCACTTTAACATTTCCTGTCCCATCTTAAATGCCTCAAGCAATTGTTTTTTGTCTATCTTTCCTAATGGATTCACCATTATCTCACATGCTGCAAATTATGCATTATTAATAGAAGGCATCTGCTGAATATTAAGTTGTCCCACACATTGAAAATATTCAGGAAAGAGAAAGGGGCTAGTATATTTGGCAATGCAGTACTGAAGCAGGTAGTGTGTGCTTTATAAGTGTTGTCAATCCAATCAGTCGGTCACACTACAGAGGGCTATAACTAACCAAAATCTAAATTCTAAATGTAAAAGTTGTCAGACCTAAAAGAAGTTTGGTATCACCAGACAACCCCCGGGGGGGCTAGATAAATGGGACAGATGACTCAAAGACGCTACAAAATAAAATAATGACTAATCTAGTCAAGACTGTAACCACTGAATAGGAGTAGGGGTCTTTGTCTGGTTGTTCTGCCATGAATGAGCAGAGTTTGATTGACTACTGAAGCACTGGAAGCATGAAGAAGTGCTTGCCTTATCCATATTAAAAGCATGTTTTGTAGCTACAGGACCTAACAAAGGGCACAAAGGAGACCTTGTCCTGTTCTTCTCTGTCTCTGAAGGAGGATGCTTCCATATAGGGCCCCCAAACCGAATCCGTATGCCGCTTTCCTATGAGGAGATATAACCAGAAAGTCAACAAGTACACACATATATTCTTTTTTGCCTTGCAGACATGCTGTTGACTTTTACAGGTTGGAGAGGACACAGAGACACAGAGAAACACCAGCCCCCCCTTGCAAATTTTCTCTCAGTCAAATATTCTATTAAACTCTGATTTCATATATTGACATAGGTGTCTCCTTTGGAGTTTGTGAAGTCAAGGTCAATCTTGCTTAAAAAGACAGATGCCCCAATAACCACACGCCTGAGTCGACAACCTCCAGGTTGGAGTTGGCCATTCTCCAATTTATGGCAGAGCTTCTGATACGATGTCTGCAGGTTGTTTCCTATCTATGACTGCCTGGGATAGTGTAGTCCTCCTGAGAAGAAAAACATGATAAATATCACCTTCCTGGTGTTTGAAAACTGCCAGTTAAACGAGGACATTGGGTTCACATTTTTCTAAAACAACTCTTGCTTTAAGTGTTTACTTTTGAAATAAAAATTATTGTTCCGTCCTTGCTACCATCATTGTATTGTCAGCAGACTGTTATTGCGTCCATTTGCCAAATTCTTTCCAGCCTTCTCTAGGGAACACTTCTGGAAAGAAAAGTGTAGTACTAATGGAATAAAATATGTGGTTGACAGGTGATGACTGACCTGCAAACCTTACATAATGCACATAAATCTAAACCCATAGATTTTGATTTCCAGCTCTTGGCCAACAGTTATGCACCTCTTGGTAACTTAGGCCCTCATTCTGACCCTGGCGGTCGGCGGAGAGGCGGCGGTCGGACCGCGAACAGACCGGCGGTATTAAAAATGGCATTCTGACCCTGGCGGGAACCGCCAACACAGCCCGCCAACTTAACACTCCGACCGCCACAGCGGTACACACAAACAGCGCGGCGGTTCCCGCCAACAGCCCGGCGGCAGACAAAGTACCGCCCACCCTATTACGACCCACCAATCTGCCACCTTTTCCGGGGCGGGAGCACCGCCGATAAGAACACGGCGGAAACAGACTACGAACGGGAAAACGCTCACCTCTACGCACTCCACGGGAGATTCCGGCAGTATGGAGCCAGAGTTGCAGGTCATCCCCGCACTCCTATTCCTCCTCATATACCAGGAGCACGCCCGGCGGCGCGGAAGACATCGGTGAGTACTGCACCTACGACACAGGGGAGGGAAAAGATTACCGGCACACACCCACCCACCCACACCCACTACAACACACACATCAATGCATTCCCACAGATCACTGTCACAACCCACAAACCACCCCCCTCCGAAATAATGCAAAGACCAAAAGAAGAGATCATAAACGGCCAGATATATTGAAATAAACTATGTACAAAATATATACAGCTACTAAATGTAGTCCAACCACTGTCCGTGGATCACAGGGGTCCTGTGCAAAGGGGCAAGGCCCAGTCCCACGACAAGAACTCCACGGAGAGAACACTGCAGGGGCATCAGAAAGAAAATAGGACAGGCACCTCAGGGGGAAGGGAAGGGGGGGCACCTCAGCCACTTGAGTACACGACGCCAGATCCACGAGGGGACTCCATGACCACTGGGCCATCCTGGGGAGAGCAAAGCCACAGTCCATACAGTCCATACAGTGGGTGGCCTGCCCACTGGGCCATCCTGTGGAGAGCAAAGCCACAGTCCAAACAGTCCATACAGTGGGTGGCCTGCCCACTGGGCCATCCTGGGGAGAGCAAAGCCACAGTCCAAACAGTCCATACAGTGGGTGGCCTGCCCACTGGGCCATCCTGGGGAGAGCAAAGCCACAGTCCATACAGTCCATACAGTGGGTGGCCTGCCCACTGGGCCATCCTGGGGAGAGCAAAGCCACAGTCCAAACAGTCCATACAGTGGGTGGCCTGCCCACTGGGCCATCCTGGGGAGAGCAAAGCCACAGTCCAAACAGTCCATACAGTGGGTGGCCTGCCCACTGGGCCATCCTGGGGAGAGCAAAGCCACAGTCCATACAGTCCATACAGTGGGTGGCCTGCCCACTGGGCCATCCTGGGGAGAGCAAAGCCACAGTCCATACAGTCCATACAGTGGGTGGCCTGCCCACTGGGCCATCCTGGGGAGAGCAAAGCCACAGTCCAAACAGTCCATACAGTGGGTGGCCTGCCCACTGGGCCATCCTGGGGAGAGCAAAGCCACAGTCCAAACAGTCCATAACAGACCCCACTGCCACTGGAGGAGGCAAGTTGGCCAGAGGACATCCTGCAGCCCTGCGCAAGATAGATCCTGCCCTGCCACGTCTGCCAAAGGGCCAGCGGTTCTTGCCTTGAAGGGCCCAGTCCAGCGGTTCTTGAGACGGCGGGGCCCAGTTCAGCGGTTCTTGCCTTGAAGGGCCCAGTTCAGCGGTTCTTGAGACGGCGGGGCCCAGTTCAGCGGTTCTTGCCTTGAAGGGCCCAGTTCAGCGGTTCTTGCCTTGAAGGGCCCAGGTCAGCGGTTCTTGAGACGGCGGGGCCCAGTTCAGCGGTTCTTGCCTTGAAGGGCCCAGTTCAGCGGTTCTTGCCTTGAAGGGCCCAGGTCAGCGGTTCTTGAGACGGCGGGGCCCAGTTCAGCGGTTCTTGCCTTGAAGGGCCCAGTTCAGCGGTTCTTGCCTTGAAGGGCCCAGTTCAGCGGTTCTTGAGACGGCGGGGCCCAGTTCAGCGGTTCTTGCCTTGAAGGGCCCAGTTCAGCGGTTCTTGAGACGGCGGGGCCCAGTTCAGCGGTTCTTGCCTTGAAGGGCCCAGTTCAGCGGTTCTTGCCTTGAAGGGCCCAGTTCAGCGGTTCTTGCCTTGAAGGGCCCAGGTCAGCGGTTCTTGAGACGGCGGGGCCCAGTTCAGCGGTTCTTGCCTTGAAGGGCCCAGTTCAGCGGTTCTTGCCTTGAAGGGCCCAGGTCAGCGGTTCTTGAGACGGCGGGGCCCAGTTCAGCGGTTCTTGCCTTGAAGGGCCCAGTTCAGCGGTTCTTGAGACGGCGGGGCCCAGTTCAGCGGTTCTTGCCTTGAAGGGCCCAGTTCAGCGGTTCTTGCCTTGAAGGGCCCAGGTCAGCGGTTCTTGCCTTGAAGGGCCCAGTTCAGCGGTTCTTGAGACGGCGGGGCCCAGTTCAGCGGTTCTTGCCTTGAAGGGCCCAGTTCAGCGGTTCTTGAGACGGCGGGGCCCAGTTCAGCGGTTCTTGCCTTGAAGGGCCCAGTTCAGCGGTTCTTGCCTTGAAGGGCCCAGGTCAGCGGTTCTTGCCTTGAAGGGCCCAGTTCAGCGGTTCTTGAGACGGCGGGGCCCAGTTCAGCGGTTCTTGCCTTGAAGGGCCCAGTTCAGCGGTTCTTGAGACGGCGGGGCCCAGTTCAGCGGTTCTTGAGACGGCGGGGCCCAGTTCAGCGGTTCTTGAGACGGCGGGGCCCAGTTCAGCGGTTCTTGAGACGGCGGGGCCCAGTTCAGCGGTTCTTGAGACGGCGGACGGTCTATGGCCAACTGCTAATTGCATGGTGGTGCCCTCCTGGGCAGCGGGGATGGTGCTCCTTCACTGCCCACCTGGGCTGTGGGTGGTGGGGCCCTCCTGGCCAGCTGGGCTGGGTCCTCCATGGGCAGCGGATATGGGGGTGGTGGGCTCTCCCGGGGCAGCGGCTATGGGGGTTGTGGGCTCCTCCTGGGCAGCAGGCCTGCTGCCTGACCTCTCCAACTTGCTGCCCTTGCCCTCCTTAGTCGTCGGCCTGTGGCCCTTGCCTCCCTTTGGAGCTGTGGCTGGTGACTGTCTCTGGGTGGTGTCCGGGGGGGATGTAGAAGGCGGGCTCCTGCGGCGCCCCTTCCGCCTTCTGCTCCTCTTCCCAGGGGGTGGGCTGGCTGTCCCCTTGCTGCTGGGTGAAGATCCAGACATGCGGGCTGGCGGGCTCCAATACCCCTGCACCCTTGTCAAGGGGGCTGCAGGGCTGGTGGTGGCTGAGGTGCTCTTCTTACCCCGACGAGAAGGAGGGGGGGGCTCAGGGTCAGGAAAGAAGTTAGTAGTGGCGAGGAAGAGCTTCTTGGGACAATGGAGAGTGGTAGGTACAGTGGGAATGGGAGTGGAGGGAGAGGATGTGGTTGTAGGTGAGTCACGTTTGCTGTCTTTGGGTGCAGGTGCAGGAGGGATAGGCTGTCGTGAGGTGGATGGCTGTTGGGTGGGTGGGTGGCTGCGTTTGTGTGGTGTGGAAGAGGGGGTGACAGACACAGTGGGAGAGGACACAGGGGACGTGTAAATGGCAGTGGGGGTGGTGACTGCACGTGTGCGGACTGGAGTGGAGGGTGTGCTGGTGATGGAAACACTGGCTGATGGTGAGGTGAATGGAGGTGTGAGTGTAGACGTCACAGGGAGGGAGGAGGGAGACGAGGAGGTGGGGGTCACAGAGGTGGTAGTGACTGTTGGCATGTCTGCATCGGAATGTTGCGTGTGTGAATGTCTGCGTGATCTGTGGTGCTTATGTTTGGATGAGCTTCTCTTGGGTGTTGAGGTGTGTGCAGGCTGGTCTGATGGTGTGGGTGGGACAGGCAGAGGAACAGGAGACTGGGAGGAGGGAGTTAGTAGAGGCAGGCAGGAGACAGGGACAATGGCTGCCGTCAGTGCTGAGGCCAGAGCCTGGAACGATCGCTGATGGGCAGCCTGACCCGAATGAATGCCCTCCAGGTACGCATTGCTGCGATGAACCTCCCTCTCCACCCCCTGGATGGCATTCAAAAGGGTAGTCTGCCCAACAATGAGCGTCCTCACGAGGTCAATGAGCTCCGCACTGAGGGCAGCGGGGGTAACAGGGGCAGGGCCTGAGGTGCCTGGGGCGAAGGAGATGCCCGGCTTCCTGGCAGAGCGGGCACGGGGCGAACGCGGAGGGGCTGCAGGGAGGGCGGAGATGGTGCGCTGGGTGGCGGCTGTACCTGTAATGGCGGGGGGCACGGATGGTGCCACCCCCGCAAGGGAGCCCCCTTCCGAGGACGTGTCCGTGTCGCTGCAGGCTCCAGTCGTCCCCGTCGTGGAGCTCCCCTCGCCCTCCGTCTCACTGGTCCAGTCTGACTCTGTGGCATGGCCCTCCTGGGCCATGTGAGATGCAGCTCCCTCCTGCCCCGATGCCACTTCTCCTCCGCCTGATGATGCTGATGCACACAAGCACAGAAAGACAAACAAAAAGGGGGGGGAGAGAGAAATAAAGGGATATTGAGTACATGGATCTCCGGTACAGTTAGCGGACATGACAGACACAGATGCCCCCTGCACTAAGTTGCGCACTTGCGGTCCGCTACGCATTCCGTGGAACATGCCCTACACGCCTAGAGTTGTCAACTGCACCCATGGATGACACGGCCCAGGGATGGCTGTACTGACACACTACTGAGGGTGGTGGCTGGGGACACAGGGGCTTACGGGGGTGCCCAGCCTACAGATATCGCCCTGGCCTAGGGGGACCCACAGCCCTCCTCCCCCACCCAGACACCTCCACTGCACGACAACAGAGTAGATGATGCTTCTACTCACCCCCTTGTGTCTGCTGTGCTGCCCTCACGCGCCCATCCAAATCAGGGTAGGCCACCGCCAGGATCCGGAACATCAGGGGGCTCAGTTGACGGCAGGCACCCCGCCTACGTTGGGAGGCCATCCCCAGCAGAGACTCGGCGGTCTTCTTTGTCCCGCGGCGGATGTCCTCCCACCTCTTGCGGCAGTGGGTGCCCCGTCGATGGTGGACCCCCAGGCCCCGGACTTCCTTGGCGATGGCACGCCAAATCCCAATCTTCTCATGGGCGCGGACCTATGTGACACGTACAGGGAGGGAGAAATACCACGTTCAAGTTACTCAGCATTTTCCTTTCCAGTGGCCCAACGTCCCCCATCCCCGCCAGGCCCCCCGCCAGGCCCCCCGCCATGCCCAACGCCCCCCATCCCCGCCAGGCCCCCCGCCAGGCCCCCCGCCATGCCCAACATGCCCCCCATCCCCGCCAGGCCCCCCGCCAGGCCCCCCGCCATGCCCAACATGCCCCCCATCCCCGCCAGGCCCCCCGCCAGGCCCCCCGCCATGCCCAACATGCCCCCCCTCCCCGCCAGGCCCCCCGCCAGCCCCAACATGCCCCCCATCCCCGCCAGGCCCCCGCCAGGCCCCCCGCCATGCCCAACATGCACCCCATCCCCGCCAGGCCCCCCGCCAGCCCCAACATGCCCCCCATCCCCGCCAGGCCCCCCTCCAGCCCCAACATGCACCCCATCCCCGCCAGGCCCCCCTCCAACCCACAACATGCACCCCATCCCCGCCAGGCCCCCCGCCAGCCCCAACATGCACCCCATCCCCGCCAGGCCCCCCTCCAACCCACAACATGCACCCCATCCCCGCCAGGCCCCCCGCCAGCCCCAACATGCACCCCATCCCCGCCAGGCCCCCAAGCCAGCCCGTGGCCCCAAATCCAGATAGAATTAAACTCACTTGTTGGTCTGGAGGACCGTAGAGTTGCGCATACTGGGGGAGGACCCCATCCACAAGTTTCTCCAACTCCTCTCCAGTGAAGGCAGGGGCCCTTTCCCCAGTCGCAGCAGCCATTGTCCCTTCCAGACCGAGGTCACAGCAACACTTGCAGTATAGGTCCTCTCCTGTGAAAGTTCAAGTCGCAAGTGGATAAGTAGATAGAAAATGGCGGTCACGTCCGCGGCGGTGCGTACCGCGGCGGTGCGTCCCGCCACCGCCGGCGCCCTTCGCCATTGGCTCCTGAAACCCATAGGCTTCAATGTTAACCAATGCGGCTTCGCGCCGCGGTCTTGGCCCGCCGCCCGCCGCGGTGTGCCACGCCAGCGCATTGACCTCACATCCCATTGTCACACTTCACAGGTCAGGCAGCCGCCATTTCCAGGGCCCACATGGCTCAATTTCAACTGCGTCACACAGGCCTAGGCCTTGCATAGCCACTCATACACGCCATTCACTGCATAGAGAATCGTATACTGTGCTAGCTGTGAGTACGTACCTGTGGGTTGCCTGACTGTGTGCTCCATGTTGTCCTTCCTAGGCACCGTCCGCTGGGTTGGGCGAGGAGACGGATGAATCCTCCCGTGTACCGACCGCTGGTGGACCTGTCGACAATGGAAGAACGCCACATTATCCTGACCTACCGTCTTAACCGTGCCACTATCCATGAACTGAGTGCCCGGCTGGAGCCCGACCTGATGTCCCCCATCCGCCAACCCACAGGGATTCCCCCTCTGGTGCAGGTCATGTCAGTACTCCATTTCTTGGCAAGTGGGTCATTTCAGACAACAGTGGGAATTGCTTCTGGGATGTCTCAGCCCATGTTTTCAAAGGTGTTATCCCGAGTGTTGTCTGCCCTGATGAAATCCGTGAGGAACTACATCATTTTCCCTGAGGTGGGCGAACTGGCTACAGTGAAGGGTGATTTCTACGCCCTTGGACATATTCCCAACGTAATTGGTGCCATTGATGGGACCCATGTGGCTTTGGTTCCCCCAAGAGACAGGGAGCAGGTGTACAGGAACAGAAAAAGTTACCATTCAATGAACATCCAGGTGGTGTGTTTGGCTGACCAGTACATCTCGCATGTAAATGCCAAATTCCCAGGGTCAGTGCATGACGCCTACATCATGCGGAATAGCAGCATCCCTTACGTGATGGAACAGCTACAGAGACACCGTGTATGGCTAGTGGGGGACTCTGGGTACCCCAACCTGTCGTGGCTACTGACCCCAGTAAGGAATCCCCGGACCAGGGCAGAGGAACGGTACAATGAGGCCCATGGGCGTACTAGGAGGGTGATCGAACGCACCTTTGGCCTCCTAAAGGCCAGGTTTCGCTGCCTGCATATGACCGGGGGATCCCTAATGTACTCACCTAAGAAGGTGTGTCACATCATCGTGGCCTGCTGCATGCTTCACAACCTGGCTTTGCGCCGCCAGGTGCCTTTCCTGCAGGAGGATGGTCGAGACGGTGGTGTTGTGGCAGCGGTGGAACCTGAGGAGAGTGACGAGGAGGAAGACGACGGGGCTGAAACAGACAACAGGGACAGAATCATTGAACAGTACTTCCAATAGGACACAGGTAACATTTCAAAGATAATTTAGTAAAAGTTAACTACTCTGCAGCATCTCTGCTGCCTGTCTATTTGCCCCAGTGTATGATGACTGAGTTTTGGCTTTTCCCTCCCTATTTCAGATCTGGGGTCCCCACTACGAGTCCTGTGCTTCGTTTCCCCATGGACTACAGCTTTGTGGCAGCTGTTTGTTGACTTCACCATGTACAAGGACATATTTGCACTGTCATGTCAATTACAATCTATTGAAATCACAGCCAGACTCCTGATATTTTGGTGCAAAATAGGTGTTTATTGAAGTGCTCAAAATGGGATGGGTGGTTTCAAGTGGGTGGGGGCTATGGTGAAGGAATGTCCATGGCCGAGTCCAGAGTAACAGTCACACAGGTGCATTGTCCAGAGGCCTGTGGAGAGATGGAGCATGGGCAGTTCGAGGATGGACAGGGTGACAATGTGGGACAGTGGGATGACATCAGGTGGTATCCATTGCTGGCGGGGGTCTTGACATCCTACTCTGTCTTGCGAGATCTCAGGGCCCTCTTGCGGGGTGGTTCTTCTCCTGCAGGAGGTGGGGGTCTGGTGGGCTGCTGCTGTGCGGGGGCCTCCTGTCCACTAGCGCCGGCGGAGGTGGATGGCTGTTCTTGGTCCCGGCTAGTGGCAGGGGCCCTTGGGTGTTGTTCAGTGTCCGCCCTGCTGTTTACGAGGTCCTGCAGCAGCCCTACCATGGTAACCAGGGTGGTGTTGATGGCTCGGATGTCCTCCCTGTACCCCCGATAGTGTTCCTCCTGCAGCACCTGGATCTCCTGGAACCGGGCCAGTACCGTCGCCATCGTCTCCTGGGAGCGGTTGTATGCTCCCATGATGGTGGTGAGGACCTCGTGGAGAGTGGGTTCCCTGGGCCTCTCCTCCCCCCCCTGTCGCACAGCTGCCCGCCGAGTTGGCCTGTTTCCCTGGGCCTCTGCCCCCTGGCCGGTGTGCCCACTACCACTGCCCCCAGGTCCCTGTTGTTGTTGGGGTGGTGGGTTATCCTGGGTGCCCTGTAGTGGTAGACACACCGCAGATTGACGCGCCCTGGAGACAGAGGCATGGGCCCGCTGGGTGGGAGCTGTGCTGGTGTTCCCAGAGGGGTTAGGGTCTATAGTGGCCTGTGCCTGTGTGAGGGGAACCGACTGTCCAGAGGTCCCCGATGGTCCGGGCTGGTCATCGGTGTCCAGATCGACAGAGCTGCTGTCATCGCTGACGGCCTCTTGGGTGGGGGGTGTGGATAATTCTGGCCCCTCCGCCGCGGTGTGTTGACGGTCGGGTCCTGCAGGGGTATAGAGGTATGGTTATAGTTTCAATGTGTGGCATATGGGTGTATCTGTGGGTTCCCGTGTCCCCAAGTGCTGGCATGTGTGTGTGGGGGCTTTGGTGAGGGTGGCTTGTGGGGGGGATGTGTATATGCATTGGGCATGCTTTGGTGATGGGTGTCCATGCTTAGTGGACGCATGCAGGCCTAGGTTTTGGGATGTGTGGGTTGTGATGGTGAGACATTGGCGGGGAATAGGTGTGCTGGGGGTGGGGGTGAGGATGGTGGTGGGGGTGAGGATGGTGGTGGGGGTGAGGATGGTGGTGGGGGTGAGGATGGTGGTGGGGGTGAGGGTGGGGGTGAGGATGGAGGTGGGGGTGAGGGTGGGGTTCGAGGATGGGGGTGAGGGTTGGGGTCTGATTTGGCATGCAGGTGGGGGGGAAGCAGTATTGAAGCTTCAACTTACCAGTATCCATTCCTCCGCCGACTCCTGCGAGGCCGTCAGGATGCAGGATGTTCAAGACTTCCTCCTCCCATGATGTGAATTGTGGGGGTTGAGGTGGGGGTCCTCCGCCAGTCTTCTGCACGGCGATGTTGTGCCTGGATACCATGGAACGCACCTTCCCCCGTAGGTCGTTCCATCGTTTCCTGATGTCTTCCCGATTTCTGGGGTGCTGTCCCACTGCGTTCACCCTGTCGACAATCCTCTGCCATAGCTCCGTCCTCCGGGCAATGCTGGTGTATTGGACCTGTGTGCCGAACAGCTGGGGCTCTACACGAACGATTTCCTCCACCATAACCCTGAGTTCTTCGTCTGTGAAGCGGGGTTGTCTTTGGGGTGCCATGGGGTGGTGTGTATGATGTGTGGGGTGGAGTATGTGTATTTAAGTGAGTTGAGTGTGGTGGTGTGTGTTGTTTTGTGTGTGGATAGTGTGTGGGTGATGGTGTTGAGTGGCTGTGGCTGTTATGTTTTGGATCCTGGTGTCTCTCTCTTGCCTTCTTTACGATTTTGTAAGCGTAGGGGTTTGTGGGTGATGTGGGTGGGTGTTTTATATTGTATTGTGTGTGTGGGAGTGGTGTGTGTATGTGTATCAGGTGTGTGGGATTCAAATCGTCCAATGTGGGTGAGTTTTGTTCGTTGGTGGGTATTCTGACCGCGCCGGTGTGTCCCGCCAATGGAATACCGCGTTTGAATGACCGCCGCGTGGATTCGTGGGTCGTAATGGGATGGGCGTATTTCTGTTGGCGTGGCGGTGGAGGTTTTGTCACCTCCACCTTTCCGCCGACCGCTGGTCTGGCGGTCTGTTGTGGCGGTCGGATTTTCGGAGGTTTGCCTTCTGCGGGTCAGAATGACCGTGGCGGGTTTCCGCGACCGCGGCGGGATTATGGAGGATTTCTGACCGGCGGTAGGCGCCTTTTACCGCCGAGGTCAGAATGACCACCTTAATGTATAGTCCTTTGGACTTCTTCATTACATGCTTCCACCACTCTGCTCTCACCACACACACACTCTTACACAGATTTATTTAAAGATACTAGTCAGTGCTGTCTCAATGAAATGCTCTTTTTGTAATAAAGCATCTCTCTGTAATGATCACCATTACTCCTTGCATTCAGATATGCAAAAACAAATACAATAAATAAACACTACAAAATATGCATGCACTCCCTCTTTCCTTATTATGGACCTCTGAATCTCACATAAAGCATACTTGATGGTTGTGAACTATTGAACAATTGTCAAACTGAACAAAAACTGTATTTAGGTTTCCTTTCTTTGAGATCATTACATGATTGAGCAATAGTGGCTGGTCTTTTTCTGACTTGTTTTGATCTTCCCTCCATATTGAAAGGTGACTGATTGACTGATGTAATAAGCAGTTGCAACACAAAATGGTTATTTATAATAAGGAGCAAAACCTCTAGTTCCATTAAAATTATCTATCCTGGAGACACTATGGGGGTTATTCCAACTTTGGAGGAGGTGGTAATCTGTCCCAAAAGTGATGGATTTACCACCAGCCGTATTACGAGTTCCATAGGATATAATGGACTCGTAATACGGCTGGTGGTATATCCGTCACTTTACCGTCACTTTTGGGACGGATTACCACTTCCTCCAAAGTTGGAATAACCCCCTATGTCAAGGAAAGATTGGAACCTGGCAACAACATCAGTCCTTCATTCCTGAGCTAAAATTCCCTCAGTGTTAATAATGTTTTGCACAAGCAGCTTGTATCTGTCAGAAACTGGGATATTAGTTAGGGAGGGAGTATACTCAACAGCTAAGTAAGTAAGACACTGTGGTTAAGTCAAAACACAGTTCTGATGCTTATCCCCTGCTACCTAAGACTCACTCAACATGATGTATACTTTATTTGCATGCATGATTAATTAAAATCTTAGCAAAGGACACAATACATGAAAGGTCTTCAGACTACTACAAACTTGAGTCCACAGTTAATCAGGGACTCCAACAACCTTAAAGAACATATACGTAACACATACATAAATTCTCTACATCTATTACAGGTATAAAATCTTTCTAAAATGCTATACGGCTTGAGCCTAGCAGACACTGAAAATCGCGACGGGTGCCACTGCACCCGTCGCACCCCAGCAACTCCGCCGGCTCCATTCGGAGCCGGCTTCATCGTTGCTGGGTCTTTCCCGCTGGGCCGGCGGGCGGCCTTTTGGCGGCCACCCGCCGGCCCAGCGGGAAAGCCAGAATGGCCACCGCGGTCTTTTGACCGCGGTGCGGTCATTCGGCGGTAACCGCATGGCGGGCGGCGACCGCCTATATATCCTGAAGCGATGGCAACTCTGTGAAAAGTCTCAAGATATAGCCTCCATTTAGCATGTCTCTTTGGCCTTGCGATATAAAGTGTGGGTTAGTATATTTTGCTGAGATTCCCAACTATTTCAAGATTCATAGTTTCGTTGGAGCTGGGCATCACAACCCGCATTTTCATGAACAATAGATTTCACCAAGAGCTTGACTTCTGGCTGCTCGCCATGGGAGTCCACTATGGGACTGCAAACAGAGCTGTTTTGGGGTGAGCAATGCTGGATATCATCCGAAGTGATTTGTAAATTTAGAAATCACACCTTAGTTGAGGCAAATCCCTGCTCTTTTCTAATTGCAACTGCCCTCAAAGGGAAATTGGACTTTCAAAATGGTTAATTCATTTTAGGCCCAGATTGGATGGTCTGAATGGTATAGCATATAGACTTTGGGTGACACAGCAGTGTATTATCTTGTTCTGCAGGCTTTATTTGTGCCAGGCCAAAGTGTTCCCATGATTGTGGCTTGTTTACCTGTGTTTCAGACTGCTTGGCATCCACACATGCTGTTGTTGTCAACAAAGGTTCTTTTTGAGAGCCCTGAATAGAATGTAGTAGGACAGACCAGTCCCATAACCATAGCTTGCTTCCCAGTACTTCAGACTGTTTACCGTCCTCTGGCTCAGTTGTTGTTATTAGAGTCACTTTTTGAGAGCCCTGCATGGAATAAATTAGGCTAGGCAACTGCTCTGCAGCTAACTTGGTATCTGTGGATGTTAGCCAGGTTACTGCTGGGGTTACAAAACATTCCTGCATCTCAGGCTGTTTTAGTAAAGTCAGGACTGCCTGCGCCACTCCCTGTGTTTTTTAAACTGGCGAACTGGGAAACTGCCCCACCCTATATAGTGCCATTTGTGAGTGGGAGGAGGGAGATGCCAGTTGTGTGCCATCAGTGATCGACTGTAGAGCCCTTAGTTGTCATTGTCTGTGAAGTTTTGGATGCCATAGACACTTGTGGTTGCCTTTGAGGCAAGGTGGACTGGGGCAGCGGACTTGCCGTGCATATATTCACCGTGACTGTAGGGTAGAAATTGCTACAACGGTCTTCATAGTAAGGTTTCTTCCTAGCCTTCCTGGCTCATTTCCTCTGACTTTTAGATAATGGCTTAGGTGCTGACTCACACGGTTCAGCTGCTTGATTTGTTCAAGGGGTCACAGGTTGAGCTGTCCGTATTCCTGTTATTTTGATTCTTGGGGTATCACAGAGATCTGATGGTACTGAGGCACTTTTTTGATCTTTTGATTTGGGGCTTAAGTAAGCTAAGTTATGGCCAAATGCTCCTCTGTGTTTGGTGCTGCTTGGACAGGATATACTGTACGGTGAGCATTGGACAGTTCACTTCCTGATTTGCAATTGATTGTGGTCAAATTGGGTTATTTGTATAGTAGAATAACCATCTGGATATTACTTATTTATTTTTAGTTTAGCTCATTCACAATGTTTGTTAAGATAGCAGGCAGAGTACTCATTTGAAGGCTTCTTGTTGAGGCTGGTCTGTTGCAGCCTTCATCGTGGAGGACCAATTGGTAAGCTGATCCAATTTAAGATTGATATCAGCAATATGTGTTTCCATGATGTTCGTTAAATCAATCTGTAGGTCTAATTGGTCTGATTGCAAATTAAGTGCTATGATTGAAGCTTGCAAGGCACGTGATAGAAAAGAATGCAACCATGAAAGACCCCCATCTTAGGTTTATTAAGGCAGTCTGTAGATTTTCTTTCTAAGGGGGTGTCTGGGCTGCCATTGTCTGAATGAACCAAATTACTAATGCTGTTACCTGGGTGCACCGTGGTACTGTGCTCATGCTCCCTCTTAGTTGGCGAGCCTATGACGCATTGAACATCACTCAAGACACTTGAAATGTCTGTTACCAAAGGTGAAGCGATATTTCACTTTAATGTAGTGGTGCATTTATTTCCTCCTGCTGCCGGGAGGATTGAGTCAAAAACTGGTCTTGGAGGGGAGGGCACAACACATTGGAATTAGACATATTAAAGTTTTACAGCTTCAAAGCTGGAACTAGATCCTCATCATTTGCTGTAGAGATTGATTGTAACCAGGAGTCTTCTGCCTCACCATTGACAGTGACAACTCCATTAGTAGTTTGTTACCCTCTTTAAAGCCCAATGTAACTAGAGTTTGTAGCAACCTTGGAGTCAAATGTTGGTATGCTGTGTTAGACAATGGGACCCTGGATTCCTCCATCTGATCTTGATGAACAGTTAATGGCTGTGGTTCCTGTAAGTTATCAACTTTAGTTGTGCCCAGTTGGGCATACTAGTGTGTGATGTGGTAATCCAGATTGCTGGACATATGAACCATGGCCTTGGTCAGGATATGATTTGGCTGCTGCTTACTTTGAACCAAAGTTTTACTAGACTCCCCCCTTGTTCCATAGGAGTCTAAAGGCTGATTAAGACTTGGGTCTAGAGCAGTTGGCATAAGTGCTGGCTTTTGAGAGGAGCAATCAAGCTTCTGATCTAAGCATGGTGCTCAATAGGGACTGGCTTTGGTGAGATACAGTTGGATGGCTGGTCAGAAGATACACCCGACTGAGACTGCAAGAAGGCTATTTTTAAAGGAGCCAGTGGAGTCGGAAGGCCCTCAATATCTTCCATTTTTGAATATATAACAGCAGTAGGAAACTTTAAAAATGCAAACTTACTAGCACTGCCACATTTCTTAAAAAATGCATGTAAATGAGTGAGTAGCGGCATAGTTTGTTCAAGCTTACCCCTATAGACTTCTATTCGGTAAGCTTCCTTTTCTTTTGCACCTTCTTTTGATTCCTGGATTTCACCTCTATGTGGAGTCTAACCCTTCCCAACTTCATGACGGTTGTCCAATGCTAAAAAGATAGATGGCCTTTATGCGGATTGAGAGGAGGGTGAGAGGGTGTGTAGGAGGCTGGCCTGGCTTGTAATGGGTACAAGAGGTACTTACACCTTGTGCCAGGTCCAGTTATCCCTTATTAGTGTAGAAGAGGTGTTTCTAGCAGCTTAGGCTGATAGAAGGTAGCTATGGCAAAGCAGCTTAGGCTGAACTAAGAGACATGTAAAGCTCCTACTATACCACTGGTGTCATATGCACAATATCATAAGAAAACACAATACACATAAGTACTAAAAATAAAGGTACTTTATTTTTATGACAATATGCCAAAAGTATCTCAGTGAGTACCCTCAGTATGAGGATAAGATATATAATCAAATCAAATCATTAACATTTATAAAGCGCGCTACTCACCCGTGCGGGTCTCAAGGCGCTAGGGGAAAGGGGGGGTTACTGCTGCTCGAATAGCCAGGTTTTTAGGAGTCTCCGGAAAGTGGAGTGGTCCTGGGTGGTCCTGAGGCTGGTGGGGAGGGAGTTCCAGGTCTTGGCTGCCAGGAAGGAAAAAGATCTCCCACCCACCGTGGAGCGGCGGATGCGAGACCAGAGGAACGGAGGAGGCGGGTGGGGACGTAGAAGC
Organism: Pleurodeles waltl; assembly: GCF_031143425.1. Lineage (NCBI taxonomy): Eukaryota > Metazoa > Chordata > Amphibia > Caudata > Salamandridae > Pleurodeles > Pleurodeles waltl. The sequence continues at coordinate 384,839,988 of NC_090445.1, forward strand.
TGAGGCGTCGGTTGAGGTATTCCGGTCCCTTGTTGGGGAGGGCTTTGTGTGCATGGGTGAGAAGTCAAAAGGTGATCCATTTGCTGACTGGGAGCCAATGCAGGTGTCTCAGGTGAGCGGAGATGTGGCTGTTGCGGGGTACGTCGAGGATGAGGCGTGCCGATGCGTTTTGAATGCGTTGCAGGCGATTTTGGAGTTTGGCTGTGGTCCCGGCGTAGAGGGTGTTGCGGTAGTCCAGGCGGCTCGTGACGAGGGCGTGGGTCACGGTTTTTCTAGTGTCGGCGGGGATCCAGCGGAAGATCTTGCGGAGCATGCGGAGGGTGAGGAAGCAGGCGGAGGACACGGTGTTGACTTGCTTTGTCATGGTGAGAAGAGGGTCCAAGATGAAGCCGAGGTTACGGGCGTGGTCTGTGGGGGTCGGTGCGGTGCCGAGGGCCGTGGGCCACCAGGAGTCGTCCCAGGCGGACGGGGTGTTGCCGAGGATGAGGACTTCCGTTTTTTCAGAGTTCAGCTTTAGGTGGCTGAGCCTCATCCAATCTGCGATGTCCTTCATACCCTCTTGTAGGTTGGTCTTGGCGCTGGCGGGGTCCTTGGTGAGGGAGAGTATGAGTTGGGTGTCATTGGCGTAGGAGGTGATGATGATGTCGTGCTTGCGAACGATGTTGGCGAAGGGGCTCATGTAGACATTGAAGAGTGTCGGGCTGAGCGATGAGCCTTGTGGGACGCTGCAGATGATCTCGATGGGTTCTGAGCAAAACGGAGGGAGGTAAACTCTTTGGGAACGGTTTGAGAGGAAGGAGGCGATCCAGTACGGGGCCTGGCCTTGGATCCCGGTGGAGCGGAGGCGGGTGATTAGGGTGCGGTGACAGATGGTGTCGAAGGCAGCCGAGACGTCGAGGAGAATGAGGGCGAATGTTTCACCGTTGTCCATCAGGGTTCTGATGTCGTCAGTGACTGAGATGAGGGCGGTTTCCGTGCTGTGGTTGATTCGGAATCTGGTTTGTGAAGGGTCGAGCAGGTTGTTGTTTTCCAGGAAGGTGGTCAGCTGTTTGTTGACGGTCTTCTCTATAACCTTGGCTGGGAAAGGCAGAAGAGAAATGGGGCGAATGTTTTTCAGGTTGCTCGGGTCAGCCGTAGGTTTCTTTAGTAGGGCGTTGACTTCGGCGTGTTTCCAGCATTCGGGGAAGGTAGCAGAAGTAAAAGAAGAGTTGATGACGGTCTGGAGGTGCGGGGCGATGATGTCGTCGGCTTTGTTAAAGATGAAGTGAGGACAGGGGTCTGAAGGGGCGCCGGAGTGGATAGAGTTCATGATGGATTTGGTTTCTTCAGTGTTGATGTGGGTCCAGTTGTTGAGGGTAATGGCCGGGGGTGCGGGTTCAGTGGTGTTATGTTGGGTCTGTTGTCCGAAGCTGTCGTGGAGGTCGCTGATCTTGCGATGGAAGAAAGTGGCGAGGGATTCGCACAGATCCTGTGAGGGCGTGACGGCGTTGGCGTTGGCATTGGGGTTGGAGAACTCCTTGACGATGCTGAAGAGTTCTCTGTTGTTGTGGCTGTTTTTGTCCAGTCTGTCGGTGAAAAAGTTCTTTTAAGCAGCGCGGATCAGGCGGTGGTGTTTGCGGGTAGCGTTCTTGAGGGCGGTCATGTTGTCCGTGGTGTGGTCCTTGCGCCAGGCCTTCTCGAGGGCACGACAAGTTTTCTTTGATTCTTTGAGGGTGTCAGAGAACCAGAGAGGTTTTTTTGGTGTTGGTCTGTCGATGCGTGCGTTTGATAGGAGCAAGGTTGTCTGCGCAGTTGGAGATCCAGTTTGTGAGGTTGAGGGCTGCGTCGTTGGGGTCGGTGGTGAGGGTGGGTTGGTTGGCGGCGAGTGCTGAGAAGAGTTGCTCTTCGGGGATCTTGTTCCACTGTCGATGCGGGATGGGTTGAGTGCGGAGGTGGCGGGTCTCGCGTCGGAATGTGAAGTGGACACAGCTGTGGTCGGTCCAGTGTACAGCGGAGGTGTGGCTGAAGAAGACGTGTTTGCTGGCGGAGAAGATAGGGTCAAGCGTGTGTCCGGCGATGTGGGTGGCGGTGTTCACCAGTTGTTTGAGGCCGAGGTTGGCGAGGTTGTCAAGCAGGGTGGTGGTGTTGGGGTCGTTGTTTTGTTCCAGATGAAAGTTGAGGTCGCCTAGGAGGATGTAGTCCTGTGAGGCGAGGGCGTGCGGGGAGATGAAGTCGGCGATGGCGTCGCTGTAAGGGGCGCGCGGTCCGGGAGGACGGTAGACGAGGGATCCTCTGAGGGTGGTCCTCGGGTCGTGCGAATCTGAAAATGCAGATGTTCAGCTGCGAGAGGGGAGTCTTCGGTGGAGGTGGTGACGCTGATGGAGTCTTTGAAGACGATGGCAATACCTCCTCCTACTTGGGTGGTGCGGTCTTTTCTGGAGATCTTGTAGCCTTCGGGGATGGCGGTGGCGATGTCTGGAGCAGGGGAGGCGTTCATCCAGGTCTCCGTGATGAAGGCGACGTCCGGGGCTGTGGAGTCCAGGAGGTCCCAGAGTTCAACGGCGTGCTTGTGGACGGAACGAGCGTTGACCAGGATGCACTTGAGGTGGTTGATGGCGCGTGGGCTTGTGGTCATGGTAGTTGCATGGTGGAAGATGCGTTTGCAGGAGTTGCAGGCAAAGGGTCCATGGGTGCGTTTGGGGTGAGCTTGGAAGCAGGTGTTGGAGCGTCCTGGGTTGAGGGCGTGGAGGGTGGTGGGGTCGTAGCGGATCAGCGGGGCTTGGGAGAGCTGAGGACCAGGGGTCGTGGCGCTGGGCGCGGGCCAGGCGCGGACGGGTGCAGACGGGCTTGCCTCTGGCGCGCCTCTGGCGCACCAGCGGCACGACCGCACAGCGGCCACCATATGAGGTAGGAGGGGGGGAGGGGTCAGCTGGGGGCGAATGGGAGCTGGGAGGCGGGGCGTGCAGAAGGTCGCAGCGGGAAAGCGCGAGGGAGGGGGGACAGGTAGGCATAAGATATATGTACACAAACCAAAATTTTGCAGGTAATAGTAAGAAAAGTAATGCAAGCAGTGTAAATTTACAATAGATTGCAATAGGAGTACATAGGTATAGGGGCAACACAAACCATATACTCCAAAAGTGGAATGCGGCCACCACGTAGTTCCACTTAGTTGTAGTGCTACTGTAATACTGCTGTGTTGCTACGTTGCTGCATGACTGTTTGTTGTAGTTTACTGTTGTTTATTGTTGTTTTATTTTTGTTTATTGTTATTTGTTGTTAGTCACTAATAATCACTGATTGGTCATTGGCGTATTACAGAGCTGCAGAGCCCCAGAGCCCCAGGGACCTCACCTGCAGTCAAAGGCACAATTCCTATGTGCCTTGTGTACCTTTGTGTACCCTTATGTCCTTGCCCTTGCAGTATGCAGTGTGGCCACACAGCGCTGCAGCAACTCTCACTCCTCGCTCACCTCGCTCACTACCATCCTCCATCTGGACTCCTCAGCACTTCTCCACAGTGACCACCACAGTGGGCCGAGCTCAGTGGGCTCTGGCTCTGGGTGAGCTCCCAGCCCCACAGCTCTTTACTGTGCCATGTGCCATGTCGAGCTGCACCACTCCTCTCCATGTGGCAGACGGCAGACCAGCCAGCCAGTGGCACAGAAAGATCAGCATTGTGGCATCAAAGCCCCACCTGGACTCGGCGGCCAGACTCAGCCCTACTGGTGTGCTGCAGCACCTCTTGCTCCTCCTCCACAGGTACTGCGCTTCAACTTCCACTTCCGGGAAAGCACAAGTGAATTGAGTACTACCCAGTGCTAAAGTGCTTGTGGTATCTCCCTAAAAAATGATTTGATTGGCATTTAGCAATTGGCACATTTAATTTGCATGTACCCAGGGCCTATAAATTGAATGACACCAGTGGGCCTGCAGCAATTATTGTGCCATCCACTTAAGTAGCACCTTAAGATATGTCCCAGGGCTGCATTGTCCCACTGCCATGTCGACTTGGTATTTACACCCCTTTGCCAAGCCTTAAACCCCCCTTTTATTAAATATAAGTGAACTTTAAGTAAGGCTTTGGGTAACCCATAGGGCCGGGTGCTGTGTAATTAAATGGTAGAAAATGCACTTTTAAATTTTACATGTCCTAGTAGTGAAAAACTCCAAAATTCATTCTTTACTACTGTGAGGTCTACCCCTCCCATAGGAAAGGGAGTCTTTATTATTTTAATAAGCTGCAATTTCTAAGCCATTAGAGGTAACTATATCAAGTTTGGTACATATGAACTTGTAACGATAAACCTTCTTTAACGTTGATGTCGAATTTACCATTACACGTTTGAAAATGACACTTTTAGAAAGTTGCATTTTCTTGCCCTTAGCCTTCTATACCTGCAGCCTGCCTTAGGTCACATGACTGGGTGTATCTGACAGTTGAGACTTTGTGAGTTCACCCCAGACAGTCACACAATAGAGGGATTAGCAGAGTCTGAATGGGCCATTAACTGACTTGATGGCGGGGGTGGAGCTAATCACAGCCCCATTTGCACCTCAATGGGCTGTGCTCTGCCACTACGCAATAAGCTTAACGACCCAGCCAGCTAGGAGCCAGGGCAGGGGAAACAGGAAACTCCTGGAACTTCAAAGAACCCTTCTCCAAACATATCCCACCTCCTAGGACCAGGGCACCAGGGTATAATAATAGAGCTCTAAGACTCACTCTTCAGATCACTAATGGAAATGCAGAAGAACTTTGATGGGACTGCCTGTTGCTGTGACCTGCTGTGCTTTCCTTCTGGCTGCTGCTGTACCTGGAAAGACTGCTTTGCTGCCTGGAGCCTGACTTGAACTTTCAGAGGCCAACCCTGTTGTGGAGCTCTGCATCTTCACCTGCACCCAGGACTTCAGAAGTGACTCCAAGGGATAGTTTTTCTGACCTTCTGTTCAGTACCTTAGAGGCATTATAGCCTCCCACTATCTTGAACCTGCACCTAGGCCCTGCCAAAGTGGGTCCTGAACCCCCAAGAGGTCACCACTCACTCCTGAACTCTTGATTTTGGTGTTAAAGGTGCCCAGGTGGCCATTTTCCAAAAATGAGGACTTGCTATTTTGAACCTTAAACTTAAAACAATTATAACTCTGGTTCTATGAATTAGATTTTTATGGTTTTAGCGTTTAATAATTTATTACAATCTTCTCTGTTTTTCTAAGAAAAGGAGGTGTGGCTACCTAGGAAGGAGGATAGGCTAGCAACACAGGTAAGAGCCTATCAGAAAGGGGCTCTGACGTCACCTGCTGGCACTGGCCACTCGGAACAGTCCAGTGTGCCAGCAGCACCTCTGTTTCCAAGATGGCAGAGGTCTGGAGCACACTGGAGGAGCTCTGGGCACCTCCCCTGGGAGGTGCAGGTCAGGGGAGTGGTCACTCCCCTTTTCTTTGTCCAGTTTTGCACCAGAGCAGGGCTGGGGGATCCCTGAACCGGTGTAGACTGGCTTATGCAGAGATGGGTACCATCTGTGCCGATCAAAGCATTTCCAGAGGCTGGGGGAGGCTACTCCTCCCCAGCCCTGACACCTTTTTCCAAAGGTAGAGGGTGTAACACCCTCTCTCTGAGGAAGTCCTTTGTTCTGCCTTCCTGGGCCAAGCCTGGCTGGACCCCAGGAGGGCAGAAACCTGTTTGAGGGGTTGGCAGCAGCAGCAGCTGCAGTAAAACCCCGGGAAAGGTAGTTTGGCAGTACCCGGGTCTGGGCTAGAGACTCGGGGGATCATGGAATTGTCTCCCAATGCCAGAATGGCATTGGGGTGACCATTCCATGACTTTAGACATGTTACATGGCCATGTTCTGAGTTACCATTGTGACGCTGTACATAGGTAGTGACCTATGTACAGTGCACGTGTGTAATGGTGTCCCCGCACTCACAAAGTCCGGGGAATTTGCCCTGAACAATGTGGGGGCACCTTGGCTAGTGCCAGGGTGCCCACACACTAAGGGGGTCATTCTGACCCTGGCGGCCGGTGACCGCCTGGGTCACCGACCACGGGAGCACCGCCAACAGGCTGGCGGTGCTCCCTCGAGCATTCTGACCGCGGCGGTTCAGCCGCGGTCAGAAACGGAAAGTCGGCGGTCTCCCGCCGACTTTCCGCTGCTCGTGGGAATCCTCCATGGCAGCGGAGCGCGCTCCGCCGCCATGGGGATTCTGACACCCCCTACCGCCATCCTGTTCCTGGTGGGTCTCCCGCCAGGAACAGGATGGCGGTAGGGGGTGCCGCGGGGCCCCTGGGGGCCCCTGCAGTGCCCATGCCAATGGCATGGGCACTGCAGGGGCCCCCGTAAGAGGGCCCCGCAAAGTATTTCAGTGTCTGCAAAGCAGACACTGAAATACGCGACGGGTGCCACTGCACCCGTCGCACCCTTCCCACTACTCCGGCTCCATTCGGAGCCGGCGTCCTCGTGGGAAGGGGTTTCCCGCTGGGCTGGCGGGCGGCCTTCTGGCGGTCACCCGCCAGCCCAGCGGGAAACACAGAATGTCCGCCGCGGTCTTTTGACCGCGGTGCGGTCATTCGGCGGTTCCCGCCAGGCGGGCGGCTCCCGCCGCCCGCCGGGGTTTGAATGACCCCCTAAGTAACTTAGCACCCAACCTTTACCAGGTAAAGGTTAGACATATAGGTGACTTATAAGTTACTTAAGTGCAGTGGTAAATGACTGTGAAATAACATGGACGTTATTTCACTCAGGCTGCAGTGGCAGGCCTGTGTAAGAATTGTCAGAGCTCCCTATGGGTGGCAAAAGAAATGCTGCAGCCCATAGGGATCTCCTGGAACCCCAATACCCTGGATACCTCAGTACCATATACTAGGGAATTATAAGGGTGTTCCAGTATGCCAATGTGAATTGGTGAAATTGGTCACTTGCCTGTTAGTGACAATTTAGAAAGCAAAGAGAGAGCATAACCACTGAGGTTCTGGTTAGCAGAGCCTCAGTGAGACAGTTAGTCATCACACAGAGAACACATACAGGGCACACTTATGAGCACTGGGGCCCTGGCTGGCAGGGTCCCAGTGACACATACAACTAAAACAACATATATACAGTGAAATATGGGGGTAACATGCCAGGCAAGATGGTACTTTCCTACAGTTCCTAGGTTCAGCCATCTCTGTTTCAGGATGGTCAGGGAACTCTGGGAGCATCTGAGTGCCAGCAGGTGATGTCAGAGCCATCCCCTGATAGGTGCTTACCGGTTAGGTGACCAATCCCCCTTTCAGGGCTATTTAGGGTCTCTCCACTGGGTAGTTCTTCAGATTCGGATTGCAAAACTCCAGCAGGAATCCTCTGCATCTTTTACTTCACATTCTCACTGAAGACACTGCATCAGGACCTCTAGGAACTCTACAAAACTGCAACAAAGAAGCCAGGACAACTTCTGCAACATTGTAACTTCAGCTCCTTCCAGCAACTGTAACTGTTTACTGGTCATGCTTCCACTCTTCAGCAGGCACCAGAAGAGCAAAGGAATCTCCCTAGAAGGTATTACTTCCCTGCTCCAGCAGGTAGCCTCTGCAGCAACCTCCGGTGGATTGGGTCCCCTCTCGTGGCAAAGTGTGTGGATCCAGCAACATTGATGGTGAACTGAAGTTGTCCCGATGGTCCTGATATCCAGCTGTCCAACTTTGGAGGAGATAAGGGTGTGCCCCCCCACACAAGACAGTACCCTCATGCACCGCATGATTTGCATTTGCCAAGGCGTGTGTGTGACCTTCCATGAAGTTCTTCATGCACAGCACAGCTCTGTCCCCCAGCACTCCATCCTGTGATGCAAAGCTTCCTGCCACATCCTCCGGCAGCGTGGGACTCTCTGTTAGCGTGCTGCTTCAGCCTCCATTTGCACCTCATTTGCCCTCTTCTTGTGAGACTCCTAATCATGCTGCCTGGTCCTCTGAAGGCTCTATGGACCAACGAGGGCCCCTCTGTATTCCCCTCCTGGGTAAGAGTTGACCTGGTCCTTCCTGGTCCCGGGTAGCACCATTTTCCTCCAACCATTAGATTTGCGTTTGCCAAGGCTTTTGGTGGAATCAAGCGACACAAACCAAACTGAAATCATCCATCAGGCGTGGGACATCATCTGCACTGTTAGACCTGACAGCCTTAGGGTGGTCACCCCAATCTTTTTGCCTGCCTCCCTTTACTTTTTAGATACTTTTTTTGTGGGTTTTTAGACTCTGCGCACTTTGCCACTGCTAAGCAGTGCTGAAGTGCATATGCTTTCTCCCTTTAGACATAGTAACATTGGATCATACCCAATTGGATTAGTTAATGTACTTATAAGTCCCTAGTAGAGTGCACTATACGTGCCCAGGGCCTGTAGATTAAATGCTACTAGTGGGCCTGCAGCAGTGGTTGTGCCACCCACTTAAGTAGCCCCTTAACCTTGTCTCAGGCCTGCCATTGCAAGGCCTGTTTGTACAGTTTCACTGCCAATTCAACTTGCCATTTAAAAGTACTTGTCAAGCCTAAAACTCCCCTTTTTCTACATATAAGTCACCCCTATGTGGTGCCCTGGATAACCCCTAGGGCAGGGTGCTGTGTAGGCATTGGTGGCCGCCCGCCGGTCCGATCTCGCCGCCCGCCAAAGTCGTCATGAGGGCCTTTGTTTCCTTTTTAAAGACATAAGACACTTTGGTGGTCATTACAACCCTGGCGGACGGTGTTAAAGCGGCGGTAAAACCGCCAACAGGCCGGCGGTAAAAAAATTGCAATTACGGCCGTGGTGGAAACAGCCAACAAAGACATCCACTTTAACACTCCGTCACCACAGTGGTACAAACAAACAGCGCGGCGGTCACTGCCAACAGACAGGCGGAAGACAATGTACCGCCAACACTATTATGACATGCCAATAAGCCACATTTTCCGGGGCGGATTCACCATGGATAAAAACACAGCGGAAACAGGAATTTCAAAGGGAAAACGCTCACCTCTACACACTCCACAAGGAATGAGGACAGCATGGAACCGGAACTCCAAATTCTACCTGCGATAGTCTTCCTGCTCCTCTACCAGGAGCACAGACACCGGCGGCGAAGACCACGGTGAGTACTGAAACCTACGACACAGGGGAGGGGGAGGCAAAAAACAGGGACACACACACGCAACACCCCACACCCACCCCCACCCTCACCCACTACAACACACACACTAATGCATTTCAATACATCACAGTTACACCCCCCAAACCTCCCCGGAAGAATGCAAAGATCAAAGAAATGAGTGTAACCATCAGGATATATTACAAACAAGTAGGCAGAAATATATATATATATACACCATGTACAAAATATATACCAGGCATACTAGTCCAGGTACTGCACAAAGAAAGTCCGTGGAACACTGGGACCACACGGTATGGGCGAGGCCCACACAAGATCCCCGACCATGACGGAGAGAACACTGCAGGGGCACCAGACAGCAACTAAACAGGCACCTCAGGGGTAGGGAAAGGGGGGGCACCTCAGCCACTTGAGTGCACAACGCCAAATCCACGAGAGGGCCTCATGCCCACTGTTCAATCCTGGGGAGTGCAAAGCCACAGTCTCTCAAGTCTCTACAGTGGGTGGTTTGCCCACTGTTCCATCCTGGGGAGTGCAAAGCCACAGTCTCTCAAGTCTCTACAGTGGGTGTTTTGCCCACTGTTCCATCCTGGGGAGTGCAAAGCCACAGTCTCTCAAGTCTCTACAGTGGGTGGGTTTCCCACTGTTCCATCCTGGGGAGTGCAAAGCCACAGTCTCTCAAGTCTTTACAGTGGGTGGGTTGCCCACTGTACAATCCTGGGGAGTGCAAAGCCACAGTCTCTCAAGTGGATAACAATCTCCACTGGTTCTGGAGGGTGATTGGTGCTCAGAGTGCTTCATCCTGTGAAGGACTGAGGTAGTGGATGGATCTCTCTACTATTTCTTGAGGGGGACTGGTGCCCAGAGTGCATCACTCACCCCGTGACGGACCCAGTTGCGTCAGTGCCCCTGCCGCTCATGGGCTAGCGGTGCTTGAGTTGCCAGTGCCCTGTGCAGCGGTGCTTGAGTTGGCGGTGCCCTGTTCAGCAGTGCTTGAGTTGGCGGTGCCCTGTTCAGCGGCGCTTGAGTTGGCGGTGCCCTGTTCAGCGGTGCTTGTGCTGGCGGTCCTTCATGGCCCAGAGGGGCTTGTGCTGGCGGTCCTTCATGGCCCAGCGGGGCTGGTGCTGGCGGTCCTTCATGGGCAGTTGGGCTGGGGCTGGCAGTGCCCTCCTGGGCAGCTGGGCTGGGGCTGGCGGTGCCCTCCTGGGCAGCTAAGCTGGGGCTGGCGGTTGCCTCCTGGGCAGCTGGGCTGGGGCTGGCGGTGATCTCCTGGGCAGCGGGGATGATGGTGGTCTACTCCGCCGTGCAGCTATTTCCAGACTTGCCGGGTTTCTTGTGGCCCTTCCCCACCTTGTGAGGTGTCACACCCGAGTCCACACTCCCACCGGCACCACTGGGAGTGGCTTTGGTGGCTGGAGTCTTCCCCCTCTCCCGCCGGGCACTGGCCAACTTCTGATGCTTCACAGGTGGGGGACTGTCTGTGCTGTGGCTCCGTGCCACACTGGCTGTCCTGGTGGCCGGTGCACTCCACATACCGGTGACTACAGGCACCACTGGTCCCGGAGATGTTGTGGCTGAGGTGCTAGTTTGGGACCTATGAGATGGACGGGGTGGGGGAGGTGTTGGAAAAAGGTCAAGGCTGGACAGGAAAAGTTTTTTGGACACACTGGGACGGGTAGCTGGAGGGGGATTGGGAGTGGAGAAAGACGTGGTGGCAGTAGGAGGTGTACGTTTGGTGACTTTGGGTGCAGGTGCATGCGCTGGAGGCTGTCGTGAGGTGGATGGCTGTTGGGTGGGTGTGTGCCTGCGTTTGTGTATCTTGGGAGGGGGCGTCACAGACACAGTGTGAGAGGGAGTCACATACACAGTGGGAGACACAGGGGACGTGTGAATGGTAGTGGGGTGGGGACTGCACGTGAGCGGGGTATGCTGGTGGGTGTGCTGGCGAGGGACGTAGTGGCTGTAGAGGTAGTGCATGCAGGTGTGAGTGTAGACGAGACTGGGAGGGAGGATGGAGATGAGGAGGAGGGGAACACAGTGGAGGCAGTGGATGTTGGTGTGTCTGCATGTGTGTGTTGCTTGCTTGAGTGCCTGTGGGATGTGTGGTGCTTATGTTTGCCTGAGCTTCCCTTGTGTGTTGACGTGTGTGCATGCTGGTCTGATGGTGTGCTTGGGATAGGCAGAGGTACAAGGGATTGGGTCTGGGTGGAGGAAGTTGGAGGGGGGAGGCTAGAGACGGGGACAATGGCTGCCATCAGTGCTGAGGCCAGAGTTTGAAAAGCTCAGTGAAGGGCCGCCTGACCAGAATGAATGCCTTCCAGGAATGCATTAGTTTGTTGCAACTGCCTTTCTACACCCTGGATGGCATTCAAAATGGTAGACTGCCCAACAGTGAGGGACCTGAGGAGGTCAATGGCCTCCTCACTGAGGGCAGCAGGGGTGACTGGGGCAGGGCCTGAGGTGCCTAGGCAAAGGTGATGCCCACCCTCCTGGGTGAGCGGGCACTGGGCGAAGGCTGAGGGGCTGCTGGGAGGGCAGTGCTGATTGGAGGGGTGGCGGCTGTGCCTGTAGATGCGGGGGGCACAGATGTTGCCGCCACCACTAAGGAGCTCCCATCAAAGGACGTGTCCGTGTCGCTGGTCTCAGCTCCTGTCCCCGCCGTGAAGCTCCACTCGTCCTCTGTCCCACTGGTGAATTCCGAGTCCGTAGTCTCGCCCTCCAGGGCCATGTGGGATGCAGCTCCCTCGTGCTCCGGTGCCACTGCTCCTCCGCCTGATGATGCTAATGCACACAAGAACAGGGAGACCACAAAAAGGGGGGGACGACAGAAAAAAGACATGTTGAGTGCATGGATTACCGCTACCGTTGGCGGACAAGACAGACACAGAAGCCCCCTGCACTAAGCCGCGCTCTTGGGCTCCACTGTTCAATTACTGGGAAATGGCCTACAAGGCTATGGATGACATCTGCACACATAGATGACACAGGGGCATGAATAGCTGTACTTGGCAGTCTACTGAGGTGGGCTGGGGTGCCACATGGCCTGCCTTACGGAGGGGCCTTGCCTACGGAACTCGCCCTGGCCTAGGGAAACCCACAGCCCTCCTCCCCCACCGAGACAACTCCACTGCGTGCAAAGTCAGCTGAATGATAGTGTACTCACCCACTTGTGTCTGCTGTGATGCCCCCAAGCGCCCATCCAACTCCGGGTAGGCCACCGCCAGGATCCTGAACATCAGGGGGGTCATGGTGCGACGGGCACCCCTCCCACATTGGGAGGCCATCCCCAGCTGAGCCTCCGCCGTCTTCTTGCTCCAGCGGCGAATGTCCTCCCATCTTTTCCGGCAGTGGGTGCTCCGTCTGTGGGAGACCCCCAGGGTCCGGACGTCCTTGGCGATGGCACGCCAAATATCTTTTTTCTGGTGGGCGCTGACCTACAGGAAATGTACAGGGGAAAAAGAGAAGTTATTACCAGCTGCACCGTCAAAGTGATAAGCCCCCATCCCTACCCTTGCCATGTGGCACATGCATTCACCTTCTTTTTATGCACGCAGCACTCTGCCCCCTTCCTTCTTACATCCAGCCCTCTCCACACGTGCATAGCCCCTACAACATGCTCCCTGTGTACTTACATGTTTGTCTGGAGGACCGTAGAGTAGCGTGTACTGGGAGAGGACCCCATCCACGAGCTTCTCCAACTCCTCTGATGTGAAGGCAGGGGCCCTATCCCCAGACGCATGAGCCATTGTCTCTTCCAGACCGAGGTCACAGCAGCACTTGCAGTGTAGGTCCTCTCCTGTCGAAGATCAGGTATCGAGTGATTGAAGAGATAGAAAATGGCAGTCACGTCTACGGCGGTGCGTACTGTCACCGCCGGCGTCCATCGTCATTGACTCCTGGGACCCATAGGGTCCAATGTTAACCAATGCAGCATTGCGCCGTGGTTTTCGACCGCCTACCGCAATGGTGTACAACGCCAGCGCAGTTACCTCACATCCCATTGTCCCACTTTACAGGTCAGGCAGCTGCCATTTCAGGGGCCCACATGGCTTCATTTTCAACTATGTCACACATACCTAGGATTGTCTCAACACACATACAGGCCACCTTTTTTGTATGATTGGTGTTCTGGGTGAACTGTGGGTACATACCTCTGAGTTGGTTGACTCTGTGCTTGCTGTTGTCCTTCATAGGCACCGTCCGCTGGGACATGTGAGATGATGGCGGCATCCTCCGGTTTACCGACCGTTGGTGGACCTGTCGACAATGAAGGAGCGACATTTGATAATCACCTACAGGCTTGACCGTGCCACAATCCAGGAACTGTGTACCCCGTTGGAGCCAGATCTGATGTCAGCAATCCGCCCTCCCACAGGAATCCCCCCTCAAGTGCAGGTGCTGTCAGTGCTCCATTTCCTTGCAAGTGGCTCTTTTCAAACAACTGTGGCCATGGCATTAGGGATGTCCCAGCCTATGTTTTCCAACGTATTGTCCAGAGTGTTGTCTGCCCTTCAGAAACACATGCGGAGCAACATTGTTTTCCCTCAGCTCAAGGATTTGCCTACAGTGAAAGGTGATTTCTATGCCCTGGGACATATCCCCAACATCATAGTTGCCTTTGATGGGACCCCTGTGGCTTTGGTCCCACTCCCACAGGAGTGAACAGGTGTACAGAAACCGGAAGAGTTATCTTTCTGTGAATGTACAGATAGTATGTTTGGCAGACCAGTACATCTCCCATGTGAATGCCATGTTCCCAGGCTCAGTGCATGACGCCTACATCCTGTGGAATAGCAGCATCCCTTATGTGATGGGTCAACTCCAAAGGCAGCACCGTGTGTGGCTATTAGGTGAGCACCTGGAAGCAAGCCAGTGGGAATGGTTGTCTGGGTCTGGGGTTATCCCTCCAGGTTAGTGTGTGTCTAACAGTTGCCCCTCACCATTTACAGGTGACTCTGGTTACCCCAACCTGTCATGGCTACTGACCCCAGTGAGGAATCCCAGGACCAGGGCAGAGGAACGCTATAATGAGGCCCATGGGTGAACTAGGAGGGTGATCGAGTGGACCTTCTGCCTCCTGAAGGCCAGGTTCAGGTGCCTCCATATGCCAGGTGGATCCCTATTCTACTCACCAAAGAAGGTGGGCCAGATCATCATGGCCTGCTGTATGCTTCACAACTTGGCTTTGCGACGCCAGGTGCCTTTTCTGCAGGAGGATGGTCCAGACGGCGGTGTTGTTGCAGCTGTGGAGCCTGTGGACAGTGATGAGGAGGAAGCAGAGGAAGAAGACATGCACAACAGGGACTCAGTGATCCAGCAATATTTCCAGTGAGACACAGGTAAGAATACAATACTGCCCACTACATGTACTTTAACACTACTACCTCTCTCCTGACTGTAGTTTTCACCCAGTGTATGGTCACTGAGTTGCCACTTTCCCTTACGATTTCACAGATCTGGGTCCCACTGTGTGACATCTGCTTAGATTCCTCATGGACTAGAACTGTGTGACATAGGTATGTTGACATTACTATTTCAAAAATATTTTGTCACTGTAATTGCAAATACACTATTTCGAAATCACAGACAGACTCCAGATCATTTTGTGCTTTAGGTGTGTTTATTTAAATACTCAAAATTGGAGGTGGTAGTGAAATGGTGAGGGGTGATGGCGGAGGAGTGTCCATGGCAGAGTCCAGTCTATTAGTCTCACAGGTGCATTGCCCATGTGGGCATAGGAAGTGGAGCTGGGGCAGTTTAATTATGGACAGGGTGACAAAGTGGGACAGTAGGATGACAATCAGGGTGGTCTCATTTCGTGGCGGGGGTCTTGGCATCGTTTTCTGTCTTGTTCCTGGATCTCACGGACCGTTTGCGGGATGGTTCTCCGTCTGCAGGGGGTGGGGTGCTGGTGTGGTGGTCCTGTGGCAGGGTGTCCTGTCCACTAGCGCCGGCGGAGGTGGTGGGCATTTCATCGTCCATGCAAGTGTCAGGGGCCCCTTGTAGTGCCACAGTGTCCCTCCTGGTGTTGAGTACTTCCTTCAGCACCCCTACGATGGAGCTGATGGTTCTGAGTTCCTCCCTGAAGCCCATAAACTGTTCCTCCTGCATGCGCTGGGTCTCCTGAAACTTGGCCAGTACCGTTGCCATCGTCTCCTGGGAGTGGTGGTATGCTCCCATGATGGAGGAGAGGGCCTCATGGAGAGTGGGTTCCCTTGGCCTGTCCGCTCCCTGTCGCACTGCAGCCCTCCTAGTCCCCCTGTGTTCCTGGGCCTCCGTCCCCTGGACTGTGTGCCCACTACCACTGCCCCCAGGTCCCTGTTGTTGTTGGGGTGGTGGGTTATCCTGGGTTCCCTGTAGTGGTTGACATACAGCTGATTGACGTGTCCTGGGGATGGAGGTATGGGCCCGCTGGGTGGGTGCTGTGCTGGTGTTTCCAGAGGGGGGAAGGTCTGTGGTGGCCTGTGCCTGTGTGAGGGGAACCGACTGTCCAGAGGTCCCCGATGTTCCGGGCTGGTCATCTAGATCCAGGTGCTGTCATCACTGTGGGCCTCTTCTGTTGGTGGTGTGGACATGTGTGGACCCTCCTGTCCGGTGACATTGGGTAGGGGTCCTGCAGGGGTATAGAAGGATGTTTGTTAAATGTGTGTGTGTAATGATGTGCAAAGGGTGGGTGACCCTGTATCCCAGTGCTAGCATTCCTGTGTGGGAGCTTGTGTGATGGTGGTTTAGGGGGGTGTATGGGTATGTGCAGTGGCCATGCTTTGGTGATGGGTTTCCATGCTTTGTAGTTGCATGCAGAGCTTGGTGTTGGGATGTGTGGTTTGTGATGTTGGGACATCTGTGAGGAGTTGGGGTGCTGGGGGTGAGGGTGGGGTTATGTGATAGCATGCTGGTAGGGTGGAGGATGTAATAGTAAAGCTTTGACTTACCAGAGTCCATTCCTCCACCTACTCCTGCGAGGCCCTCAGGATGCAGGATCCCCAAGACCTGCTCCTCCCATGTTGTTAGTTGTGGGGGAGGAGGTGGGGATCCGCCGCAAGTCAGCTGAACCGCTGAACCGCCACGGTCTTGAGACCACGGAACACACCTTCCCCCGGAGGTCGTTCCACCTCTTCCTGATGTCCTCCCAATTTCTTGGGTGTTGTCCCACTGCATTGACCTGTCCACTTTTTTGCACCATAGCTTCATTTTTCCTAGCTATGGAGGTGTGCTGCACCTGTGCTCTGAATAGCTGTGGCTCTAGCCAGACAATTTCCTCCACCATGACCTTGAGCTCCTCCTTAGAGAACCTGGGGTGTCTTTGCCGTGCCATAGCGTGGTGTAGGTGATGTGTGGGGTAGAGTGTGTGGTGATAAGTGTAGTGATATGTAGTGGTGTGTTGTGTGAGGTGCGTGGAAGTTGTGTGGGTGATGGTGTTGTGTGCCTGTGGATGCTCTTGTTCTTGCTGGTGGTGTCTCTCTCTGGCCTTCTTTCTGAATTTTTTGTCATGGGGGTTTGTGGGTGATGTGGGTGTGTGTTTTATATTGTAATGGGTGTGTGGGAGTGGTGTGTGTATTTGTCTCACGTGTGTGTATTTTGAATTGTCCAATGTGGGGATGTTTTGTAAGAGTGTGTGTATTTTGAGCGCAGCAGTGTGTACCGCCAATGGGATACCGCGGATGAAAGACCGCTGCGTGGATTCGTGTGGTGTGATAGTGTGGGCGTATTTCTGTTGGCGTGATGGTGTCAGTTTTGTTTTCGCCAGTTTACCACTGACCTTTGGTGTGGCGGACTTGTGTGGGTGTCTGACTTTTGGCGGATTCCGAGATGTGGGTCATAATAGCTGTGGCAGAATTCCGCAGCGGTGTGTTGGCGTATTTCTGCACGGCGGTAAGCGGCTTTTACCGCCAATGTTGTAATGAGGGCCTTTATATCACTTTTCAGTGATATCTTTACAATTTCTTATGGCATCTTTTATCATTTTGACCTGCAAATATCTAGATAAATATTATATATTTTTTCTAAACACTGTGTGGTGTATTTTTGTGGTGCTATATTGTGTTATTGTATGATTCATTGCACAAATACTTTACACATTGCCTTCTAAGTTAAGCCTGACTGCTCAGTGCCAAGTTACCAGAGGGTGTGCACAGGATAATTTGGATTGTGTGTGACTTATCCTGACTAGAGTGAGGGTCCTTGCTTGTACAGGGGGTAACCTGACTGCCAACCAAAGACCCCATTTCAAACATTGGTGATCAGCGGTGAGGATAGGACTTGTATTTGTGCAGTGACATACAGTAGTTAAGGATTTCACTACCTACCCACAGTTGAAGGTCAACTTGATTTTTTATATTCTTTCTGCAATTTCATTTTTCCTTACAATTTTTAACCAAAATCCTCACTTAACATGTCTTTGGCTGGGTCTCAAGCAGGAGATTTTGACCTAGCCCTGTTGGAGACATACACTGTCAAACAGCTGAAAAGGTTCTGCAGGGAGACGGGAGTACCCACCCAAGGTGCCTCCAGAAAGGAGGAATTTCAAAAGACGCTGAGGGCCTGGGCAGAAGCCCATTCATAGGAGGGTGCTGAGGAGGAAGGGAAGCCAGAAGATGGCCCCCCAGAGGATTTTTTGCCATCAGCAGATGTTACCACTGCAACTGTGCCCCCTGCAAAACCAGGGAGCAGTGTCTCTGCTCAAAGCCTGACCGCAGAGGAAAGGAGAGAGGAGAGAGAGTTTCAGTTGCAAATGGCAAGGCTAAAATTGATGCTCAACAGGAGGAAAGGAGGGCAGAGAGAGAAGCAAAGCAAGCTGAAGCTGAAATAGCAGCCAAACGGATGGAGGCTGAAAGAGCTGAAGCTGCAGCAAAGAGAGCTTTGGCTGAAAATAAACTATTGTTGGCTCATGAACTGAGTCTCAGGCAAGACAGTCTGAGTCCAGCAGTAATGGTGGCAGCATACAGACAGGACCTGCTGGAGAGAAGAAGGTTCGTATACCCAAAAATGTGGTGCCCAGTTTTGTGGTGGGAGATGACATAGATAAGTGGCTAGCTGCTTATGAAGTTGCACTAGAGGCTTATGAGGTTCCTGAAGGGCAATGGGGTACAGCTATGTGGAGTTATGTACCAGTACTGGGGAGGGAAACACTTCTCACACTGGATCCTAAGGATCGAAACACCTACTCACTTCAGAAAGCCATTTTACTTGCCAAGTTTGGGCTGACCCCTGAGGGATACCGTCAGAGGTTCAGGGACAGCATCAAACAATCCACACAATCATGGGTAGATTCCTTTGATTTTTAAAGTAAGGCACTGAATGGAAGGGTGCGGGCAACAAAGTAGATGATTACAAAGGTTTATATGACTTGATTCTGAGAGACCATATACTCAGTATTTCTTTTACAGAGTTGCGCCAGCACTTGGTAGATAGTAAGCTGACTGATCCCAGCAAGCTTGCTGAGGAGGCGGACCTCTGGGTTAGCACCAGAGTGTCTCGAAAGGTATCTGGGGGGGACACCCACAAAGGTGGTCAGGGTTCCCAACAGAAGAAAGAGGGGGGAGATAAACGTACAGATAAGGAACTCTCAAAAGGCCCCTAAAAGAATTCCCAGAGAGGGGGTGGCAACTATTCCTCTTCCAGATTTGGGAAAAAGCCAGGGAATTTTGATAAATCATCAGGGAAATTGACCCCCAAATGCTTAGAGTGCTACCAGTATGGTCATTCTAAGGGTGACTCCCAGTGTTCCAAGAGAGCACCGTCCACTACCGGACAGACACCTGGGTTGACTAGTGTAGCGCTCGGGGAGGTGACAGACCCAGATAGCTTTGGGAGCAGGCAGAGGTTTCCCTAGTATCCCTTGGAGAAAGAGAAATGGTGCCCAAAGCCCACATGCCCCAAAATACTTCAAAGTATAGGCAGTGGGTCACCATTGATGGGCAAAGGGTGGAGGCTCTGCGTGACACAGGAGCCAGTATGACTACTATCAAGAGTCAGCTGGTGTCAACAGAGCAGATAGTCCCTAATACATTCCACCAGGTCATAGTCGCTGACAATCGTGAGAGTTACCTACCGGTGGCTCTGGTTCCCTTTGAGTGGTGGGGGGTGTCTCTGGTACTCTGAAAGTAGCTGTGAGTCCTGCCATGCCTGTAGATTGTCTTTTGGGCAATGATCTTGACATACTGCTTGGACAGAGGTAGAGCTCAGATCCCACCTGGAGATGTTAGGTTTGCCTGAGTGGGTCTGCATGACCACACGGTCCATGGCTGCCCTGGAAGGGAGTCAAGGGAGTCTGGAGCCTGGAACAATGGCCCAGACAGCTGCAAAGAGGAAGGGCAAGAGGCGTGGGAAACCCACCTCAAATGTTCCCATGGTGGTGGACGGGGCCCCTGAGGAGGAGGAGGCCCCTGAGCCAACTGGGGAGGACATAGCTGACCTAGGTAACCTACCTGAACTTGCTGCCTGGCAAGAAGAAGGTGGGCCAACCAGGGCAGAATTCTGAAAGGCGCAGAAGGAATGCCCCACTCTTGAGGGTCTTAGGTGACAGGACATAATCTAAGCAGCAGGTGACACCTCTGGCATTCACCATATTTACTGGGAGAATGATCTCCTTTACAGTGAGCCTAAGGTTCCAGGTCCTGTGTGCTGGTGGTCCCCCAGTGTTACCGGGCCTTCCTACTGGGTCTGGCTCATGACATCCCCCTGGCAGGACACCTGGGCCAAAACAAGATCTTGAACAGGCTTGTCACCCACTTCCATTGGCCCAGAATGAGGATAGCCTCAGATAATTTCTGCAGGGCTTGCCCCACCTGCCAGGCTAGTGGGAAGACAAGGAAACAGCTTAAGGCTCCCCTGCTCCCACTCCTGATCGTTGGCACACCCTTTGAAAGGGTGGGCATCAACATTGTTGGTCCCTTGGACCCCAAAACTGCCTTGGGCAACAGGTGTATCCTGGTTTTGATGGACCATGCCATCCGCTATCCAGAGGCAATCCCTCTGAGAACAGTGACTGCACCGGTGGTGACCAGAGTCCTGTTGGGAATATTTACCCGTGTGGGATTCCCTAAGGAGGTTGTGTCTGACAGGGACACAAACTTCATGTCTGCATACATGAAGTCCATGTGGGATGAGTGTGGGGTGACCTGCAGGTTCACCATCCCCTATCATCCTCAATCCAATGGGCTTGTTGAGAGATTCAACAACACCCTGAAGGGCATGATTAATGGCCTGACGGAAGCCATGAGGCGTAAGTGGGATGTCCTCTTACCATGCCTGTTGTTTGCTTACAGAGAGGTGCTCCAGAAAGGGGTGGGGTTCAGCCCCTTTGAGCTTCTCTATGTTCACCCTGTCAGGGGACCCTAAGCATTGTTAAAGAGGGCTGGGAGAAAGCTCCCAAGACACCTCCCCAGGATGTGGTCAGCTACATGCTGGCCCTCCACAACCAAACCCAATGCTTCTGGAAGCAGGCCAAGAGTAACCTCGAGGCCAGTCAAGAGGTGATGAAGGAGTGGTACGACCGGAAGACCACTCTGGTTGAATTCTCACCTGGAGACAAAGTTTGGGTGATGGAGCCCGTAGAGCCCAGGGCTCTCCAGGACCGCTGGACTGGTGCCTTTGAGATCAAGGAGCATAAAGGGGAGGCCACTTACCTAGTGGACCTGAAGACCCCTAGGCACCCGCTAAGGGTCCTCCATCACAACAGGCTCAAACCTCACTTTGAGAGGTCTGAGGTCAGTATGCTCCTGGTCACAGATGAGGGCATGGAAGAGGAGAGTGAGCCTCTCCCCAACCTCCTCTTTGCCAAAGAAGGTGATGGGTCAGTGGAGGGTGTCATTCTCTCTGACTCCCTGACTATAAACCAAAGAGGAGACTGCTATGAGCTGTTAGAGCAGTTCTCCTTCCTGTTCTTCCTTACTCCTGGACTGACCCACCTCTGTGTTCATGACATTGACACAGGTGACAGTCCCCCTGTGAAGAACAAAATTTACAGGTTATCGGATAAGGTGAAGGCCAGCATCAAGAAGGAGGTCTCCAAGATGTTGACTTTAGGGGTTATTGAGAAATCCAGTAGTCCCTGGGCCAGCCCGGTGGTGTTGGTTCCTAAGGCTACTGCCCCAGGTGCGAAGCCAGAACCCAGGTTTTGTGTGGACTACCGGGGTCTCAACTCAGTCACACGGACTGATGCTCACCCCATCCCCTGAGCTGATGAGCTCGTTGACAGACCAACCGCTGCCAAGTTCCTGAGTACGTTTGATCTTACTTCAGGGTACTGGCAGATCGTCCTGACTGCAGGGGCTAAGAGAGATAAGCATTTTCCACCCCTGATGGCCATTACCAGTTCCGGGTGATGCCATTTGGGTTGAAAAATGCCCCCGCTACCTTCCAATGGTTGGTTGACGGGGTCCTAGTTGGCAAGGATGCCTACTGTGCAGCCTACCTGGATGACATAGCTGTCTACAGTTCCAGCTGAGAGGAACACCTGCTCCACCTCAAGGACGTGCTTCAGGCTCTGCGAGAGGCAAGCCTGACCATCAAGGTTAGTAAGTGCCAGATTGGGCAGGGTTCCGTGGTGTATTTGGGACACCTAGTAGGTGGTGGCACGGTGCAGCCACTCCAGGCTCCAGATTGAAACTATCAAGGCATGGCAACCCCCTAGAACACAGACTTAGGTGAGATCCTTTTCAGTCCTCAATAAATACAACCGCAGGTTCGTCAAGGGCTATGGTACCATTGTGTCACCCTTGACAGAACTCACTTCCAAGAAACAACCTAGGTTGGTGAATTGGACAGAGGCTTGTCAGAAAGCCTTTGATTCTCTGAAGGAAGCCATGTGCACGGTCCCCATGCTCAAGGCCCCTGACTACTCCAGGAATTTATTGTGCAGACAGACACTTCAGAGCATGGCATAGGGGCTGTTCTAGCACAGCTAAATGAGGAGGGCTCAGACCAACCGGTAGTCTTTATTAGCAGAAGGCTATTACCACGGGAACAGAGGTGGAGTGCTATTGAGAGAGAAGCATTTGCTGTGGTCTGGGCACTGAAGAAGCTAAGACCCTACCTGTTTGGGACTCACTTCCGGGTTCAGACAGACCACAGGCCCCTCAGATGGCTCATGCAGATGAGGGGTGAAAATCCTAAATTCTTGAGGTGGTCCATTTCCCTACATGGGATGGACTTTATGGTGGAGCATCGCCCGGGGGTTGACCATGCCAATGCTGATGATCTCTCCAGATACTTCCGCCTTAGCGATGAGAGCTCCCAGGAGGTCGGGTGGCTCTCCCCACTTTCAGCTGGGGGGGGACACATGTTAGACCTGACAGCCTTAGGGGAGTCACCCCTAATATTTTGCCTGCCTCCCTCCACTTTTTGGACACTGTTTTTGCTGGCTTTTAGACTCTGCACACTTTACCACTGCTAACCAGTGCTAATGTGCATATGCTCTCTCCCTTTAAACATGGTAACCTTGGATCACACCCAATTGGACTATTTGATGTACTTGTAAGTCCCTAGTAGAGTGCACTATATGTGCCTAGGGCCTGTAGATTGAATGCTACTATTGGGCCTGCAGCACTGGTTGTGCCACCCACATAAGTAGCCCCTTAACCTTGTCTTAGGCCTGCCATTGCAAGGCCTGTGCATGCAGTTTCACTGTCACTTCGACTTGGCATTTAAAAGTACTTGCCAAGCCTAAAACTCCCCTTTTTCTACATATAAGTCACCTCTAATGTGCACCAGAGATAACCCCTAGAGCAGGGTGCTGTGTGGGTAAAAGGCAGGACATGTACCTGTGAAGTTTACATGTCCTGGTAGTGTAAAACACCTAAATTCATTGTTACACCACTGTGAGGCCTGCTCCCTTCATAGGCTAACATTGGGGCTGCCCTCATACATTGTTGAAGTGGTAGCTGCTGATCTGAAAGGAGTAGGTGGCTTTGGTGGCTGGAGTCTTCCCCCTCTCCCGCCAGGCACTGGCCAACTTCTGATGCTTCACAGGGGGGGGGGGGACTGGCTGTGCTGTGGCTCCGTGCCACACTGGCTGTCCTGGTGGCCAGTGCACTCCACATACCTGAGACTACAGGCACCACTGGTCCCAGAGATGTTGTGGCTGAGGTGCTAGTTCAGGACCTATGAGATGGACGAGGTGGGGGAGGGGTGGGAAAAAGGTCAAGGCTGGACATGAAAAGTTTTTGGGACACACTGGGACGGGTAGCTGGAGGGGGTTTGGGAGTGGAGGAAGAGGTGGTGGTAGTAGGAGGTGTACGTTTGGTGACTTTGGGTGCAGGTGCATGCGCTGGAGGCTGTCGTGAGGTGGATGGCTGTTGGGTGGGTGTGTGGCTGCGTTAGTGTATCTTGGGAGGGGGTGTCACAGACACACTGGGAGAGGACACAGGGGATGTGTGAATGGTAGTGGGGGTGGTGACTGCACGTGAGCGGGGTGTGCTGGTGGGTGTGCTGGTGAGGGACGTAGTTGCTGAAGAGGTAGTGCATGCAGGTGTGTGTATAGACAAGACTGGGAGGGAGGAGGGAGACGACGAGGAGGGGGACACAGTGGAGGCAGTGAATGTTGGTGTGTCTGCATGTATGTGATGCCTGCGTGAGTGCCTGTGGGATGTGTGGTGCGTTTGCCTGAGCTTCCCTTGTGTGGTGAGGTGTGTGCAGGCTGGTCTGATGGTGTGCTTAGGATAGGTAGAGGTACAGGGGATTGGGTCTGGGTGGATGAAGTTGGAGGGGGGAGGCTAGACATGTGGACAATGGCTGCCATCAGTGCTGAGGCCAGAGTTTGAAAGGCTCGGTGAAAGGCCGCCTGACCAGAATGAATGCCCTCCAGGAATGCATTAGTTTGTTGCAACTGTCTTTCTACACCCTAGATGGCATTCAAAATGGTAGACTACCCAACAGTGACTGACCTGAGGAGGTCAATGGCATCCTCACTGAGGGCAGCAGGGGTGACTGGGGCAGGGCCTGAGGTGCCTGGGGTGAAGGTGATGCCCACCCTCCTGGGTACGCAGGAACAGGCGGAGGGTGAGGGGCTGTTGGGAGGGCGGTGCTGGTAGGGGGGCTGGCGGCTGTACCTGATGATGCGGGGGGCACAGATGTTGCCACCACCACAAGGGAGCTCCCATCAGAGGACGTGTCAGTGTCGCTGGTCTCAGTTCCTGTCCCTGCCGTGGAGCTCCCCTTGCCCTCCATCCCACTGGTGAATTCAGAGTCCGTAGTGTGGAGCTCCATGGCCATGTGGGATGCAGCTCCCTCGTGCTCCGGTGCCACTGCTCCTCCGCCTGATGATGCTAATGCACACAAGAACAGGGAAACCACAAAAAGAGGGGGGGGACAGAATAAAGACATGTTGAGTGCATGCATTACCGCTGCAATTGGCGAACAAGACAGACACAGAGGCCCCCTGCACTACGCTGCGCACTTGGGCTCTACAGTGCAGTTCCTGGGAAAAGGCCTACAAGGCTATGGATGACATCTGCACACATAAATGACACAGGGGCATGAATAGCTGTACTTGGCACTCTACAGAGGTGGGGTGTGGGGGCCACAGGGCCATGCTTTACAGAGGGGCCTAGCCCACTGAACTCGCCCAGGCCTAGGGAAACCCACAGCCCTCCTCCCCCACCCAGACAACTCGACTGCACGCAATGTCAGCTGAATGAGAGTGTACTCACCCCCTTGTGTCTGCTGTGATGCCCTCAAGCGCCCATCCAACACCGGGTAGGCCACCTCCAGGATCCTGAACATCAGGGGGGTCATGGTTTGATGGGCACCCCTCCCACGTTGGGAGGCAATCCCCAGCTGAGCCTCCGCCGTCTTCTTGCTCCAGTGGCGAATGTCCTCCCATCTCTTCCGGCAGTGGGTACTCCGTCTGTGGTAGACCCCCAGGGTCTGGACGTCCTTGGCGATGGCACGCCAAATATCTTTCTTCTGGTGGGCGCTGACCTACAAGAAATATACAGGGGAAGAAGAGAAGTAATTACCAACTGCACTGTCAATGTGAGTGGCCCCCATCCCTACCCTTGCCATGTGGCACATGCCCTCACCGTCTTACATGCACGCAGCACTCAGCCCCCTTCCTTCTAACATCCTGCCCTCTCTACACAGGCATAGCCCATACAACATGCTCCCTGTG
The DNA here is from genome assembly GCF_031143425.1 of Pleurodeles waltl. Taxonomy (NCBI): domain Eukaryota; kingdom Metazoa; phylum Chordata; class Amphibia; order Caudata; family Salamandridae; genus Pleurodeles; species Pleurodeles waltl. The sequence continues at coordinate 384,865,193 of NC_090445.1, forward strand.
TACTTACCTGTTTGTCTGGAGGACCGTAGAGTAGCGTGTAGTGGGGGAGGACCCCATCAACGAGCTTCTCCAACTCCACTGATGTGAAGGCAGGGGCCCTTTCCCCAGACGCACGAGCCATTGTCTCTTCCAGAATGAGGTCACAGCAGCACTAGCAGTGTAAGTCCTCTCCTGTTTAAGATCAGGTATTGAGTGATTGAAGAGATAGAAAATGTCAGTCACGTTCACGACGGTCACGTCCCCGTGGTGAGTACCATCACCGCCGGTGTACATCGTCATTGACTCCTGGGACCCATAGGGTCCAATGTAAACCAATGCAGCATTGCGCCGCGGTCTTTGACCGCCTACCACGAAGGTGTACAACGCCAGCACAGTTACCTCACATCCCATTGTCCCAGTTTACAGGTCAGGCAGCCGCCATTTCAGGGGCCCACATGGCCTCATTTTCAACTGCGTCACACATACCGAGGCCTAGCCTCAACACACATACAGGCCACCTTTTGTGTATGATTGGTGTTCTGTGTAAACTGTGGGTACGTACCTCTGAGTTGTTGGACTCTGTGGTCGCTGTTGTCCTTCATGGGCACCGTCCGCTGGGACATGTGAGGAGATGGAGGCATCCTCCGGTGTACCGACCGTTGGTGGACCTGTCGACAATGGAGGAGCGACATTTGATAATCACCTACAGGTTTGACCGTGGCACTATCCAGGAACTGTGTACCCAGTTGGAGCCAGACCTGATGTCAGCAATCCGCCATCCCACAGGAATCCCCCCTCAAGTGCAGGCGCTGTCAGAGCTCCATTTCCTTGCAAGTAGGTCATTTCAAACAACTGTGGCCATGGCATCAGGGATGTCACAGCCTATGTTTTCCAACGTGTTGTCCAGAGTGTTGTCTGCCCTTCTGAAACAAATGCAGAGCTACATTGTTTTCCCTGAGGTGGAGGATTTGCCTACAGTGAAAGGTGATTTCTATGCCCTGGGACATATCCCCACCATCATAGGTGCCATTGATGGGACCCACGTGGCTTTGGTCCCCCCCCACAGGAGTGAACAGGTGTACAGAAACCGGAAGAGTTATCATTCCATGAATGTACAGATGGTATGTTTGGAGGACCAGTACATCTCCCATGTGAATGCCTTGTTTTTTGGCTCAGTGCATGACGCCTACATCCTGCAGAATAGCAGCATCCCTTATGTGATGGGTCAACTCCAGAGGCACTGTGTGTGGCTATTAGGTGAGCACCTGGAAGCAAGACAGTAGGAATGGTTGTCTGGGGTTTTCCCTACAGGTTAGTGCGTGTATAACTGTTGTCCCTCGCCATTTGCAGGTGACTCTGGGTACCCCAACCTGTCATGGCTACTGACCCCAATGAGGAATCCAAGGACCAGGGCAGAGGAACGCTACAATTAGGCCCGTGGGCGAACTAGGAGGGTGATCAAGCGGACCTTCGGCCTCCTGAAGGCCAGGTTCACGTGCCTCCACATGACAGGTGGATCCCTATTCTACTCACCAAAGAAGGTGTGCCAGATCATCGTGGCCTGCTGTATGCTTAACAACTTGGCTTTGCGACGACAGGTGCCTTTTCTGCAGGAGGATGGTCCAGATGGTGGTGTTGTGGCAGCTGTGGAGCCTGTGGACAGTGATGAGGATGAAGCAGAGGAAGAAGACATGCAGAACAGGGACTCAGTGATCCAGCAATATTTCCAGTGACACACAGGTGAGAATACAATCCTGCCTACTACATGTACTTTTACACTACTACCTCTATCCTGTCTGTCGTTTTCACCCAGTGTATGGTCACTGAGTTGTCACTTTCCCTTACGGTTTCATAGATGTGGGTCCCACTGTGTGTCATCTGCTTACATTCCTCATGGACTAGAGCTGTGTGACATAGGTATGTTGGCATTACTATTTGAAACACAGTTTTTCACTGTAATTGCTAATACACTATTTCGAAATCAAAGACAGACTCCAGATCATTTTGTGCTTTAGGTGTGTTTATTTAAATGCAAAATATTGGAGGGGGAAGTTAAATGGTGAGGGGTGATGGTGGAGGAGTGTCCATGTTAGAGTCCAGTCTATTAGTCTCACAGGTGCATTGCTCATATGGGCATGGGAAGTGGAGCTGGGGCAGTTTAATTATGGACAGGGTGACAAAGTGGGACAGTAGGATGACAATCAGGGTGGTCTAATTTATTGTCATGGCTCTTGGCATTGTTCTCTGTCTTGTTCCTGGATCTCAGCGACCGTTTGCGGGGTGGTTCTCCGTCTGCAGGGGGTGAGGTGCTGGTGTGGTGGTCCTGTGGCTGGGCGTCCTGTCCACTAGCACCGGTGGAGGTGGTGGGCAGTTCATCGGCCATGCTAGTGTCAGGGGCCCCTTGTAGTGCCACACTGTCCCTCCTGGTGTTGAGTACTCCCTTCAGCACCCCTACGATGGTGCCCAGGGTGGAGATGATGGTTCTGAGTTCCTCCCTGAAGCCCAAATACTGTTCCTCCTGTATGCGCTGGGTCTCCTGGAACTTGGCCAGTACCGTTGCCATCGTCTCCTGGGAGTGGTGGTATGCTCCCATGATGGAGGAGAGGGCCTCGTGGAGAATGGGTTCCCTTGGCCTGTCCCCCCCCTGTCGCACGGCAGCCCTCCCAGTTCCCCTGTGTTCCAGGGCCTCCGTCCCCTGGACTGTGTGCCCACTGCCACTGCCCCCAGGTCCCTGTTGTTGTTGGGGTGGAGGGTTATCCTGGGTTCCCTGTAGTGGTGGACACACAGCTGATTGACGTGTCCTGGGGACAGAGGTATGGGCCTGCTGGGTGGGTGCTGTGCTGGTGTTTCCAGTGGGGGGAAGGTCTGTGGTGGCCTGTGCCTATGTGAGGGGAACCGACTGTCCAGAGGTCCCCGATGGTCCTGGCTGGTCATCTAGATCCAGTTGGACAGAGGTGCTGACATCACTGTGGGCCTGTTCTGGGGGTGGAGTGGACATGTCTGGACCCTCCTGTCTGGTGACGTTGGGTAGGGGTCCTGCAGGGGTAGAAAGACATGATTATTGCATCTGTGTGTGTCATGGTGTGCAATGGGTGGGTGACCGTGTACCCCAGTGCTGGCATTCCTGTGTGGGAGCTTGTGTGATGATGGTTTAGGGGGGTGTATGGCTATGTGCAGTGTGCATGCTTTAGTGATGGGTGTCCATTCTTTGTAGTTGCATGCAGGGCTTGGTGTAGGGATGGGTGGGTTGTGATATTGGGACATTTGTGAGGAGTTGGTGTGATGGGGGTGACGGTGAGGGTGGGGGTATGTGATAGCATGCTGGTAGGGTGAGGGTTGTAATAGTTAAGATTTTACTTAATAGAGTCCATTCCTCCACCTACTCCTGAGAGGCCCTCAGGATGCAGAATCGCCAAGACCTGCTCCTCCCATGTTGTTAGTTGTGGGGGAGGAGGTGGGGGTCCGCCGCCAGTCTGCTGAACCGCCAGGTGGTGTCTTGAGACCACGGAGCGCACCTTCCCCAGTAGGTCGTTTCACCCTTTCCTGATGTCCTCCCGATTTCTTGGGTGCTGTCCCACTGCGTTGACCCTGTCGACTATTCTTCGCCATAGCTCCATCTTCTTTGCAATTGAGGTGTGCTGCACCTGTGCTCCGAATAGCTGTGGCTCTACCAGGACAATATCCTCCACCATGACCCTGAGCTCCTCCTCCGAGAACCTGGGGTGTCCTTGCGGTGCCATGGGGTGGTGTAGGTGATGTGTGGGGTGGAGAGTGTGGTGATATGTAGTGGTGTGTTGTGTGAGGTGCGTGGAAGTTGTGTGGGTGATGGTGTTATGTGCCTGTGGATGCTGTTGTACTTGCTGGTGGTGTCTCTCTCTGGCCTTCTTTCTGTATTTTTGGTCCTAGGGGTTTGTGGGTGATGTGGGTGTGTATTTTATTTTGTAATGGGTGTTTGGGAGTGGTGTGTGTATGTGTCTCAGCTGTGTGTATTTTGAATCGTCCAATGTGGCTGTGTTTTGTGAGAGTTTGTGTATTTTGAGTGCGGCGGTGTGTACCGCCAAAGGAATACCGCGGTTGATAGACCGCCGCGTGGATTCGTGGGTCGTGATACTGTGGGCGTATTTCTGTTGACGTGACGGTGTCGGTTTTGTTATCGCCAGTTTATCACTGACCTTTGGTGTGGCGGATTGTGTTGGTGTCTGAGTTTTGGCGGATTCCTAGATGTGGGTCATAATAGCTGTGGCAGAATTCCGCGGCCGCGGCAGTGTGTTGGCGGTCTTCTGCACAGCGGTAAGTGGCTTTTACCGCCAATGTTGTAATGACCGCCTTTGTTTGCTTTTTAAAGACTTAAGACATTTTATATCACTTTTCAGTGATATCTCTACAATTTCTTATTGCATCTTTTATCGTTTTGACCTGCAAATATCCAGATAAATATTATGAATTTTTCTAAACACTGTGCGGTGTATTTTTGTGGTGCTATATTGTGTTATAGTATGATTTATTGCACAAATACTTTACACATTGCGTTCTAAGATAAGCTTGACTGCTCAGTGCCAAGCTACCAGAGGGTGGGCACAGGATCATTTGGATTGGGTTTAACTTACCCTGACTAGAGTGAGTGTCCTTGCTTGGACAGGGGGTAACTTGACTGCCAACCAAAGAGCTCATTTCTAACATTCCTCAACACACGGTCCATCTTATGTTCCATTTAGTGGAATGCTGCAGGGTCAACTGTTGAAGCTGGGGCAGTATGGGTACCGGCTGAGGAGGTTTGTGGGCATGTAGAGCCAAGGCCAGTGGGCTGTCCTGAAGCTGTTGCAATGCTGGGTCCTGGAACTACAGCAGACGTTGGGTTAACTGTCACAGCTGTGGGTGGTGCCACCTGGGTAGAACTGGTGGTTGTGCTGGTGGTGGCTGTGGTGGGCAAAGTAGGGCCACCCTGTGGGAAAGCCCTCCATGCCCTGGAGGTCCGTTCATGGCGGTATCGATAGGCCATCCTCCTGAACCCCGACTCTACCAGCAGGATATGCTGATATCTCATGGCCCGCCGCTGGAACTCACGGACCTGGATTGGAGTCATGTTTGCAGCTGTGAAGACAAATGCAAAATATTTACATTAGGAACTGCATTGTGTGAAATGGCACAAGGAGTAAATCAGACAATACATCTACTGTACTTGTAACAGCTCATATCACCATACAGATCATTGAATGTCCCTGAGGAAGTACATGGCAGGCAAGCCTACAAAGGTCACATCACACATAGCATATCCAAAACCTACGAGATGGGTAACAACTGGCATTGACTTTCCATCTGAGTTCTGCCAGTTATCAGCTAACAATCATGCTGCATATCCACTGCCAATACCTGGGCTACAAATGTCAGTGTACGGAATGCAAAACTAAAGCCACATGGGCCCTCATTCTGACCCTGGCGGATACAATCCGCCAGGGCCAACGGGCGCGGGAGCACCGCCGACAGGCCGGCGGTGCCCCTAAGGGCATTCTGACCACGGCGCTAACGCCGCGGTCAGACAGGGAAAACTGGCGGTCTCCCGCCAGTTTCCCGCTGCCCTGGGGAATCCTCCATGGCGCCGCAGCATGCTGCGCCGCCATGGGGATTCCGACCCCTTTCCCGCCGGCCTGGCTCTGGCGGTTCTTACCGCCAGAACCTGGCCGGCGGGAACGGGCGTCTTGGGGCCCCTGGGGGCCCCTGCAGTGCCCATGCCCATGGCATGGGCACTGCAGGGGCCCCCTAACAGGGCCCAACTAGGCTTTTCAGTGTCTGCGATGCAGACACTGAAAAGCGCGACGGGTGCTGCTGCACCCGTCGCACGCCTTCCACTCCGCCGGCTCGATTCCGAGCCGGCTTCCTTGTGGAAGGCGCTTTCCCGCTGGGCCGGCGGGCGATCTGAATCAGATCGCCCGCCGGCCCAGCGGGAAAGTCAGAATACCCCTCGCGGTCTATTGACTGCGGGGCGGTATTCAGGCGGCTTCCGACGGGCGGGCGGCAACCGCCGCCCGCCTAGGTCGGAATGACCACCATGGTCTACAAGTTGTAACTGGACTTGCCAGTATAGTAACCAAGTGCCATACCTGAGTGTGTATACTAAGTTCTGACCAAACAGTCACTTATTCACATGTATGTGTAACATACTGGTAGCATCGGTCCTAGGTACCCTATTCACAAACCCATGCCTGTGTTTGAGGGGGGGTGGAGAAACAACTAACAATTCCAAACAACATGGACACCCAGGAGTGTATAGAAAACTCCACACATGTTTGGCTCTACACACACACCACAGGTAAGATCTGTCAACAATTAGGAGTCTACAAACCCTTGACCAATCAAAGCGCCACACATGTCAGGAAATGCAGAGCTTGGTACACAACATATACTTCCAGTAAGGCATGACTCACACCAGACACAGAGTTGCAAGAACACCCATGATCATGATTAGCATGCACACCTAGGTCATTGCACTCAAGCTCCACACACCTGTTGCACTACATGTGGAAGTACATGCTGCTAGGAAGTTCTACCTACAGTTTAATAAGTGCTTTGGAGAATAGGGAAGCAGAAGTCTTTTGGAAAGTGATTTGCAGTACCAATCTTGGAGAATGTGGGTCTGTCAGGTAGACTAAATCTGAGCTGACTTCCAGTGCTACTCTTGTTGATACAAGTGTTATCCACATGACTCACCCCAGTACTCATTGTGGGGCCTACAGGAATGACCTACAATCCCTAGATAATACAATCGGATAAGCATTGGCCAACTCATTACTTTTGAGAAACTGAAATCCCACTCATGGAACAAGACAAATGATTGTCCAGCGCATCACACCTTGCTATGTGTTCAACACACATGAGTCCATCACACATCACCAGCAAACACAACACATAACAGACATATCAACACTTACTGGAGTGGTCGGGGTCCTCAAATGTAGCCACCTCTCCCACAGTGTAGGGTGCCAGTCCACCTGTAAGGCATGGAAGGAAGAAATGTGCTCAAAATCTGTGCACTGACCAACAATTTCAAAGACATATACAATGTGTAGGCTGAATAAGGAAATGACACCCATTCTGACATGATGATACTGCATCTGACATATCACGGCCAACATGTACATAGCATGGGTCTCCTGTGACAGTTACACACATATCTGCACACACGCATTGGCCCTAACTATCATGTGGTGGCAAACATGCCCCATCATTAGTGATCAGAAATAATAATGGAGTGTAATCATCTCATCATGTGCATCCAAGAGAGACATCCAAAGCCTGGTTACGTGAGGACTGCATTACCAGTCAAACAGCCCATGTGGCCATGACACATTTCTTACCGATAAGTACAATGTACAGAGGGGCAGGGACATTTGTAAACCCTCCTGTTGTTACAGTTTCTTCATTTGATGTGGCCCAGCAATGGTGCTTTGGACTGCCATCCCTAATTGGAATGTGGCACAACTAACTCCAAATACCAGTCTAAGATGTTAGCTGAGGGCACCTTACACCTTTTCACAATGTTTTCAAATCCTGATCTGACATGTATCCAAAAAGATGCAGGACCACAATAATCCCTAACATTCATAGAACGTCCGTGAACACTTTCCTTCCACACTCACCAGACTCACATGAGACATATGTCTGGGCCACTTTGCTATCATCAATTGACGTGAAGCCAGCACTCATTTTCTGCATCATGTAGTGTTTCTAAAGTCAGTCTAGCTATTGCGTCAACAAAGTTAGCCAATATTTGAGTACATCTTTACTTCTCTGGCAAATGAGACCTATATAGACATGATTGGCTCCTATTTTGTTTGGTTGTCTGACACATAGGCGGCACCAATTTACTTAACGGAAAAGTATCCTGTAAGTTTGCAGAGCACGTGCTTCCTGACAGCTAGCAAATGTGATCCTTCACATAGTGCATCAAGTACCCTGTATGTTTTCGCAGCATTACACAGTCAGCAAGTTAGCTGGCAGATATTGTACAAGTCATCTGATGTCACTACAGAGCATTTAACGTGCACATTTACATGATTAGTACTCACCAACAGGGCCACCAATCACGATTCCCCGGTAGTCCAAGAGATCTTGCTCCCTGGTGATGAGGTCAGCCCACCGGTGCTTCAGCTGGTGGTCACTCCTCTGGCTGGCATACACGTGCTGCAGGTGATGCAGCACCTTTCCCCAACGGATTCTGCGCGCCTCAGTGTGATACCCCTGTATCACCCTGCCCCCTGCCTCGATCATCAGTGGTAGGAAATGGCACACAAGCCATATAAAGCCCCCCCAACTCCTCCTCACCCATCCTGCCAAGATGTGGCCTACCAGACATCGTGGCAATGCAAAGGAGAATAGGGGTTAAAAAAGGGGGAAAATAGGGGTGCAAAAAAAGAAGAAAAGTAAACTTAACCACTAAAAGAGCCCAACTATCCCCAAACTAGCACTACCCACAACAGACTCCCACAAACAACAAAAATACTAGAATACTGGACAAATGTCAACAAAACACTATACAACAACAATATTTATTTCACAAAATGACAATTGAGATAGCACACAGGACACAAAAGCACAAAACCGCTGGACACCACTCTGAAAACAGACACACAGTCTAGAAGATTCACAGACTGCAAAGTGAAAGTGAAAGTACACCCACTGTACAGAATCTGTAAACAGGATATCCTATTACATCACTTCCTGCATAAAATGGCCGCCGTTTTTTGCGTTATGCGTCATATTTTTTCACGCATACAGTTTGTGCGTCATATTTTCCCGCATTAAGCCGCATCCAAATATTGTACAGACTATTTACAATTATTTGGATGCGGCCTAATTTTCACTCCTGTGCGTCAAAAAATATGATGCACAATCTGTATTGGTGGGGAAAAAATGACGCATAACGCTAACAACGTCAAAATTTCAGTGCATGAACTGGTTTGGGCATTTTTTCAGTTTTTATGTTATGTTACATTTGGGACACATCAGAGATAGGCTGATTGCACCCACTATGGTGTTGATGGTATATGTTCACATGTGAGACATCATACTGCAGCGGACCATGACCCGCTACTTCCTTAACAGGATTTTGACGGTTGGCTGACACACTAGATGGCCATATGTGTGGCATACATATATATATATTGCACAATTTGGGCATGTTTGGCATCAGGAAAGGATAGCAATGTGACGCACATATGTACAATACCTCAATGCCTATGGCTTAATGTGTGTGCAGTGGCAACTAATGTAGTTGTTTACCTAGTGTGTGTGCATCACATGATGCATTATTGAACATATGCGTGTATGAATGTGAAGTCAATGTGTCCAAACCTTAGATGCAAGTCATTGTGGAAATGAGAGAGGACATGTGTTAGTCATACATGTAGCAACATCCGTTATGTGCACTTCCAAGATTTTGGGTAACGTAGACACCACAAATGACAAAGCATGCACCAGATAGATGGCAGACGCTTGTTCATGTCAATGGTCTACAATTTCACCATCCTATGTCCTAGATTTTTGGTAACAGCTTCCTAGGCACTTGTTGGTGAATCCCACAGTGAGTCAGACACATGCATTGAGGAAGTGGGTACCATGTAGTTGGCCCAGACAGCCAAAGGTGAACCACAAATGTATGATGACGCCACAGCTGAGGTCATATAACTGAGCCACAACTCTCCAGTGGCTGTGGTGGACCAGCAGACGAGGCAGCACATGTCCACATATTTCCAGTAATCAATTGCACAGAGGTGTCTTGTTCATGTGTGTGGTCCAATGTTGATCATGTATATTTTTAGGAGTATAATTTGTCACAGTTAGGTCCAGGTCTCATCATGAGTTAGTGGCAGCCATTCCTGTATCTACTGAGTATCCTTTGTTGATCAATGTGAGTAAAGTGGATGAGGACATGAGAACCTACATGGGGATAGTCCCACACTGTCACTGAAGACGTGTAATGAGACTGTCAACAGGGCAACCTTGGTGTGCTGAGTGAGATAATGTCTCAGGTGTCATGTTCAGGCAGGTGTCATTACAACATTTGTACACAGGTTAGCCTCTGCAATTCCCACTGCATCTGGGAACATCATAGCCTCTGTGCTGATTATTATCACAGCTATTCACCACACATGGCCCATCAAAATGTTGTGAGCAATGTAATTCTGTGTGTGAACTGTCAGGGTCCTGACATGTGTAGATTTTTCATGGACATTATCAGAGGTTGTTGGTTCTGCTGAAGGCCCCGTACCCAATCCCTGCATACGGCCCTGGGACACTGTCACACTTTGTCGTTCATGCATAAATGAGACCCAGACAAGGGATGGGCCATGAATTTTGGTATTCACAGAGGATTTAACTCATATGGTACAATTAAAAGGCAGATGATGCTACACAAAGTATTTGGGTATGCATTGATGAAGCACATGCCCAAATACCCTGTGAGGAATGAGTGGTTTGGTAAAGCAAGTGTGGTACATATATAGCCACAGGGAAACTTTAGGGGGACGCACAGACAGATGCCAGTCAGGCTTACAGGATGCAGGGTGAATCAGGATCCAGCAATTTCACAAGTTACATAATCAGTGGTCTGACTAAGACTGTTTGGAGGATGAACTAGACAGTTGACATGTAAAACTGTGTATGTTCTGTGTTTTTGAAGGTGACACATGAACCCAAGGGCTGTGTTACACGGCTTAATTAGTAGCAATGCTTAACAGTGTATTTGACAAAATTGCAACTCCTATGCTGTTCCAGGCATCAGCAGGGGCAGTACTTGTTGAAATGGGTAGTGTGCATGGAGGTGATCACAGGTGTGGGCTGCATCAGTTTCTCACAAGTCCTGTAGGTGAGATTTGCATTCTAATGGCCAACAGACATTTTCACACGGGAAGCAATCTACAGGTGCTAACAGGGCTTGGAAACTAGATTTGCTGTGGGATTTTCAGTGTCCTAATCGGTATATCAGCAATGCTCCATGAGGCAACACTCTTAATATGATAGTTAGAGATGAAGGTGTGCAAAAATGAATAGCCAAACCATGATATGCCGATTATTATAAGTGTTTATTTAAATTAGTTCATAAAGTGGTGATGGTGATTATTTTTAAAAGAAATTGTTCACGATATGTTGCTGCCTACGTAAACCAGCAGCCATGTTTTGTTGTTCCCCCTCATGTTGCAGGCCACCATCATCCTCTTCCTCCTCTTCAGGCATGTGTGGCTCTGGTTCCAGGAGGGGAATGTTCCTTTTTATGCAAATGTTGTGCAGAATAGCACATGTTGGAATGATCTTACAGACCATTTCCGGGGAATATAGGAGGCTACCACCAGTGATGTCGAGGCACCAGAACCTCGATTTGAGGATTCTGAAGGTCCTCTCGACTATGGTGCGTGTCCTCCTATGTGCGTCATTGTAGGCACGCTCTGCTGCAGTACTCGGGTTGCCAATAGGTGTCATTATCCATGGCTGGATGCCATACCCCTGATCAGCTGCAAGAGAAAATTAATGGGATCATGTTGATGTAGCTAGCCCCATTGAAATCACCTTGCATGGCAGTTGTTGTCTTGTGTTGTCTGTGACTCTTTTGTGTTATTCTGTCGCATCCTAGGCTTGTAGGATGTACCATCTACATTGTGTTGTTCATTGGCTGAACGAGTGTTTGGCTCCTAACCAGTTGTCAGCAGTATGTTTTGGGATTTGCAGTACAGTGTGCCCTCCCTAGCATTGTGACTTGTGATACAGGTTCCCTGTGTCTTCACTGGGGGTGAGATGATAGTTCCATACACAGGTTAAAATTAACAGTGTTGTTAACACGTTCATATCAGTTTACCCTGGACATCCCATACCTTTAGACTTATGCAATGGATTAATGTAAACATAATTGAGATGCTTACAATTTGCAAGGTGACATTTAGGCAACCCACTCCAAACGTTGTGATCATTGACGTCTTAACATTAGGCTGTACAGTAATTTCAGATGTGTGACAGGTTCAATGGTGACCTAAGAAACATGGCTAGCGGTGTCACAACCTCAGTGTGTTCCTGTCGAGATGTTGCTCTTGTGGTGTATGTGTTGTGTGTCCTAGAGGGTTGCTGTGCAGTGTGTATATAATTAAGTTTTTGTACTTACCAACAAGTAGTCCATTGCCATACCGTCCATCCTGGAAGTGTTGATTGATGGTGACTGTGACGGAAGATGAATGAGTCATGGACACTCCCAGGATATTTTGCCACGATGATGGTGATCAATCCTTGGTGATTGACAATGGCCTGCACATTGATGGAATGTTTGTGCTTCCTGTTGCGGTAGAGGTGTTCAGTTGCAGCAGGTGGCACAAGGTGTACATGTGTGCAGTCGAATGCACCAAGGACATGTGGGAAGCCACTAATGAGGTAGAACCCCTGTTTTGTTTCCTGCTGTTTCTGAAGTGTGTTAGGGAAGCAGATGTGGCGGCTGTGAGTCCAATGATGGCATCCAGTACTTTGGGCAAAAAGGCAGCGAATGACGGCTGTGATATTCCGTCAACCAGGGCACCAGTTATTTGAAAAGAGCCACTTGCCTGCATGTGAAGTACGGCAAGCAGCTTGGTTTCTGTTGGGATGATGCGGGGTGTCAGCAAGGTGGGTGCCAACTGTGGCTAAATGTTGCGCAGCAGTTGCTGAATGGCCTGCCAGTTCCTCTGGATGATGTCATGTTCCCTGAGGCCATGAAGGGTTGTTCTGGGGCGGAATATCCTCTCCTCCCTTCTGCCCTGCCTTTGGGGTCCCTGGTGGTAGCTCCTGTTGTTGCTGCTGGGCTCTGCGTCTGCGTGCACGCTGGATGACAAGCACCTCCATGTCTCCCTTTTGCTGCTCTGCTGCTCTGCTGTTGCTTCTGTGTGTTCTGATTAAATACAGGTGTGTTTGCCCCATTTTAACGCCTGCCCTGACCCATGCGTTAAACTTTGACGCAAATCGGGCTGTGCGTCATTTTCCGGCTCCACCTCCCGGCCATGCATCACTTTTGCCCGAAAGCATAAATACGACGCACGGCCGTTTAAGAAATTTTTGGGACAGGAACGCCTACCTTGCATATAATTAACGCAAGGCGGGTTGCCGCATCCCAAAAATGACGCACATGGCGGAATTTTGTCGTCCGCGGGCTCGGGCGTCAAAGTTTAAATATGGGGCAAGGTTTGTGCTGAATGTGCATCAACATTTTTGCCGCACATTCGGCGCAGATGGAGTATAAATATGCCCCTTGGTGTCAACAGAGAGCAGACTAAGCCTACCATTTCTTCAGGTTTGCAAAAAACATCTGTTTTTTAAACAAAATGAGCTATTGGATGTTTCTTTCTTTAAACTATCTTAAAATAGTAAATCCTCTTCCCATAATCAGGTGGCCTACTGCTGTACTTGTGTGGTAGTGGATGGGGGAATCTACAGATACATTAAAACTGCAGATCAAGACTGATTGTAGTTTATGGATTTGCACAAAGAGGAGTCTTATGGTATCTTATTTGCACAAAGAGCTTTTCAGTCTTATTGTATCTTATGGTATCTAATTTAGGGGCATGGTCTGAATGATTCTGCAACAGTTGCAATTGACAGCCATCCTTTCCATACCAAACTACCTAGGAGAGTCTGATGACAGGTTAGAACACCAACATAGAGACTGACATGAGTTAGTGTAGTGGCATTCTGTTAAAATGCTAAACCAAGACCTTACTTACTCATCAGTATGTTCATACATTTATTAGAACTAGGATTTATTATTGATGTATGTAAATTATTAGCAACAGGAAAACTGAGAAACAACATTGGGAGGAAACAAAATCATGGAAAAACTATTTTGAAGGAAGACAAATTTAAGGAAATACAAATGAATAAAAAATTAAAGGAAACATCACAGAGAAAAAATAATTTTAAGAAAAATCCAAAAATATACTAAACTTCGGTGGGATTTTTGGATTAAAGCATGGGTGATGTTTAGGGGTTTTGTGAGATTTCTAGGGGTGATGGATCGGTGGACCTCAGTGCATCAAGGGTTTTTTAGGAGACAGGGATGGATACGTTTAGGGGTAGTGAAGGCTTTTAGGGATCAGAAATGGGTAGAGTTTAGGGGTAGTGAGGGTTTTTAGGGATCAAGATTGGGCATAGTTTAGGTTTGGGGATGAGTTTTAAGGTTCACAGAGTGAAGTTTAGAGATGTTGAGTGTTTTTAGGGTTCAGAGATGAGTGGAGTGTTTGGGTGGTGAAGGGTTTTTAGCCTTCAGTAAAGAGTGGAGTTTGAGGGTGGTGAGTCCAGGGATGGGTGGATTTGAGGATCAGGGGTGAGTGGAGTTTAGGCATGTTAAGGGGGATTTTAAGATTCGGGGATGGATGGAGTTTAGGGAAAGGAAGAGCTTTTAAGTTTCTGGAATGAGTGGAGGTTAGGGGTCAACGATGGATGTAGTTTTTAGGGTTGAGGTATGGGTAGAGTTTATTGGTCAGGGTTGGATTTAATTTAGATGTGGTAAGGAGTTCCTAGGGGCAGGGAGGGATGGTGTTTGAGGGATGTGAGGGGATCAGGGATTGTTGTTTTTCAGGAGTGGGGAGGGGCCAGCAAAAATCATCAAATGTAATTGTTTGACAAAATAAATATAAAAATCAAAAATATTGTTCACAGAAGTAAATCACGGAACTAAAGCATTTCTGAAAATAAGACCAACCTGTAACCATTGCATTTTACACCTTGAAACATAGGTATGCAAAAAATTGGTTTGTATGAAATGGTAAATGCTATTCATCCTGCCAATTTCCATTAAACTGTTTAGGTGAAATGGTTTCTCAGTAATGGTATGTCATTAAATCGTTTCTCTCTGAAATCACGTACAACCTTTATCATAGCTCTGTGTTGTATCTAATCATCATATTTCTTGCTTTTTCTTGGCATATGCACATTTAGGAAAATTCAACATCAATCTTTATCAGGCAGATCTTCCTAAGGATGTTCAGATTATACCTTTGCTATCCCCGAAAACCATTGTCTAATTCCTACGAAAAAAAAAGTCAAGGTAATTATATATAAACAAACTTTTGTCTTCATAAATTAGGGCATTGAGCTATTACTTTATGCACTAGATGTCATAGACTTTGTTGAACAGGTATTACTATACATCCATTACAGAGGCATTTGAGCCAAAATAATCTATTAACCCTAAGTAGAAGACATTAGGTGGTGCTGGAGAGGTTAATAAAACAAACAGATTATTATCAATAATTATGTATTTACGCACTCATGAACACACTTTTATTCCTGGCATATCTGCCTTAGCAAAAAAGATCTATCGGCACTGGCAGGGTCTCAAATGCTAGTAGAATGAAAGATGCCTTGGTTATTGTCTCCAGCGATTAACTGTGTATCAAATGTGTAGCAATTACTCTAGGTTCTACAAGCAAAATGCCTATATAGATTACAAACAAAACTATTGCCAAATCCTATTCTAGATAAGACGCCTTCTATATAATTGAACTGATATAATCAAATGTTTTTCAGTATCTGGACTGAAAAGATTTCTGTCTACTATTTGTGCACTAAATGATGAAAACTATTCAAGATTTGACAGATAATAGGAGGATGAATTCTTTATTTTATAAACATTCATCTCAAATATTTCTTATTGTGCCCATGTCTGTTGGACAAAATGTTTATCATAGTTTTTGTATCTGTATTCAGCAAAGAAATGAGTTTATTCCTAGATCATCAAATGGATCATACTTGATGATATTTAAGATGTTTTATGTCCAGTATTGTATACTATTGTGTACATGAAACACACTAGTTGAAGTCTAAAATGAAAAGTTTCTCAGAAAATAGATAGTTGTTTCTAATAATCCAGGAGGTACTGCCTTTGAATCTGTTTTACAATTTATGTATATGTAGAAATCAAGTCCCATAGATATTGAGCATTCAATTAATTACTTGCCTGTTCCATTTCCCAACTGGGAAACTACTTTGATCAAAGTTTTGTCTATCTTCTAGAAATTAGAGATTGACTATAAATCTAAAATTGTTAGTCTGTGCTGATAACATATTATTGCTTTTTAATGTTTCTAAGTCAACTTTGCCTTTATTACTGTTCGAGATACACAATTTCTTTAGGAAGTCTTTCAAAGAATCTCAAACAGAATTTATGTTGGTAATAATACTGTTTCAAAATGGTGGGTCACACATTATAATATTTAACCATCGGCATTCCATTGAAAATCGTGTGTTCAATAGAGAAGCTATTAAGTTGGAAACATTAGGTTGCTCGCAATGAATACTACCATTTTAAGTCAATGAATACTACAATTTTAAGTCAACTTCAACTGATCCTATTATGCAATAAGACTACTTTACTTATATGCAATGAGATTGTTTTTTATACAGTAATTGGACAGAAGAATATACTGAATAAATCTGTTTCACTTGGTTTACTGATTTTCAAGTATCCATCACATTTAAATATTTACAGAAAACACTGATCAACTCTCACTCTATTGAATGATATCCCAATTTCACAGAAATCTTTTTTAGACTGATGTCAGAAACCTAATTAAATGTTTAAGATTATTATGTCTTCCGATTGAATAAGAATGTATCATAACAAATTTAGTAGAAATAAATGACAGTAAGGAAGACTGACCTTGCCAAGGTCATGATCATTAAATCAGCATTGGTGTTAGGTATAATCAAAATTAATCTTTATCTACTTTTCTTCACAAAGTATTCTCAACTTTAAATGAAACAGATAGATAACCACATTTGATTTGTCGCTTACACAAGTATGCTATTTGGACCAAGACCATTTTGTACACAGATTCTCTTTCATGTTGTTAGAAGTGAGGCAGGAAGCAATGCTTGCTTCTTGCTTTTTGACAATCGCAGTGGAGGGACACTAAAAATCTGCTTATGCTGAGTTTTATTCAATTGAGGGAAGTCTGGCAGCCATAATTGAAAGTTGTGCTATTTTGACTTGGCTGCATTCATGCTGAGAATACTCTAACAAATTTCCAACAACACATTATGACTCCCATCAGGCCATATGCCCTGACATGTTCTGAAGAGACTACATTCATCTTGAATATGTGAATATAAGTTCCAACCTTTCAGTACTAGCTTCAGATAATGCTATTCAATGTTTTGGGCTTGGCCAATATTCATAGAATGTTCGTTTATCAGATTCCTGAAATCGTAAGACACCAAAGAAGCATTGAAGCACATTTTACTTTGGTCAATAGAAACCGGCACTATTGTTTTTTTAAAGAACATTTTTCTAGTACTCCAACTATGCTACAATGCAATGTTGAATGTCCTTTCATTGTTGAGATAGATACTTAATGCCATCAGAAAATCTTCCTCTATCAGGATTAAATTATACAATCACTGAATTTTTGGACATATGTGGCCGAGGGAAGTTTTCCTTTTCTGTGGTCACCCCAGATTGTTCACATTTTTTGGGCCCTATGTTTCCTGGATGTGGACCTCTGTGCATAGTGTGCCCTGCTAAACAGGAGTAAGGTGTATGTGTTCCTGCTCTAAATATAATAAAAACAGGTTTATCCCTAACTGATATAACTTGCCTATATATCCCTAGTATAATGTGTAGAAATGAACCATGGTCTGGAATCTAAATACCACCTGAACGTCTGCAAACATTTTGCCATTCAAAGTGGCCCTGTAAAATATGACTTCAGGTCTCCCATGCGTAACCTTACTGCAGATGTCTAAAGGCTTGTTGCCAATCCTGATGGAATATAATTTGTTGACATGCAGCAAATGTTCCTTTTAAATATTACTAACCCACCCCTAAGTCTACTATTAAAGTTGGCAAACTATTCCAGCAACTAGTTCTCAAAGGCAAGTTCAATTAGTATGCTGTAGCTGAATTCTAGAAAATGCCAAAGTACAGTTTGTAAACTTGAATCTATATGTTTTTGCCAGGAGCCAGCTACAAAAGAATAATATTTAAGTCTCACTGCAAAAGTGAAATCAGATTTAATACATATGTAAGAAACACAACTTTCAGAAAGTTACTTTCGTTTTGCCAGAATCTCCTGGAGGCTAATTTCCCTTAGCTCTCCAGTAGCTGCAAGTTGTCTACTAAGCCATAATGAGGTATACAATTTCTCCCAGGAGCCACGCAATAGATCAATTTGATTGATAGTTCAAGCTGAATGGACAGGGATGGCCCAATTGAGGTCACCAGAAGGGTGTGGTTGCTGCCCTGTTGGCACAACAGTGTCAGATCCTGCCTGAAAGGTCTTTGTGAGACCCATCTAAAATGTTTGTGCTCTTGAAAGGGCTCAAACAGGACCACAACACAATTATTGTATATCCCTTGTCTGGCTGCTGAAGGTACCTCCTTTGTCTTATCCAAATTCTGTCATGTTGTTGTTGTTGGTCCAAGGCATGCTTTAAACTGAATTTAATGTTAGATGAGTTTAGAACTTCCATACTATACACCTCAACACATCTCCAGTTTTCATGGCCCATGAATTATGTGGTTGAAGACTTTGGCCCTGACAAATCCCATGTTTGGCCTGTTTGCAGTAAGAAAAATATGAACTACTGAAAAAGCAGATATGCCAGGGCCGGGGAATGCTTACTTCATTGGTTAAGGAATATCCAGGAGTCACCTCACCCAATATATGGTCTCATTAAAAAAAGCGGCATCCCAAGGCACCCTTATCAGAATACTTTCTGGATCTGCTGAAGATACGAAGAGGTCTGGATCTGCTGTCTATGACCTGACAGGATCTCTGAAGGACTGGACCTGCTCCCTCGTTGTAAAATAATAAAGTGGACTCCAGTGGCCAGTTGGCTGACGTCCTGTGTGACTATAAGGACACAATAAGCTGCAAGAGACCTTTTCCCCAAAGTGCCCAGCTGACAAGTGACAACTGGACCTGGAGTGAACTTTGCTGTTGGCCTTTTGCTGACACCCAAAACACTTCTAACGCCTTTCCCTGTGGCCCTCCTAGCTTTGGAAATATACTCCTGTGATTATTGGGACACCTAAAGAAATTTTTGAATCTTTTGAAAACGTTTCCTCCAGAGATTTAGTAGAACATTTTGGGAAAACATTGGATTGGTATTTCCACCATATCAGACTGAATTTCAGCTTCATCAGGTACATGGATCTCTGCACCTCTGAAAAAGTGAAAAGTCCCATTCTCCTTTGGGACTTAGAAAATTAGCGACCATGAAATCTCCAAAGCTACAGAGTGCTAGTGGGACCCACGTGCTTCAGGTTTATGACCATTGCGTCCATGGTGGCAGCTACAGTTTCAGAGGTATCCTACGTGGAAATATTTTTTCTTCTGAAAATGTTGCATTATGCATCTGAAATGGTTCTTAGAAACCTTTTCAAACATTTTGACTCAATCTACTTGGTGTATAACGTGGACTCTATCTAAGTAGGACTAAAATATTGTGTAGGTTACGTTCTAACACATCTCTCGTCAAGTACGACGGTCCTAAGGCCGCCTCTCCGCCTTGTGGCAGTCCAACCACTGCATCCTGGCAGTCATACCGCCACAAGGCAGCTGCCAGAGACAGGATTGTGGATCCAACATGTTGGTGGCAGTGAAAGCTGTGGTAGAGCTGTGCTGATCACTACCTGCCTTTCTCCTGGCCTTTTTAAGGGAGGGATACCATCATGAAAAGGTCGGTGGGAAAGCAGAGACTGGACCACAAGGGGATCCCTGCACTGCCCATGCCCATGTTGTGGGCAGTGTAGTGCCCCTTGTCAGCACTGTCAGACTCTGCACTGTCTGCAGCACAGTCAGTGCAGCTAGCATTGGCCTAATCTCTCTTTTAGAGCTGAAGCCAATGCCACTGCCCTGGCTGTCCTACCAGCCCCGCAGGTATTTCATAATACAGCAGTCTGGACCGGCTTGGTAGCCGTCTGGTGGTCGGACCGCCAAGGTTGTAATAAATGTACTCTATTTTTCTAATCATGCTCAAGATGTTTATTGTTTGGTGGTTTTACCTTATTATTGTTTTGTTAGTGTATAATACCCTATACATTGCCCTGTCATAGCTACCAGATGCCAAAGCTCAGGTAATGTAATTATTTTGTGGACTTACCCTGGTAAGATGTGCTGTTATTCCTTGAAGTATGTAGTCACCCACCCCAAATAATAATCTACTTGTTTGAGTGAACTCTTGAAGAATGGAGTCATTATTTTCTAGGCAAAATGCACTGTAAAAGTGACTGCTGATCAAAAAAAATTGCAGATCCTGAAATCAGCCACATAATGTAGCCTTAGGGAACTTAGGTGCACTTTGTATTTCTCAGGCTATGATTTTGTTATAAAATGTAGACTATGCCCTATAAATGGTAAGTTAAAGTGGAGAGTGAAAATCATCTGAAACAGCCTTAGACTGTGTAATGTAGCCTTAGAGAACTCAGATGCACTTTGTATTTCTCAGGCTATGATTTTTTTGTTTATAAAATGTAGTCTATGTCCTATAAATGGTAAGTTAAAGTGGAGGGTGAAAATCATCTGATACAGGACCCACCCTTAATCTTGAATACAAAGTATGTATGAGTATTATGTTTCTCTAATCAATGTTAATCAATGTAGACTAAGCTTTGAATAAGGTATTATGAGAAATAGGGATTGTTGTTGATGGAGTTTTTGCCCCTTCTAAAGCAACAACCATAACCCTTTTTAAGGTGCACTGCAAAGGTCACTAAATTAACTTGATTTTAACCCTCTGGTAGCCTGGGAGAAAAGTTTCCAGACTAAACCTAGAGGCAATGTGTAATGTATTGATCCAGCACAAAAAGAGTAATAAGGTGAAAACATATCACAAAAAATACTAGACCAATTTAGAAAAATGGGTAATAGATATAACAACACCAAAATAAAAGAAATCCAGTAAGTAGAACCAGATGTATGAAGTTTGAAAGTTTTAGTGAAACATAACATCTAAAATACCAAAGTGCCATCTGCAGTATCTGGTCAGGCAAGACTGGGACACAGTCAAAAGATAAGGACGACCCCGACTCAGGCGCAAGGTATAGATTGGGCCTTACAATACAAGAAAAATCCCAAACTAATCGAAAAAGGGAGTAAAATGTAAATAATTATTTACACCAATACAACAAAAATCCAATTAGTAGAACTGGAGACATGCAGATTTAAGATAAGTATAGAGCCTAAAAACACAAATTGCCATTTGAGGGTATCTGGTCATGCTAGACTGGGGAAATATCACATGTTCAGGCAAACCATGATGGAGCATAGGCTGGATACCAAGCTAGTCCAGCTGAAAATGTACCTTCTTAAAGTCTGACACTCTGAGTCCAATTCACAGCAGAGGAGGCCGTAAGTAGTAAGGAAAGTGTTGCGGCTGGTCATGGCTTTAATTTTCAAAGCAGTCTGGGGCAGTCATCACTATAATGTAAAGGTCCTGTTGGACATCACGTGTAGTCATTGCAAGAGCTTTGTGTTGGCAGTCACTGCAACCTGTTGTTGCTGTAGTATGAACTGCAGATCTTGCACTGCCACTATCGGTCGCTCCTGCACGAAGAGAAGGGTTCACCGGAGCTTTACATTGGCAATCTTAGTGTGTGCCAGATCTTGGCATGAATGGACCCATTCCCAGTTCTGGGAAGAGCCCAAAACTTCATAATTTCTCATTTTTTCCATAGGAAGAGCAACAGCGAGGCCAACCAAAGGTTCAGAACCTGGGAGGCTCCTACTGGGGATCAGGAACTCACTCCAGCTGAGGCCAAAAGGGCTCAGGTACACAAGCTGCAATAGAAGGCATGTTTTAAAAGAGTTACTTAAGTGGGTGGCACAAGATGTGTTGCAAGCCCACTTGTATCATTTAATTTACAGGCCCTTGGTAAAGTAGTGCCACTTTACTAGGAAAGACTTATGAGTAAATTAAATGTGTCTATTTGGTGTAAGCCCTTCATACCATGTTTAAAGGAGATAGCACATGCACTTTAGCACTGGTAGTAGTGGTAAGGTGCACAGAATCCTAAAGCCAACAAAGACTGGCTCAGAAAAGAGGAGGGATGAAGGCAAAACATTTGGGGGTGACTCTGTAGAGATGACCAAGTCCAACCCACAACCACTCTAGCCAAAAGCCAGGGTAGACTATTCAATCACTTGATGGGCTTCGCTGCTTAAGCGTTATTACAAGGACAATGGACTCCTCCTGCAGTGGCACTTGTCACTTCTCAGCCCCTGTGAACTCAGTTGGATCCCTCTGTCTACACTTTCCTGAGCCACTTTACTTACCCATGGGGAGCCCTTCTCCTTCTCATCTCCTCACCCTAGCTAGGGCCTTAGAGTAATTTCTTGCCCGGGTATGCCTACCTTGCATCTCATTGACACAAGGTAGTTTTCTGCAGGAAAAAAATGACTTTAACTCCAATATTTTGGTGCTAGACATGTCTAGCGGCAAAATAAAAATATGTAGTTCAGCTTGCGCCGGGTTTGCATACAAGAAAATGATGCCAATCTGGTGCAAGTATAAATATGCCCTGTAGTCCATAAAATGAACCTGGGCCTGTTGGGGCAACCTCTGGATGTCCCTAAACTTCTCCCTGTACTTTTTAGGTGTGAGATCATTTTCATTGATAGGTATGTCCCTCATGAGTGGATGCTTCATCCTGTTCCCTTTCCCCAGGACTAACAAAGCATCTCGCCATTTATTGGGAATATGCCTCCACAGGATGGTCTCCCAAGACCAAGTCCTTGGCTTTAAAACACTTATTAATGTTGTTCCCCACAATAAAGCTTTAATTCGAAGTCCTGGGAAATGGGAAGTGTCCTATCTGAATTGGCCACTGGGGTATGTCTACTACCATTTCAGCTGGACTCTGAAGCTCCTTTGAGCTTAGGTTCCAGCTCCTTCAGACTAAGCCCCATATTTATACATTTTTAGCGCCACATTTGCACCGCTTTTTGATACAAAAGCAGCACAAACTTACAAAATACAATTGTATTTTAAAAGTTTGTGCCGCTTTTGTGTCAAAAAGCGGTGCAAATGCGTTGCTAAAAAAGTATAAATATGGGCCTAAGTTCATAAGCACACACAATCTTTTTTCTGTCACGGCCCTTTTGGGATCTGCCCTTTCCTTGGCCATGGATTGCTCTACATCAGCCTTCTCTATCAATAAGGCTTTTTGTTTCTTAGTCTTTTGATCTTCTGCAGCCATTCTGGCTAGCTGCACCTTCTCACCCTGTCTGTCCTTCACCTTTTCAGGAGATAGGTTGTAAGAGGATACACTACTTGCTGCATGTGATGTAGTAGGGGATCCCATCTCTGTGCACCCTCTTCTCTCCTCTGGAGCTATTTTCAGGTTATTTCCCTCCTTCTCCTCATCATGTTTCTCAGGGTCATCAGCGTCTTCGTCCTCTGCTGAAGACTCCACTGGAACTCTTCCTTAAAAGACTAGAGTGCTGTCCCACTACTACTAGTAGCCTCTTCTGCCTGGCCAGCTCCCTCACCTTGCATAACTCCTTCAGCTCCTTCATATTGTAATATGATAGGCAGGGTTCCATTATCATTCTGGCAAGGTATCATAGGTGTAACAGCAAAACATCTCAAGTGCAAAAAGTGAGGCAGGAATTACATTTGGAAAATTACCAACAGAAAAAACAAAGGAGAATTTAAAATGAAGTTGCATGCTTTACCAACTTATTGATATGATATTTTAGATTTATGTGGGATTTTAGTGTTACACAAAATCATTGACTGCCACTGTAAAACATGAGTATTGAATCCCACCACTGAAAACCAATGACAGAAACGGGGGTTTCAGTTGAAGGGGATGTTGTCCCTTCTTAAGCAACAACCACAATCCTTGTCAGGGTGAACAAAAAAAGTTACTAAATTAATCTATGCTTAACCCTTTGATAGCTTGGTACAAAACAGTCCAGTTGAATTTAGGAGGCAATGTGTAAAGCATTTATAAAACACAAAGACAGTATTAAAGTTAAAACACAAGAATAATCCCACACTGAGTTAAAAAAAGTAAACTGTAATAAATTATTTGACATACAAATTGCACAATTACAAACAGTAACACCAGAGATACACAATTTCAAAGATTTGAAGTGTAGTGCCTAAAAGCACAAAGCAACATTTACAGTTATATGGTTGTGCTATACCTGAGGAAAGCCACAAGTTGAGACCAAACATGATGGAGTGCAGACCAGATATAGGGATCAGGTTAGTCCTACTGAGAACGTTACCTTCTCAAAGTCTGACGAGAAGAGTCCAGGTAGTAGAAAAGGCCACAATGAGTAAATGATCATTGGTGCAGCATGCAGAGCAGGCAGGGCATTGTGACAGTTGTCACTGTAGTGCAAAGACCATGTTGGATGTCCCAGACAGGCATTGCTGAAGGTTCGTGATGATGGTTGCCGCAGGTTTACGGCACCCATTCCAAATTGTAGATCTCACATTGCCAGATATCGCTGGTGATTGCATCAGCATGAAGAACCAGGTTCACTTGAGTTTTGCATTTTCGTTCCTCACAGACTGCAAACTCTGGGCATCATTGGGCATAATCATGGTTGTAAAGAGTCCAAAACTTCAGGATGTATCCTTTTTTTCCATAGGAGAATCTCAACTGATGCCTACCAAGGGTCCAGGACCTGGGAGGTACCTCATGTGTCAGCTTTGACATGGGAAAAAATTCTAGACTTCCTCCCTAATCTGGTTCTGGAATTTCCTTCCTTCCCCTGCCCAGGCTTCAAGATGTTTTTGATGGTAAAAGGTCTAGCGTAAAGTGCTTTGTGAATGTGCTAAGACAGCTCCTTTGGAATGTAAGCAAGGTATGTAACAGCAATGCCCCCACCAATCCTGCCAATATCATCATACATACATTCTTGATCATCAGAAGTGCGCGTTCGATTGGTGGAGTCTAGTTCTCTGTTTTCAAATGTTTTTACCTGTTTCTATCACTGACCCTCCTATACTTTTATGTGTGGTGATTTGTGGATGTGGTGAGAGTACCCCTTTGGGGCACTGTCTGGGAGGAATATACAAAGTACAAGAAAACAACATCTTCCTCAAAGTGGCATTTCCAGAATTGCAACTTAAAATTTGACTTAAAGAGGATTTCTAATTACAATTCTCTAGAGATCAAACATGGCAATTCCACCTGTTTCCAAGCAAAAGGTATCACTTCTTAAATGTGATAAGGTAACTCAATGATATCCTATGGGAGAGGTAATCCTTGTAGTAGTGAAAATCAAATTTAAGATGTTGTCACTAACAGGACGTGTAAAACGGAAAAACATATGTCAAACATTTTAAAATAGAATCATCACATGCCCTAGAAGCTGTGTAGGACCTACTCTAAGGGAGACTTATATGAACTAAAAAGAAAGATTTGGGCCTGGCAAAAGGTTTACTTTTCCATGTCAAAATGGCAGTTTAAAACTGCAAACAGGCTACAATTTCAGGCCTAAGACATGTTCTAAAAAGGCTATTCAAATGGGTTGCACAATCTGTGACTCAAGCCTACTACTAGCATTTAAATTACAAGCCCTCAGTACATGTAGAACCACTTTACATGGGGCTATAAGCAAATTAAATGTCCCCATTTGGTATAATCCAATTCGTTCAAGTGTATAGGAGAGCAAAAAGACTTTTGTGCAGGTTAGCCAAGGAAAAATACAGAGTCCTCAAAGCCAACTCAAATGAGTTCAGAAAACAGGAGCAGTGAAGGCAAAATGTTTTGGGGTGACCCTGCACAGAGGGCCAAGTCCGAAAAGCATGTATAGAAAGTCGTCTATAGACGAAGAAGATTGTTTAAAAGAACAACAAAATAGGTATGAAAATGTGGATTGTTGGATTAATGGAAAGCTATATATTTGCCATTATGAACTGGCTTTATGAATCAAAGGCTGGCCTCACTAGGATTGCTGTGCCAGCTATAAGTAAATAGCTTTGGTGGTAAAGTATATTTGGTGATGTTTAGTTATGAATATGTGTCCAAAATAAGAACTTATGCAATAAACATACTGGGTTGTCTTGGCATACAGTGTCAAATGGAGTTTCTTTTAGAGATGGAAATGCTTGCAGTTAAGTGTTATCACAGTCTTGACTGAGGCCATGTCTCTATGAACAAAGAACATGCTTCATAGCAGTATTACTAACAATGAGCTGCAATTACCAGAAGGCCACAATCTTCATGTATTCTGGAAAGATGGCAGCGCTCTTAGATGTCTGGGTAGTATTACTCTCATAGGCCATGCATATATGCTCGGTAACTGAACAATGCAGTCACAACCTTGCTACATGCATTACAGATTTTCTCGACAAAAGTCATCACTTTCCTTTGTATTTGTACTGAAGTGGCATTGAGAATGCAGACAGTTGTGTTTTCAATGAAAACATACTTTGAACTATATTCTGAGTATTTATATAAACTTTCCTAAGACTAGGAGTTGCTATAGTTGCTAAGAGCTATCCTGCTATCCCACTGTGAATTCACAAGGAAAGAGTTTATGCTTGCTCATATTGTATATGAACATCAAGTCCACAGGATTATATACTTAGCTGAGCATAGCAATTACCAAGAAAAGAAACAAATGAATAGTAACATTATTGATTACATTGTAGTTCTATCAATGTCAATGAGAAACTATAGTTCATCTTCCACAGACAGTGCATAGTGTCCAAGCTTAATGTAGTTCTTTAAGTCACATGGAGAACAGTTAGTGTACAAATATTTGAGGTACTATTCTTTCTGTGTTTCGGCTTAAGGAAATACAAGCCCACCATCACAAATACAGAAATTTGGTCACACAATGATACTGCTAAGATATATCAATTTATCATTATAGTTAAGCATGGAATCATCCTTGGCAAGTATTATAAGACACCTTTTTTTAAAGGTTTTGTATAAAGGGAACTGAACTTGACATTACACATCTTTAGGCATGGGGAGACTTTGTGATTTGCCCATAATCAGAGGATGTTGAGCCGAGGCTGGAATCAAACCTGATTCTGCAGTTCAACAGCTTTAGCTTGGCCACATTCCCCCAACCCTTTTCCATAAAGATATCCACTATATCATGCATAATTTGCTGATTATCAGGAGTGCAAATCAGAGTGGTGGAGTCTAGTTCTCTTTTATCCCATATCCTTTTCCCTATTTCTATCACTGACCCTCCTATACGTGTATGTGTGGTAATTTGTGGATGTAGTGAGAGACAGAAGAGTGCATCAATCTTATTGGATTACACGCACAAGGATGGTGCCTCCTGACATGAAATCTGTCAGGTAGTCTTGTTTAGAAGAACATCAGTGTTTGATATTTCAATACAATGTGCACCCTTTTCAAAAACAACAATTACACCTGCATATTATCCAGGACACTTAGGTATAGGAGTCATTAAGCTGGTTTTATAGTAATATAAATCAAGAGCTTAGTATCAAATCACAATTCTACCAGAAAGCAGAAACAAATGTAGAATCTACTCTATACCACATAACAGCTAGACTAATGCCAACTTTAGATAGCAATAGTAATACTATGAGATAGATGCATATATAACCAATAACGATAATTGTACAAATAAAGACCTCACTAAACTAGGGAAGGAATACCAAAAACCAACACCTAATCTCACAACACAGAAAGCCATGTAGAATGTGTAAGGCTCGGGCCTTAGTAATACACTCATGTTTTATAACAATGATTAATAGTCAACTATACTGCATTTAACAAGACATTGTTAAACTGTGCTATTAGTTGTTCCCGTTTTTAAATGTAACTAGATTGAAATACACTATTTTAAAAATCAATACAGGAAGCATAGATTACACCATATAAGCTATCTGTGTTATGCAAGTATGTAGAACATTGGGTAACTGAATAAGCCATGTCAGAAGTCAATGAGAGGGTAAAATAGTTACAAATAGGGAGCAATGGTCTCATTTTGAGTTCCACAGATAAGATACGTTGTCAGCAAAATGATGGATATTCCATCTGTCATATTATAAATGCAATCTATGTCCCTGCACCTGTAATATAGCTGTTGGGATATCAAATACCTTGACTAGATACAGATGGATGTAGAAAGCAGAAAAAGAAAATGCAAGGTTTGCAAACAAAGAATTGGAAATCCTTGCTGAATGAATAGCACATGGTAATGAAGTGTTTGGAAATTCTTCAATGACTATGCTTGAATCACATAAGAGAAATTCTGGTGCAGCCTCTAGGAAACAATAAACACAGTTAAGGTGACACATAGTACCACTGAAGAAACCTGTAAAAAATGGCACAAACTCCTGTCCACAATGAAGGGGAAAGTATCCAGTCATACCAGACCCTTGTCTAGAAACAGTGTGGCTCAGGAGGAGGTCTGTTGACAGAACCATCACACATCCCCTTCAGGAGTTAATAGAATCAGTGTTTGAACCTAAGGGGCTAACTGGAGTCAGCATTATAGACACCTCACCAACACCTTCATCAACTAGAGTTAAGTGAGCATCCCACCGTGCAAAGGTAAAGTTAACTGAAAAAGTAGACTGGACACGTGTTTGTGTATTATCATAGTGTCAGGCAGTATATGTCTGCACAAGGTACAAGTGTGAGAAAGTAGCCTCTTTCTACCATGGTTACCTCCAATTTTGGCCTGTTTGTGAGTGTGTGTCACTGTGTTTTTACTCTGTCACTGGGATCCTGCTAGCCAGGACCCCATTGCTCATAGTAAAAACCCTATATGTCAGTGTGTTTTGCCTGGCTCACTGGGGTCCTGCAAGCCAGTGCTCATAGTTTGTGGCCTAAGGTGTGTGCGTTTTCAGTAGTGCTTAACTGTGTCACTGAGGCTCTTCTAACCAGAACCTCAGTGCGTATGCTCTCTCTGCTTTTATGATCCTTATGAACACACTATTTCACAGCCATTTTCACTGCACTTAAGTAACTTATAAGTCACCTATATGTCTAACCTTCACTTGCTGAAGGTTAGGTACAAAGTTACGTGTGAGGGCACCCTTGCACTGGCAAAGGTGCCCCCACATAGTTCAGGGCCAATTCCCGGGACTTTGTCAGTGCGGGGATGCTATTACATGTGTGCTCTACATATAGGTTAATACCTATATGTAGCTTCACAATGGTAACTCTGAATATGGCCATGTAAGGTGTCTAAGATCATGGAACTGTCCCCCCATTCCAAATCTGGTATTGGGGAGCCAATTCCATGCATCTTGGGGGCTCCTATATGGACCCCCAGTACTGCATATGCATCTCTCTGACGCTTGCAAAGCAGCTACAGCTGCTGCCACCTCACAGACAGGGTACTGCCCTCCTGGGGTCTGAGCAGCTCAGTCCCAGGAAGGAAGAACAAAGCATTTCTTTTAGGAGCGGGGAGTTACAACCTCTCCCTTTGGAAATAGGTGTTACAGGCTGGGGAGGAGTAGCCTACCCCATACTCTGGAAATGCTTTGAAGGGCACAGATGGTTCCCTCCTTGCATGAGCCAGTCTACACTGGCTCAGGGACCCCCAGTCCCTGCTCTGGTGCGAAACTGGACAAAGGAAAGGGGAGTGACCACTTCCCTGTCCATCACCACCCCAGGGGTGTTACCCAGGGGTCCTCCAGTGTGTCCCAGAATTCAGCCATCTTGTTTTGCAAGGAGTGGGGACACTTTGGAGGCCTCTGAGTGGCCAGTGCCAGTTGGTGATGTCAGAGACCCCTCCTGATAGGTCCATACCTGAGAAGGTAGCCAAACCCCGCTCATGGCTATTTAGGGTCTCTCCTGTGTGTTCTCTTCAGATTCTAATTGCAACTTTCCAGCAGGAATCGTCTGCAACTATTACTTCATCCTCTGACCTCGGATCAACAGCAGACTGATCCAGGAACTGCTCTAAGAGCAACAAAGTATCCAGAAGGGCTACTTTTCCTCTGCAACTTCAGCTTCGATCAGCAACTGCAACAGTTTCCATGACGTGCACGCTCTGAGGACTCCCTGTCTTCACCCTGTGTAGGAGGCTGGCCTGGCTTATAGTGGGTACCTTGTGGTACTTACACCTTGTGCCAGGTCCAGTTATCCCTTATGAGTAGATTAAAAGTGATCTAGCAGTTTAGGCTTATAGAGGTAGCTATAGCAGAACAGCTTAGGCTGAACTGGGAGACAATCAAAGCTCCTACTATACCACATATATCACTTAGCACTATATCAGAAGAAACACAATACTCAGAGTTACTAAAAATAAAAGTACTTTATTTTAGTGACAATATGCCAAAAGTATCTTAGAGGATACTCCCTTAGGAGGTAATTAATATACACAAAATAAACACACAAACCAGCATCAGGTAAGTAAACAGATAGAAAAGTAGTGCAAACACTGTAGAACACAATAGAATGCAATACGCGACAATCGGCCTAGGGGCAACACAAACCATATACTCCAAAAGTGGAATGCGACCCACGAATGGACCCCAGGCCTAGTGTAGTGTGTAGAGGGTCACTGGGAGTGTAAGAAAATACTAAGGGTGTCCAAGATACCCCACCCCAAGACCCTGAAAAGTAGGAGTAATGTTACCCTACTGCCCCAGAAAGACAGTAAAGTTGAGATAGGGGATTCTGCAAAGACAACAACTGACTGCAAAGCACTGAAGACGGATTCCTGGACCTGAGGACCTGCAAAGGCAGGGGACCAAGTCCAAGAGTCACACAAGTGTTGGGGGGGCAGGAGCCCACTAAAACCCGGATGAAGGTGCAAAAAGGTCTGCTTCTGGGTGGAAGAAGCCAAAGATTCTGCAACAACAGAAGGGGCCAGGAACTTCTCCTTTGGTCAGAAGATGTCCCACGGCGTGTTGGAGGATGCAAAGTTATTTCCACACAGAAGGACCGCAAACAAGCCTTACTAGCTGCAAGAGTCACGGTTGAGGATTTTGGGTGCTGCCAGGGCCCAGGAAGGACCAGGAGGTCGCCCCTTGGAGGAGGAGACAGAGGGGGCATTCAGCAACACAGAGAGCCCACGCAGAAGCAGGCAGCACCCGTAGAAGCACCTGAACAGACGTTCAGATGATCTGAGCACTGTGGTCATCTCAGCACAACAAAAGAGGGTCCCACGAAGTCGGAGTCCAACTCAGCGAGTTGGGCAATGCAGGACGGAGTGCTGGGGACCTGGGCTAGGCTGTGCACAAAGTCTTGCAAAAGTGCTGAAAAGCCCGAGCAGCTGCAGTTCACGCAGTACACAGGATTACTGTCTGGCGTGGGGAGGCAAGGACTTACCTCCACCAAATTTGGACAGAAGGGCCACTGGACTGTCGGGGACACTTGGATCCAGATCCTGTGTTCCAGGGACCATGCTCGTCAAGATGAGAGGGGACCCAGAGGACCGGTGATGCAGAAGTTTGGTTTCTGCGTTAGCAGGGGGAAGATTCCGTCGACCCACAGGAGATTTCTTCTTGGCTTCCAGTGCAGGGTGAAGGCAGACAGCCCTCAGAGCATGCACCACCAGGAAACAGTCGAGAAAGCCGGCAGGATGAAGCGCTACAATGTTGCTGGTAGTCTTCTTGCTACTTTGTTGTGGTTTTGCAGGCGTCCTGGAGCAGTCAGCAGTCGATCCTTGGAAGAAGTTGAAGAGAGAAGTGCAGAGGAACTCTGTTGAGCTCTTGCATCCGTTATCTGGTGGGAAACCCACAGGAGAGACTCTAAATAGCCCTTAGAGGAGGATTGGCTACAGAGAGAGGTAAGCACCTATCAGGAGGGGTCTCTGACATCACTTGCTGGCACTGGACACACAGAGGTCTCCATTGTGCCCTCACACCTCTGCATCCAAGATGGCAGAGCTCTGGGACACACTGGAGGAGACCTGGGCACCTCCCATTGGGAGGTGCTGGTCAGGGGAGTGGCCACTCCCCTTCCCTTTGTCCAGTTTTGCACCAGAGCAGGGCTGGAGGGATCCCTGAACTGGTGTAGACTGCCTTATGCAAGGAGGGCACCATCTGTGCCCTTGAAAGCATTTCCAGAGGCCAGGGGAGGCTACTCCCCTCAGGCCTTTAACACCTATTTCCAAAGGGAGACGGTGTAACACCCTCTCTCAGAGGAAATTCTTTGTTCTGCCTTCCTGGGACTGGGCTGCCCAGGCCCCAGGGGGGCAGAAACCAGTCTGAGGGTTGGCTGCAGTGGTAGCTGCAGTGCAAGCCTCAGAGAGCTGGTTTGGCAGTACTGGGGGTCCATGGTGGAGCCTCCAGGATGTATGGAATTGGTTCCCCAATACCAGATTTGGAAGGGGGGGACAATTCTATGATCTTAGACATGTTACATGGTCATATTCGGAGTTACCATTGTGAAGCTACATATAGGTATTGACCTATATGTAGTTCAAGCGTGTTATGGTGTCCCCACACTCACAAAGTCCGGGGATTTTGCCGTGAACAATGTGGGGCCACCCTGGCTAGTGCCAGGGTGCCCTCTCACGAAGTAACTTTGCACCTAACCTTCACTAAGTGAAGACATATAGGTGACTTATAAGTTACTTAAGTGCAGTGTAAAATGGCTGTGAAATAACGTGGACGTTATTTCACTCAGGCTGCAGTGGCAGTTCTGTGTAAGAATTGTCTGAGCTCCCTAAGGGTGGCAAAAGAAATGCCTGAGGCCTCTATGCACTATTTGCAAAATTCCTTCATGCACAGCCTGGCCCGGCTCCCCAGCAGTCTATCCTGCAATGCTCAACTTGCTGAGATGTTCCACTGTGGAGTGGGACCTTCCTTTACAGTGCTGCATCAACTGAATTTTAGACCTCCTTGTCCCCGTGTCCTGGGACTTCCATTGGTGCTATCTGGTATTCTGAGGGCTCTCTAAAGTGCCAAGAGCCCCTCTTCCTCCTCACACAGAGTTGAGTTCCCCAGGTCCCTCCTGGGTCGAGATAGCACCAACTTGATGCAAAATGAGACTTTGCCAGAACCAAGGCTTGTTGCATCCAACTTCTCTTTGTGGGACATCCAGTGCGTCATGCAGGAACCCGCTGTCATCTTCCTAGAGTGCATTTCTGTAGTCTTTGTCCAACAGGTGACTCTTTTGCAACCTCTTCTGGGTTGGAAGGGGCTCCTTTCCTTCCTGGAACTTCTTTCGACTCTTGGACTTGGTCTCCTTCCTTTGCAGGTCTTCAGGCCCAGGAATAAACAATTTGTTGTTTGCAGTCTTTGTTGGTTCTTGCAATAACTCTTATCACTACTTGTAGTGTGTCTTAAGGAAGCTTGCAGTACTTCACTCCTGCTTTTCTGGGCTCTGGGGTGGGGTAATTTACTCATCTTTACTGTATTCTTTCTCTCAAAGCGATTCTGCACACACCACATTTGTCTAGGGAGGAATTCGTGATTCGCATTCCACTTTCTTAGTATGTGGTTTGTGTTGCCCCAGACCTATTTTCTCCCATTACATTCTAAAGCATTTCCTATTGTTTGTACTATCCTATTTCTAATTACTTACCTTATTTTGGTCTAGTGTATATATTGTGTATAATACTTATCTCCAGAAGGAGTATTGCCTCTAAGATATTTTTGGTAGTGTGTCACCCAAATAAACTACCTTTATTTTTGGTAACACTGAATATTGTCTTTACTTGTGTATAAGTACTGTGTAACTATAAGTGGTATTGCAGGAGCTTCTCATGTCTCCTAGTTCAGCCTAAGCTGCTCTGCTATAGCTACCTCTATCAGCCTAAGGTGCTAGAACACTACTACATTTCACTAATAAAGGATAACTTGACCTGGTATAAGGTGTAAGTACCCAAGGTACCCACTACAAACCAGGCCTGCCTCCTACAGTAGCCTGCCACTTTTGCACTGCAAATTAGCACCGTTTTTCATAGCATACTCAAAATTTTAAAAAAAACAGCACCTACAGAAATGAAAATTAACTACCAACAAAGTTTGGATAACTGGCATGAAGTGATTTAGGTGGTCATTATGACATTGGAAGTGACTGTTAAAGTGGCGGTAATACTGCCAACAGGCTGGTGGTAATTATTGCCAAATTAAGACCATGGCGGTGATCACTCCCATAGACAGCCAATATACCACACCAACCGCCAGGGCGTTAACATCACACACCACGGCGGTAGCCATCATCAGCTGGGCAGAAGACAAGCTACCACCCACCATATCATAACACAGCAACCTGCCATGATTTCCGGGGCGGTACCAATGCCATCAAATGCCTGGCGGAAACAGAGCACAGAAGACCAAAGTCCCACCAACAGAAACACAGAGAAGATCAATGCTGTCACGGAACCGGAACTTCAAGTCTTCCCTATGCTCTTTTACGCCATGCTCCACCTGGGACACCAACGCCTACGAAGGCGACATCGGTGAGTACAGCCGCCTAGCACACAAGAGAGGGAGGGAGAAAAAGGAGAATGACACACACACACCTGACACACACCATTCACATACACACACCATACACACAACCAGCTGCAGATGCAAACCAATGGCATACAACACACAGCATAATAATACAAGGACTACAGGTCGGCAGTATTGAGATTGTAATTGCATGGCAACAGCCACCATATGAACCTATTGGAGAACAAAGAAATATGAACAATTGTCCAGAAAGGGCCAATGCCCAGTCCAAAGTACAAAAGGCCCACCTGGCTACAGGGCACAGTCCTAGCCCCAACTTGATCCTGACTAACTCTGCAAAAAACTGTGCAGGGGCAACATCTCGGAAGTGGACAGGTGTAGGAGGCTGGACTGGCTTGTAGTGAGTACCAAGGGGTACTTACACCTTGCACCAGGCCCAGGTATCCCTTATTAGTGTAGAGGGGTGTCTAGCAGCTTAGGCTGATAGGAAAGGTAGCTTAGCAGAGCAGCTTAGGCTGAACTAGGAGAAGAGTGAAGCTCCTACAGTACCACTAGTGTCATATGCACAATATCATAAGAAAACACAATACACAGATATACTAAAAATAAAGGTACTTTATTTTTATGACAATATGCCAAAGTATCTCAGTGAGTACCCTCAGTATGAGGATAGCAAATATACACAATATATATGTACACAATACCAAAATATGCAGTAATAGCAATAGAAAACAGTGCAAACAATGTATAGTCACAATAGAATGCAATGGGGGCACATAGGGATAGGGGCAACACAAACCATATACTCTAGAAGTGGAATGCGAACCACGAATGGACCCCAAACCTATGTGACCTTGTAGAGGGTCGCTGGGACTGTAAGAAAACAGTGAGGGTTAGAAAAATAGCCCACCCCAAGACCCTGAAATGTGGGTGCAAAGTGCACCTAAGTTCCCCAAAGAGCACAGAAGTCGTGATAGGGCAATTCTGCCAGAAACAACAACACCAGCAATGCAACAACAATGGATTTCCTGACGAGAGTACCTGTGGAACAAGGGGACCAAGTCCAAGAGTCACGATCAAGTCGGGAGTGGGCAGATGCCCAGGAAATGCCAGCTGTGGGTGCAAAGAAGCTGCCACCGGATGGTAGAAGCTGAGGATTCTGCAAGAACGACAAGGGCTAGAAACTTCCCCTTTGGAGGATGGATGTCCCACGTCGTGAAGAGTCGTGCATAAGTGTTTCCGTGCAGAAAGACAGCCAACAAGCCTTGCTAGCTGCAAAGGCCGTGGTTAGGGTTTTTGGATGCTGCTGTGGCCCAGGACGGACCAGGATGTCACCAATTGTGTGAGGGGACAGAGGGGGCGTCCAGCAAGACAAAGAGCCCACTCAGAAGCAAGCAGCACCAGCAGAAGTGCTGGAACAGGCACTACAAAGTGGAGTGAACTGGAGCTCACCCGAAGTTGCACAAGAGGGTCCCACGAAGCCGGAGGACAACTCAGGAGGTCGTGCAATGCAGGTTAGAGTGCCGGGGACCCAGGCTTGGCTGTGCACAAAGGAAATCCTCGGAGAGTGCACAGGAGCCGGAGTAGCTGCAAAACACATGGTTCCCAGCAATGCAGTCTAGCGTGGGGAGGCAAGGACTTACCTCCACCAAACTTGGACTGAAGAGTCACTGGACTATGGGAGTCACTTGGACAGAGTTGCTGAGTTCAAGGGACCTCGCTCGTCATTCTAAGAGGAGACCCAGAGGACCAGTGATGCAGTTCTTTGGTGCCTGCGGTTGCAGGGGGAAGATTCCGTCAACCCACGGGAGATTTCTTCGGAGCTTCTAGTGCACAGAGGAGGCAGACTACCCCCACAGCATGCACCACCAGGAAAACAGTTGAGAAGGCGGCAGGATCAGCGTTACAAGGTCGCAGTAGTCATCTTTGCTACTTTGTTGCAGTTTTGCAGGCTTCCAGCGCGGTCAGCAGTCGATTCCTTGGCAGAAGGTGAAGAGAGAGATGCAGAGGAACTCTGATGAGCTCTTGCATTTGTTATCTAAGGAATTCCCCAAAGCAGAGACCCTAAATAGCCAGAAAAGGAGGTTTGGCTACCTAGGCGAGAGGATAGGCTAGCAACACCTGAAGGAGCCTATCAGAAGGAGTCTCTGACGTCACCTGCTGGCACTGGCCACTCAGCGCAGTCCAGTGTGCCAGCAGCACCTCTGTTTCCAAGATGGCAGAGGTCTGGAGCACACTGGAGGAGCTCTGGGCACCTCCCAGGGGAGGTGCAGGTCAGGGGAGTGGTCACTCCCCTTTCCTTTGTCCAGTTTCGCGCCAGAGCAGGGCTGGGGGATCCCTGAACCGGTGTAGACTGGCTTATGCAGAGATGGGCACCATCTGTGCCCATCAAAGCATTTTCAGAGGCTGGGGGAGGCTACTCCTCCCCAGCCCTGACACCTTTTTCCAAAGAGAGAGGGTGTAACACCCTCTCTCTGAGGAAGTCCTTTGTTCTGCCTTCCTGGGCCAAGCCTGGCTGGACCCCAGGAGGGCAGAAACCTGTCTGAGGTGATGGCAGCAGCAGCAGCTGCAGTGAAACCCCGGGAAAGGTAGTTTGGCAGTACACAAGTCTGAGCTAGAGACTCGGGGGATCATGGAATTATCTCCCCAATGCCAGAATGGCATTTGGGTGACAATTCCATGATCTTAGATATGTTACATGGCCATGTTCGGAGTTACCATTGTGACGCTATACATATGTCGTGACATATGTATAGTGCACGCGTGTAATGGTGTCCCCGCACTCACAAAGTCCGGGGAATTTGCCCTGAACAATGTGGGAGCACCTTTAACTAGTGCCAGGGTGCCCACACACTAAGTAACTTAGCACCCAACCTTTACCAGGTAAAGGTTAGACATATAGGTGACTTATAAGTTACATAAGTGCAGTGGTAAATGGCTGTGAAATTACGTGGACGTTATTTCACTTAGGCTGCACTGGCAGGCCTGTGTAAGAATTGTCAGATCTCCCTATGGGCGGCACAAGAAATGCTGCAGCCCATAGGGATCTCCTGGAACCCCAATACCCTGGGTACCTCAGTACCATATACTAGGGAATTATAAGGGTGTTCCAGTATGCCAATGTAAATTGGTGAAATTGGTCACTAGCCTGTTAGTGACAATTTGGAAAGAAATGAGAGACCATAACCACTGAGGTTCTGAATAGCAGAGCCTCAGTGAGACAGTTAGTCATAACACAGGTAACACATACAGAGCACACTTATGAGCACTGGGGCCCTGGCTGGCAGGGTCCCAGTGACACATACAACTAAAACAACATATATACAGTGAAATATGGGGGTAACATGCCAGGCAAGATGGCACTTTCCTACAACAGGCACCTCAGGGTCAAAGGGGGCGTAGGGGCACCTCAACTGAAGTCTGGAACTTGTCCTCTTTGGTTTTGGAGGTTTCCTCCATGCCCATTTCTCTGTGCTGGGGAGTGCAAGGTCACAGCCTCTGCATTGAGGAACTTGCCCACTGGTTCTGGTTCTGGATAAGGCTACATGCCCTTTTCCCTGTGCTGGGGAGTGCAAGGTCACAGTGTCAGAGGTGGGGAACCTGCCCACTGGTTCTGGAGGGGGCTCTATGTCTCTGTTCTGGGGAGTGCCAGTTCACAGTCTCTGAGGTGGGGAACCTGGCCTCTGGTTCTGGAGGGGGCTTCTTGTACATCAGTTCCTGGATGGTGGCCTACATGCCCTTTGCTGGAGGTGAGGTCTGCTGTGTCTCAGCAGGAGATGGGGGCCCGTGCCCAGTGGTGGTGGTGGTGTTGGTACCCTGACAGCATCTGCAGGAGGTGAGGACTGCTATGTCTCAGCAGGGGAAGGTGCCTCAAGGCCAGCCTCTGCTGGAGGTGAGGGCTGCTGTGTCTCAGCAGAGGATAAGGGCCCTGTGCCCACTGGTGGTGTTGGTACACTGCCAGCCTCTGCAGGAGGTGAGGGCTGCTGTGTCTCAGATGGAGGGGAGACCTTCTTCCCTTTCCTGGCTGGTGGAGTAGGATCTTTCCCTTTCCTGGCTGGTGGAGTGGGGTCCCTCGCTTTCCTGGCTGATGGAGTGGGACCCTTCACTTTCCTGGCTGGTGGAATGGGATCTTTCCCTTTCCTGGCTGGTGCAGTAGGATCCTTCACTTACCTGGCTGGTGGAGTGGGATCCTTTGCCTTCCTGGCTGGTAGATTGGGATCCTTCACTGTCTTACCTCCAAGACTAGGAGGTGCCTCTACTGTCCTCATGGACTGTATGGCTAAGGTGCTGCGCTGGGCCATTGGGACCCTGCTCTTATGGACAGGACCGGGCGGCGGAGGAGGGAAGAGGTCAAGTTGGGCAAGAAAAAGCTTCATATGGATGGTGGGGTGGGATGAGGGAGGAGGGATGGGAGTGGTTGTTGGAGGAGTATGTCTGCTGGACTTGGGTGCAGGTGCAGGTGCATGGGCATTGTGCTGATGTGAGGTGGATGGCTGTTGGGTGTCTGAGTGTATGCGTTTGTGTCCTTTAGTAGGGGAGACAGACAGGGTAGAGAGGACACGGGACATGTGGATGGATGTTGTGGAGGTGTCTGCTAGTGAGGTGTGTGTGCTGCTTGGTGTGGTGATGCTGCAGTGCATGCAGGTGTGAGTGTGGACGTGCCTGTGAGGGGGGTGGAGGAGGAGAAGGGGGAGACAGTGGAGGCAGTGCATGTGGATGTGTGTGCAACTGTCTGTTGTTTGTGTGAGTGCTTGTGGACTGAAGTGTGGTGCTAGTGTTTCACTGAGCCACTCTTGTGTGATGTCTTGTGCGTATGCTTGTCTGTATGTATGCATTGGATGAGTTGGGATTGAGGAGACTGGGACTGGGAAGTGGTAGTTGGAGGGGGGACGGTAGGGACAGCGACAATGGCTGCCATCAGAGAGGAGGCCAGAGCCTGAATCGATCATTGTTGGGCCGCCAATCCACTGTGGATTCTCTCCAGGAATGCATTGCATTGCTGCATCGGGGAAGCCATTGGTTGACTGCCCTACAGAGATAGATCTCAGGAGATCAATAGCCTCCTCACTCAGGGCAGCAGGGCTGACTGGGGCAGGCCTGAGGTGCCTGGGGCGAAGGAGATGCCCACCCTCCTGGGTGAGCAGGTATGGGCAACTCACTGAGGGGCTACTGGTTGGACGGTGCTGGTATGGGGGTGGCAGCTG
Organism: Pleurodeles waltl; assembly: GCF_031143425.1. NCBI lineage: Eukaryota > Metazoa > Chordata > Amphibia > Caudata > Salamandridae > Pleurodeles > Pleurodeles waltl. The sequence goes on from NC_090445.1 coordinate 384,904,702, forward strand.
TACCTGCAGCTGGGGTGGTGACAGAGGTGTCCGCCACCACCAAGGAGCTTCCATCGGAGGAGGAAAAAGAGTCAGTGTTGTCATCTCCTGTCTGCTCTGTGGTGCTCCCCTCGCCCTCCGTCCCACTGGTTATCTTGGTGTCGGTGGACTCTGCCTCCTGGGTCCTGTGGGATGGGGCTCCCTCTGTTGCCGGTGCCTCTGTTCCTCCACCATATGATGCTAATGCACACATGGACAGGATGACAGAAGACAAAAGGGGTTGAGAGAGAGAAAGGAAACAAGCTAGGTTTCCTGCATTTGCCATACACCCTTGAGCTGGATCACGCTGCAGTGTCTGACCTGACCAGTCACAACCACTACTCGGATCCCATGCCACCTACCAATTAAAGTTGTACTGCCCACTGTACTCACCCCCTTGTGGCTGCTGTGATGCCCTCAAGCGACCCATTCAGCTCTGGGTAGGCCACCACCAGTATGCGGGCCATCTGGTTGTTAGGTTCCGACAGGCACCTCTTCCTTGTTGGGGGGCCATCTCCAGCTGGGCCTCTGCGGTTTTCTGTGCCCAGCGTCTCAGGTCCTCCCACAATTTCTGACAGTGAGTGCTCCACCTGCCATAGACCCCCAGGGTCCGCACGTCCTTGGCGATTGCACACCATCATCCCTTCTTTTGATGGGTGCTGTCCTGCAGAGATAATACAGACAGGAGGACACCATTACACATACAATCCAGCCTGTCACACATATGGCCAAACAAACCCGTTTCCATTACCATTGGCACACACATCGCCCGGCGCACACCATGTACACCCTCACAAGACATCCCCCCCCATTGGCATGATGCTTGCCCACACATCTCCATGTATCATTCACACATGCATTGTGCCCAAGGTGTACTCACCTGTTGGTTTGGAGGCCCATACAGCAGTCCATACTGGGGTAGGACCCCATCCACCAAATCCTCTGCAGTGAAGGCAGCAGCCCTTTCCCTGGTGACACAGGCCATGGTAGGTTCCAGACACAGGTCACAGCAGCATACAGAGTGTAGGTTTTCTCCTGTTGAAGGTCTGGAAACATGTGAGGAATCTGATGGAAAATGGTGGTCACGTCTGCGGCAATGTACACCATCACAGCCGGCGCTGATTCCCATTGGCCACTGTACTCCATTGAGCCCCATATTATCCAATAAGGAATTGCACAGCAGTGCAAGTCCGCCTTCCGTCATGACGCCCAGTGTGAGTGGAGTTACCTCACTTCCACCTGTCCCTAGATACAGGACAGGCGGTCGGCATTTCATGGGGATTGGACAAAGATCGTATCACCCTTATGTGCATTACTGCCTAGATTTGCACATACTTTGCCAGTTCCACTGTCCCATCACATAAATGCACTATGTACAGTGAGGTGGTGGTTCCATTGTTCAAATTGTGACAGCCTACTCACTCTTGTGTCCCTTAGATACCTACCACTGCAGATGAATAGGAGGAGGAGACAACCCCCGAGTACAGACCCCTGATGGACTTGGCTACACTGGGGGACAGACACATTATACTCACCTTTATATTGGACAGGGTCACAATCACAGAGCTCTGTGCTGAATTGGAGCCTGACCGGATCTCAGCTATCTGCTATCTGACTGGGAGCCCCCCTCTTGTGCAAGTGCTATCAGTGCTCCATTTCCTGGCAACTGGTTCTTTCCAAGTGACAGTGGGCTTGGCAGTAGGAATGTCACAGCCAATGTTTTCAATTGCGCTGGAAAGAATTTTGTCTGCCCCAGTGTATAGCTACATAGCTTTTCCCTAGGTGGAAGATTTGGCCACTGTGAAGGCCGGATTCTATGCAATGGGACACATCCCCAAAATTGTTGGGGAGATTGACGGGACACATATAGGGGGTCATTCTTACTTTGGCGGGCGGCGGAGGCCGCCCGCCAAAGTAACCCCGTCAGAACACCACACCGCGGTCGAAAGACCGCTGCGGTGATTCTGAGATTTGCCCTGGGCTGGCGGGCTGCCGCCAAAAGGCCGCCCGCCAGCCCAGGGCAAATCAACCTTCCCACGAGGACGCCGGCTCAGAATTGAGCCGGCGTAGTGGGAAGGTGCGACGGGTGCAGTGGCACCCGTCGCGTATTTCAGTGTCTGCATAGCAGACACTGAAATACTTTGCGGGGCCCTCTTACGGGGGACCCTGCAGTGCCCATGCCATTGGCATGGGCACTGCAGGGGCCCCCAGGGGCCCCGCGGCACCCCCTACCGCCATCCTGTTCAAGGGGGTGTCTGAATCCCCATGGCGGCGGAGCGCGCTCCGCCGCCATGGAGGATTCAGAAGGGCAGCGGTAAACCGGCGGGTGACCGCCGGTTTACCCTTTCTGACCACGGCTGAACCGCCGCGGTCAGAATGCCCTTCGGAGCACCGCCAGCCTGTCGGCGGTGCTCCCGTGGCCGGTGACCCTGGCGGTCACCGGCCGCCAGGGTCAGAATCAGGGCCATAGCGTTTGTCTCCCCCCCCAGAATGAACAGGTGGTCAGGAATCAGAAGAGTTTCCATTCAATGAATGTGCAAATGGTGTGCTTGGCAGACTAGTACATCTCCCACGTCACTGCCAAGTATCCTGGGTCGGTGCATGACGCCTTTGTCCTAAGGAAAGCAGCATCCCAAATGTGATGGCTCAACTACAGAGGCACAGGGTGTAGCTAATAGGTGAGCCTGGGTCCCCACCACTGTATGTTAGTGTATGCCTTCAGGTGTCAAACTTTAGCACTGTGTGAGGTTAAATGTTGTCCCTCAATATTTGCTGGTGACTCTGCCTACCCAAACCTAACATGGCTCCTCACCCCTGTGAGGACTTCCAGGACAGGGGCTGAGAATCGTTACAATGAGGTACATGGGTGAACCAGAAGGACCATTGAGAAGACCTTCGGGCTGCTGAAGGCCAGGTTCAGGTGCCTCCATTTGACAGGTGGATCCCTGTGCTGCTCACCCGGGAAGGTCTGTCAGATAGTATTGGCATGCTGCATGTTGCACAACTGGCCATCAGACGGCATTTACCTTTTCTGCATGAGGAGGAGACTGGAGATGCCCCTGTGGCAGCAGTAGACCCCGAGGACACTGAGGATGAAGAGGCAGAGGATGAGGAAGAGGACAATAGAATACCAGTTATACGTCAATACTTCCAGTGACACACAGGTGAGACAGTGCAACTGACCATTCCTCTAACTATTGATGTTTTCTGTGTAGTTGTAGCATGTTAGCATTACCTTCCATTGCATCTCAACTTACTGTCACCTATGGCTTGCCATTTTATAGCTGTTGGTGATATGACAACAATGTCCTGTTGTGATAACTACAGACAGCTACAGGTCATTATTTCTATGCTTTCACAGTGTTCAGATCATTTGCACTAGATGTGACTGTTTCCATAAATGCACATTTTTAACACATAAAATACTAGTAGTTAAGTTGTCTTTAATGGTGTTTATTTTAGTGCTATGAAATTGAGGGAAAAGTGCAATGGAATGGGGTGATGGTAGAGGTAAGTCCAGTCAATTTGCAGCACTGGTCCAGTGTCCAAATGGCCATAGGAAGGGGAGCAAAGGCAGTTAAAAGTGGATAAGGTGACAGGGTGGGACACAAGGGGACAATCAGGAGAGTCTAATTTCCTGGCAGTGGTTTTGGGAAGTGTCTCTTGCTTCTGTCTGGGTCGCAGGGAACATTTGCGGGGTGGTTCACCTTCTGCAGAAGGAGGGGTGCTGGTGGCGTGTGGGTCCTGTGGTGGGGCCTCCTGCCCACTAGCTGCAGCAGGAGTGGAGGGCTGGTGAATGGACTGGCTAGTGGTAGGGGCCCACTGCTGTGTTGTTGCTTCCCTCATGACGTTAGCCATGTCTGCCAGCACCCCTGCTATGGAGATCAAGGTGGTGTTGAGGGCCTGCAAGTCCTCCCTAATTCCCTGATACTGTTTCTCCTGCAGCCGCCTGTTCTCCTGCACGTTGTCAAGGATCTGGCCAATCGTGTCCTGGGAATGTTGGTAGGCTCCCAGGATCTCAGTGAGTGCCTCCTGGAGAGTCGGTTCCCTCAGCCTGTCCTCCCCCAGCTCAAACCGGTCCTCCGGGTATCCCTGTTGTCCTGTGCCTCTGTCCCCTGAGCGGTGTGCCCACTGACCCCAGGTCCCTGATTGTCTTGGGGGGGAGGTCTGTACTGGGGTCTCTCTACAGGAGGGCAACTGCTGTTTGACGTGTCCTGGGGACAGAGGTGTGGGTACAGTGAGTGGGTGCTGTGGTGTTGGATACTGAGAGGGGAGGCTCTGTGGTGAACTGGAAGTGGGCTGTGGTGACTGACTGTCCAATGGTCCCTGATGGGCCAGGTTGTTGATCCAGATGCTGAAGTCCATAGTTACTGTCATCACTGGGGGCATCTTCTGTTGGGGGACTGGATAGTCATGGCACCTCCTCTCCACTGACATTGGCTTGGACACATGTGAGGACGTAAATAATTTATTATGGTTCATGTCTATGACATATTGTTCATCCTTGGCTTCCCGTCTATCGTTGCTGTTGCTCTGCCACCTTTGCTTGTGTATGGTGATGTATTATGGGATTGTTAGTTTCCCTATGCTGTGCATGCTTTAGTGATAGGTGTCCATGTAGGGCTGGGACGGCTATCCATGCATTGGTATGGCAAGCAGGGTTTGGCAAGCAGGGTTAGACAGATGTTTAGGTGCAGTGTGTGGGGTGGAGTGACAGGAGTGAGGGTGAGGATGTGCGATGGCATGCAGGTATGGGGGGTAATAAGTGGTAAATGTTGACTTACCAGTGTCCAGTCCTCCGGCTAAGCGAGTCCCTCAGGATGCAGTAATGCCAAGACTTGCTCCTCCCATGCTGTGGGGGAGGAGGTGGGAGTCCACCGCCAGTCTTCTGTATGGCAAGCTGGTGCCTTGCTGCCACAGAAAGCACCTTCCCCCTAGGTTGTTCCACCTCTTGCTAATGTCGTCCCTTGTTCTTGGGTGTTGTCCCACAGAGTTCACCCTGTCCACGATTCTCCGCCATAGCTCCATCTTCCTGGCAATGGATGTCTGCTGTACCTGTGCTCCAAACATCTGTGGCTCTACCCTGACTATTTCCTCCACCATGACCCTTAGCTCCTCATCAGTAAAACGGGGGTGCCTTAGTGGGGACATGGGTGTTGTGTGTTGGTGAAAGTGTGTTGAGTAATGTGGTGGGGTGTTTGATGTGGGGTGCGTGAGGGATGAATGGGTGTATGTGGTGTGTGTGTCTAGTTGTCTCTGTGCTCTTCGTGTCAATCTCCTGGCAGTAATTGTTGTTCATAAAGGGTTGTGGGTAATGTGGGTGTGTGTTTTATGGTGTTGTGGGTGGGTGGGTGTGGTGGGTGTATGAGTGTCAGGTGTGTGTTTTTGTTATTGGCCAATGTAGTGTTGTTTTGTAATTGGGTGTCAATTCTGAGAGCGGCAGTATGTACCGCCAATGGTTTACCACTGTTGAATTTCCGCCATGGTGATTTGTTGGTCATGATTTGGTGGGCGTTGTTTTTTTTTGTTGGTGTTTGTTTTCTTTGTTGGGTGTTGGTACCATCAGTTTAACAAACACTGTCCTTTGGGCTGGCGGATTTGTGTGTGTGGCAATATTCTGTAGAATTGGTGAGTGTGTGTCATAATATGAGGAATTGATATTCGCCACAGTGGCGGTATGTTGGCGTCCGTCACCATGGCAGTAAGCAGGATTTACCGCTGATGTTAAAATGAGGGCCCTAGTGTCAACCCACTCTATCTTTTATTGCTGACACTCTTGGTACACTAATGGTCGTGAATGGCACTATCCTTTGAGGGAGTAAATCATGGCCAAGGAGACCATAGTTTATTTTTATTTTTCCTTGTCATATGGCAGTGGTCTAGGAACGAGTTCTGCCTCAAGAATCTTCCTCTTTACATTTTCTTCCTCTGGCCTCTGTTTCTTGCAGGTGTCAAAGGCTATCGGTTTGGAGTTTGAAAGGTGATGGCTTTTGAATTTTGTTTGTACGTTTAAGTTTGGCTTTCTATTCAGGCAACCAGAACAGTCATTAGGGTGCCTTAAGTTTGAGGTGTCATAATAAAAATGTTTTATCATTCACTCTAAATGGCATTTTACATTTTTTTGGTGAGAAGGCTTTGATGTTGATTTACCATTCTCTGCCTTAAAGCTCTAATGCAAATCAAACAAGGAAAGTAAGATGGATACATTCAGTAAGATTTCACCAAAAATGATACATGAATTATCAATGGAAAACTCATTTACTTGTATAATAATTGCTATCCTATCTTTTTCTGGTGAATTCCAAATTTAAATGCTGTGACACCCTCACCTTGTGGGTACCATTTACCTTAATGAAAAACTGAATTTGAACTTTTAGGTGGGTATAGAAGAATTATTGACACTTTGTTTGGTGGCAATTACAAGAAGTATGGAGCCACACCATTGAACAAGATGGCTGCCTTTTGACAGAGCTTGGACAAACCATAGAGAAAGCACAGCCCATAATGCTGGATCGAGCCACATTATTCAGTGGTAAATGGAAAGCGGGTGTCCCTTAGGGGAGTAATCAACTGGAGAGTCAATCCTCATGAATCGTCTTCCGCAGTACCAGAAGAAATGAGCCAAGGCCTAGATTCTGCCTCCCCATTTTTCCTCCATAATGAAACCACAGTGGAGAGGCGATAGAATCTGACTGACTTAGGCATGCAGAGACTAATTTGGAGAAATATCTGCTCCCATGTTCGACACCCAAGCCCATAACCCCAGAAGGTCTCACTGTCTCCTAGTCATTCTACCGACAGGGTTTAACTTGCATAGTCCTCATCATCATTTCCTACTAGGCAATCAGCTGTCTCCGTTGCTGCAGTCATTGCTCAGGGTGGTACTGTTTACCTAAAACAGCAACTACATTCAAATAACGACTAGAACAAAGCACCTATAACACAAGAATGGTGATATTTGCAACTGAAGTACTGCTTGTCTAGCATCCTGTGGGGGGGTATGTCAAGCTTCTATAACCCGTTAGTGCATGTAAGAAATTAGGTTACTTGGTGAGAGGGGTAGAATGATTTTTAAGCAACAACCACAGTTCTTCTCAGGGTGAAGTCACAAACAAACCCTAATGTTACCTGTGTTCAACGCAAAGGTAACTTGGCACTGAGAAGTCAGGTTTAACTCAGAGGCAATGTGTAAAGTATTTATGCAACAATAACACAATGAAAGCACACCACAAACAGAGTCCACAACATTGTTAGAAAATAGAGTAAGTAGAGTAGACCAGAATGACAAAAAACAGTAGAACCAGAGATTCTCAATTTTATAGATTTTAGCAAAAATAGTGGATATTTGGTCACACTGGACTCAGACAAATTCACAAGTTCAGGGACCCTATTAGAGTGATGCAAAGATCCATGTCAAAGATCACACAGCCAAGGAAATGCATCAGTTCTGAGTTAGGGATGTGTTGTGCGTCAGGGCGATGCATCAGTTCTGAAGAGATGTGAGGCTGCAATGCTGAGTCTGCTGTCATGCTTGAGGCTGCAATGAGAAATGTGAGGGCCTGCAATGAGGATTAGTTGTAATGCAGCAGTTACGATCCATGCAACAGTTGTGATGCGTTGGTTCTGATTGGGGCTGTGCCAAGCTGCAGAGATGTGTGGGTTCTGCTGTATCCAGAGAGGTTGGCAGATCACCTTAGGCTCACTTCCAAGGGTCCTGGACTGTGGTGGCACCACTCATCAGGGTAGACTCACAGATGGAGGAGTCCAGGTGCAGGAGCAATGTTGTTGGGGCCTACTGTTCCTGAGGCTCAAGTCAGGAGGCCAGCCAACTATCCCTTGAAGTCACCATGGGGTTCTGGGCTCAAGAGATGCGGGTCCAGCCCTTCTCACCCTGGCAAGAGGGCAGCAGGCAATAAGGCAGCATAGCAAGGCAGCAGCACATCAAGGCAATAGTCCAACAGCTCAGCAGTCCTTCTTCCTGGCAATGTTTAAGTTGTCATTTCCAGAATAATTATTTTCTATCACTTATAACTTGGAATTATGCTGATTCACCAATGATAATACAATTCTTCATCCCCATTAATCCCAGATTGTACCTTTGTTTTAAGACTTATTATTATATCTTGATTCCAAACATCTCAATTTCAACATCCTCTCTCCCTCCTCGCATGTCTCTTTATCAGTCTATTCCATAATACCTCATATGTAACCAATCACCCCCACTGTTCAATTACATAAACCACAAATGTCGTATCACATGTTATTCTATCCCTAATAAGGATCTTTCTTCCTTTGAAGTCATTAATTTCTCTCTTATTGCAGCCAATGCGGCTTGCCTTACATTTATTACAAAATGTGAAACCTTTATTACGTTCCATTAGCAAATTGGATGTTTGCCAAAGTCCAAAAGGACTCCTAACCACATAATCATTTAAAGTCAATGCACTCCTATAAGTCACATCTGGTCGTACTCCTTTGTGAAACAGCAGGATTCCAAATTAAAAGTGATAGAAAAGAATGATTCTGGAAATGAAAACTTAAATAGGTGGGACAGGATCCGCTCTCTCTCTCTGTAGATGGTATGAGATAAGAGAAATATAAGGTGATTTTTAGTGACAGGGTACTATACCCAGTAAACACCCCCTGTTTTAGTAATTTTCAATATATTTGAGTCCAATGTGCAGAAACCTCAAACAAACAAACTATATTGGTTATTTGGGTAAGGCATATTAACACACTATGCTGAAAAATGTCATTCTAATGAAATGAAATTATCAGATGTGTTCACGATGTAAAGAAAACACAATTAGTTTTGATTCCTATCAACACAAGCCCCCTAAATCAGCATTCTCCAAAGTCGGTCCTGGAGAGCCAGGTCCATGCCAGATTTTTAGCATATCCACATTTAGAAAAAAGATGTTTCAGAAATCTACAGTTTTCTAAATGTGGATATGCTAAAGATCTGGCATGGACACGGCTCTCCAGGACCGACTATGCAGAACCCTGCCCTAAATGAACTTGAAACTGTACAAAGACTGTGCTGTTTATCAACTCACTGGTATAAAAATGTGGTTCTGTGTTGCAGCACTTTTTAATTTTAATTGTGCTGTATTTGAACTGCAGATCCCATAATGCTACTTAAAGGCTTTTGGTGATATATATATTGGAAATAGAAAATGCACTCAAGACCGTTTAGGTCAAAACGCGTCAGGGTGATGGATGTTTGTGGCTCTTTAATATATTAAAAAAGGAATATTTGAATTCTTGGAATGCCGCATTTATTTGACATTGGTGGAAAGATAATCCAGGGAATTGGTCCATTCCTGGCACAGGCACCAGCTGTGGAGTGCACTGTGAGGGGACTGATTTGGTTGCAGACATATATATTATTGGACCTGGCCCTTTTACAGGGTCATTCCCCAAACTTTTTGCCTTTTTCCTCCTTATTTTTCTGACTGTGGTTGGCTGACGTTATCACTCTAAGCACTTTTTCACTGGTAATCAGTGCTAAAGTGCATGTGCTCTCCCTTGTAAACTTGGTATGATTGGCTGATACCCAACTGGCATATTTAATTTACCTATAAGTCCCTTGTAAAGTGGTATCACTATACCCAGGGCCTGTAAATTAAATTCTACTAGTGGCAGCGCTGTTTGCGACACCCACTAAAGTAGCCTTTCAAACCTGACTCAGGCCTGCTAGCGCAGGGCCTGTGTGCGCAGTTTTCAGCCACAGGGACCTGCCATCTATATTTACTTGCCAGGCCCAGAACTCCCCTTTTACTACATGTAAGTCACCCCTAAGGTACGCCCTAGCTAGCCCTCTGGGCAGGGTGCTATGTATGTAGAAGGCAGGACATGTGCCTAGTGATGTGGCCTGTCCTGGTAGTGACAAACAGCCTATTTGGTTATTCACTGCTGTGAGTGCTGCCTTCTCATGGGATTGCATTTGAAATGCCCTGCCTTATGTGTAAGGTGTATTGTCTGATTTATGATGGGCAGCTTAGGCATGTTTGGTATGGTTGTAATGGTAGTGAGAAATACTGCTTACTGGTGTAGGTGGATTTTTATTATCATTACAGAAATGCTACTTTTAGAAAGTGAGCATTTCTCTGTGCTTATGTCTCTGGTGTTTTGCAGATTGAATCCAATCCACGTCTGGGCAGAGTGACATTTGGGCTTTGTGCATACTTTTCAAAGAGCCTGTACACAGGGAGGGTGTAAGTGTCACAGAGGTGCATCTACGTACTGAATAGTCTTCCTGGGCTGAGAGAAGGGAGAGGGGGAGCACACCTGCAATTGTAAAGGCTATGCCCTGACATCACACAATAGGGTCATTTACCCCCAACTAATGTTTGGAGCCTGTGCTGGAGGAGAAAGGGGACACTCCTAGAATCACTTGTAACTGGTTAAAACCCTCTCTCCTCCTCACTGAAAATCCTTTGCGGAACTGAGTATAAGTACAGGGGAATTTTCCCCACAATTTAGACTTGAGGAGACTTACTTGAAACTGGACACAGGACGATGCTGAATGGACTGAGCAGGACCCACCTTGTACGACTGCTGCTGTGCTGACCAGTGACCTGCCTGGTCACTAGGTGGAATTGTCACCCCTTGTGCTGGCCTGTTGCTGGGCCTGCTAGCCCTGTGCTTCCCCCCTCTCTTGTCTCCAGGGTCAGGGTGCTGAGAGTCTTTCACATTTCTCCCCAGGAGGGCAGAAGGCTATCTTGTGGTCAGCATTTTTTAAATGTTGTGTTTACCTAAAAGTTAAATAAAATTCTACCTATGCATCAAATTGAGTGTAATGTAACTATTAATTTGATACCGTAAGGTACCAACTTTAGTTGTCCCAATCAGAGGTTTGCACAGCTGAGTGGTCAGTGTGCATTCCTGTACTCATCAATGGAACTACTAGCTTCTCCTAAGTGACAGCAACAATTTGAGGTTTTTAGTATTAAGACATATGAAAATACATGCCCTGTTTTTAATAAGCATCACCCTGTCTTAGAATTCGATAGGTCATCTTTAGGGCTGACATAGCTATTAAAAGTGGAGTTTTGGACCATTAGATTAAGGCCCTCATTACAATCCTGGCAGTCAGTGTTCAAACGGCGGTAATACCACCAACAGACCGGCTGTAAAAAAAATGGAATCACGACCACGGCGGAAACCACCAACATAGACAGGCACTTTAACACTCCAACCAGCACGGTGGTAGCAACAAACACTGCGGTGGTAACCGCCAACAGACAGGCGGAAGACAATGTACCGTCCACCCTATCACAACCCACCAATCCGCCAGCTTTTCCAGGGCAGTACCAATGCGATCAAAAGCACGGTGGAAACAGTACACAGAAGGGGAACCACTCACCTTTCGAACTCTATGAAGAACCAGGACGCCCCGGAGCCCAAAGTCAGGTCCTACTGATGCTGGTGTGTCTGCTAATACACCAGGAATATCAAAGAAGGCGGCAGCGACGAACGCGGTGAGTACTGCACCTAGCACACAGGGGAGGGGGAAGGAAAAAGAGAGTGACACACACACGCAACATGCAACAACCCCTCCCACCCTCATCCACAACACCATACACACAAAAACATGCAGCAACATTACATTTGCACCCCGTAACCCCCTGGAAGAACGCAAGCACAAAAGGAATTGAGTGCAAATAGTGATATTTAGAAATATGCAGATAAAGTTAACGATTGTAAATAACAGTATATACAAATATTCACAATATGTACAGAAGGCCGTACACTGTCTTTCGCAAATGTCCATGGCCCAGTGGGCAAACAAACGTGGGCAAAGCCCACACTTGACTCCTGCCTCAAAATGGAGAGAACACTGCAGGGGCATCAGGTCGAAAACACACAGGCACCTCAGGGGGAAGTGGAGGGGGGGCACCTCAGCGGGCAGATGGTACAACAAAACTGGTCCTGATAGGGGCTACATGCCCTGTGCGATGTCCTGGGGAGAGCAAGGCCACAGTCTCTCTAGTGGGGGGTTTGCCCACTGCTTGGTCCTGGGGAGCGCAAAGCCACAGTCTCTCAAGTCTCTCAAGTGGGTGGTCTGCCCACTGCTTGATCCTGGGGAGTGCAAAGTCACAGCCTCTCAAGTGGGTGGTTTGCCCACTGCTTCCTCCTGGGGAGTGCGAAGCCACAGTCTCTCAAGTCTCTCAAGTGTGTGGTTTGCCCACTGCTTGTTCCCGGGGAGTGCAAAGCCACAGTCTCTCATGTCTCTCAAGTGGGTGGTTTGCCCACTGCTTGGTCCTAGGGAGTGCAAAGCCACAGCCTCTCTAGTGGGTGACATGTTCCACTGGTGCTGGAGGAGGCTTAGTGCCCAGTGTGCCTCATCCTGCCAAGGAAAGTGATAGTGGATGCATATCTCCACTGGTTCTGGAGGGGTCCTTAAGCCCAGTCTGCTTCATCCTGCCAAAGAAAGTGATAGTGGATGCATATCTCCACTGGTTCTGGAGGGGGCCTTGTGCCCAGTGATGCTGCACCTCAGGTGTGGCAGTTCCCATTCCTTCACCTGTGTGTCTGCGGCACAAGATGTGCAGGGAACAGATAGCATGATACTCCATGAAGGCAGAGCCACACTCCATCCTGAGGCGACTCAGGATGCAAACTGCTGGTAGTGCCGGTGCTGGTTGTGGTGCTTCAAGTGGTGGATGGAGGGTCCAGGCTGCCTCCTTCATCCCTAGATGGCTGCCCACTGGGGATGCTGCTGATGACAGATGTAGTGGCACTGGCTGGGCATGTGACGGTGCATATGGCGGCGCAGGTGGCGGTGCTTGTGGCGGTGTCTGCAGCAGAGATGCTGCTCGTGCAGGCCATGGTGCACGTGTTGGTAGTAGTGGAGGGAAACACCAGGCTGTCTCCTGCAGCCTCAAACTGCTGCCCACTGGGGATAATGCTGCTGACTGTTGTTGTGGCAGTGCAGGTGGCGGTGCAGGGGGCGATGCAGGTTGGGGGGCAGATGGTGGTGCCTGTGGCGGTGCCTTTCGCGGTACAGGTTGCTGGGCTGTCAGTACTTATGGTGGGCACCAGTCCCTCACATGGAGGGTCCGAGGCCCGAAGTGCCTTGCCTTGGGTTTTCTTGCCCTTCCCCACCTTGCCAGACGCTGCTGGTTCCTTGTTACTGGCAGATGCAGTTTTGGAGGAGGCCTTGCTGGGTGGGTTGTGCTTTTTGGCCGTGCTGCTTGCTGGCACCCTCTTCACCTTGGCAGGTGGCGGAATGGGTTGGTTCTTTGCAGGAGTCGCTGGCACACTGCCTCGACTGACGGGTGCCCCCTTTGATCCCCTGGGACTTGCAGGTACCACAGCGGACGCCGACATGGTGGCTGAGGTGTTGCCTTGGGATCTTGACACCCTGGCCCGAGCGGAAGGACGGGGGCTGGGGAGGTGTAGGAAAGAGGTCTGAGTTTGCAAGGAAAAGGTTTGTAGACACACTGGGATGGGAAGATAGAGTGGGGTTGGGAGTGGAGGAAGTGAGAGTGGTTGTAGGAGTTGTCTTTCTGCTTAGTTTGGGTGAATATCATGGGCTGGATGCTGTTGTGAGGTGGATGGCTTTTGGGTGGGTGGGTGCTTGTATCTGTTTACTTTGGGAGGAGGGGTCACAGACACACTGGAAGAGAACACTGGGGACGGGAGCATGGTTGTGGGGGTGGTGCTGCTCGTGAGGGGTGTGTTGTGATGGGCGTTCTGGTGATGGACGTAGTGGATGAGGATGTAGTTCATGCAGGTGTGAGTGGAGACGATACTGGGAGGGAGGTGGACGATGAGGAGGAGGGGGACACAGTGGAGGCAGTGGATGTTGGTGTGTGTGAATGGGCATGGTGCTTGTCTGAGTGCCTGTGAGATGAAGTGTGGTGCTTATGTTTGCCTGAGCCACTTTTGTGTGTTGATTTGGGTGAATGATGGTCTGAAGGTGTGCTTGTAATAGGCTGAGGTTGAGGGGATTGGGACTGGGTAGAGGAAGTTGGAGGGGGAGGCTAGACACAGGGACAATGGCTGCCATCAGTGCTGAGGCCAGAGCGTAAAATGCTCTCTGTTGGGCCGCCACACAAGAGTGAATGCCCTCCAGGTATGCATTTGTTGGTTGCAAATGCCTCTCGACACCCTGGATGGCATTCAGAATGGTTGACTGCCCAACAGTGAGGGATCTCAGGAGGTCAATAGCCTTCTCAATGAGGGCAGCAAGGGTCCACACCTCTTTGACGATGGCATGCTAAATACCCTTTTTCTGGTGGGCTCTGACATAAAGGGAAATGACAGGAGGAAAGGAAATTACTCACCCTGACCGGCATACTCATTGCCCCACAGTTCCCACCCATGCCCTGACACATATACATGGACCACCTCTCATGCAGCACTCAGGCCTGGATGCCTCAGCACCCCCCAACATGTGGCTTAAATCCATACCACTCCAAACATGCATGCCCACACATCATGCTCTCAGTGTACTCACCTGTTTGTCTGGAGGACCATAGAGTAACGTGTACTGGGGTGCTGTGGGTCCTCTCCTGTTGAAGGTCAGGTATCAAGTGAGTGAACAGATAGAAAATGGCGGCCATGTCCACAGCGGTGTGTACCATCCCTGCCGGCGTACAGTGGCATTGGCTCCTGGAACCGATAGGGCCCAATGTTAACCAATGCTGAATTGCGCCGCGGTCTTCGACCGCCTACTGCGACGGTGTCCAACGCCAGCGCAGTTACCTCATTTCCCATTGTCCCACCTTACAGGTCAGGCAGCCGCCATTTTAGGGGGCCACATGGCAGGCCAAATAACTGCGTCACACCTATTTAGGCCAGGAATACGGGCAGACAAAAGCACATTGAGAAATTGTTACGTTTTTGCTAAACAGCATTGTGATACTTAAGTGTTGTATGACCCTTTGCTCACCATTCTCCTTCATAGGGCACGTCCACTGGGGCAGGTGATGAGATGGTGGCATCCTCCGGTGTACAGACCCCTGGTGGACCTGTTGACAATGGAAGAGAGACACATAATTATCACTTACAGACTTGATTGTGCAACAATCCAGGAACTGTGTGCCCAGTTGGAGCCAGACCTGATTTCAGCTATCCGCCAACCCACAGGAATACCCCCTCTAGTGCAGGTCCTGTCTGTACTCCATTTCCTGGCCAATGGGTCTTTTCAAACAACAGTGGCCATGGCATCAGGGATGTCCCAGCCAATGTTCTCTAGTGTGTTGTCCAGAGTGTTGTCTGCCCTGCTAAAACACATGCACAGCTACATTGTTTTCCCTCAAGTGGAGGATTTGCCCACAGTGAAAGGTTACTTTTATGCCCTGGGACATATCCCCAACATCATTGGTGCCATTAATGGTACACATGTGGCATTTGTCCCCCGCCGGAATGAACAGGTGTACAGAAACCGGAAAAGCTACCATTCTATGAATGTGCAGATTGTGTGTTTGGCAGACCAGTACATCTCCCATGTGAATGCCAAGTATCCAGGCTCAGTGCATGAAGCTTACAGCAGCTGTCGCGCCTGTGGACAATGAAGAAGAGGAGGCAGAAGTAGAAGATGTAGACAACCGAAACAACATCATCATGCAATACTTCCAGTGAGACACAGGTAAGAAGATGGAACTGCTTCCCACATCTCATACTATTGTAGGAACTAGCATTATTCTGCCTTTTTACCTCTGTGTATGGACCCTGACTTGTCACTTTGGCTTTCCTTTTCACAGATCTGGTCCCAATTTGTGCCCTCTGCTATGTTTACTCCTGGCCTACAGCTGTGTAACATTGGTATGTGAACAAGTACATTGACATTGCTATATTCCAGAGATTTTGCAATTACACATTTGTGAAAGCACAGACTGACACCAGGTTGATTTGTGATTCAAGGGTGTTCATTTCAGTGGAAATAAGTGGAGGGGGTGTGAAATGGGCTGGGGTGATGGTGGAGGAATGTCCATGGCAGAGTCCAGTCTCTTGGTCTCACAAGTGCATTGTCCAATGAGGCATAGGAAGTCGAGCCATGGCAGTTTAAGGTGGACATGGTGACAAAGTGGGACAGAAGGGTGACATTCAGGAGGGTCTTATTTCCTGGCGGGGGTCTTGGCAATGTTCTCTGTCTTGTTCCTGGATCTTGCAGGCTGGTTCTCCTTCTGCAGGGGGTGGGGTGCTGGTGGCCTGTTGGTCCTGTGACGGTGCATCCTGTCAGGAAACTCTACAGGGCGGAGTCGGCCATTTTGAGGGAGGTGTCCAGCTGGGATCTGCTTTCTAATAAATCCCAGTCATGTAGCACCTCATCTACTTCTTCCTACTCCTCAAAATTCTGACTATCAGAAACTGGTTTATTTAGAAGTTTGCCCAGTTGGATGCATACTCAACAGTTGTAACAACCTGGGAAGGTCTCATCTCATATTCCTGATTTCTACGCTCTATTCAATATAACTACAATATTCCCTTTATAAATATTTCCACTAGACAACTTGTGAGAAAATACTCTTTTTTGTGTGGGCGTCCCCATTCTTTCCATTAATTTTATTGCTGGGTTTTAGTCTTTCCAAATAGGGACACTGCTGCCTAGTGCCCAGTGCCTGTGCCCTGACCCCTAAAGCATGTTGAAATTGGCTAAATCCTTGATTAGCATAATTAGGTTTAAAATAAGGTTGTTAAATAGGGTTTTTTTGTTGGCAGAGGTATGCACCTTTTCCAAGCAGGACCCATAATCCTAACCAGGGAAAGCCAGAGACACACTAAGGCCCTCATTATAACATTGGCGGTAAATCCCACTTACTGCCATGCTGTCCGCGCCGCGGATAACCGCCAACTATATTATGACACACACACCAATCCGTCACTATAGAGCCACACACACAAGTCTGCCAGCATAAAAGTCAGTGATAAACTGGCGGTATCCAAACCCACACTGTTACGCCGACAGAATTATGCCCACAATATAATGACTCACGAATGGCGGTAAACCATTGGCGGTACATACCACAGCGCTCAAAATACACACACACATACAAAACAATACCACATTGGTCAATTCAAACTGCACACACCTGACACCTATACAAACACCACACCCACACACCCACACCACTATAAAATACACACCCACATTACCCACAACCCTTTACCATTACAAACAATTGCCAACAGAGAAGATACAGCAAGAGCACCAACACAACAAGAGCCACATAACACCATCACCTATACATCGTGCACCTTACATCACACACCCCAACACATCACTTTACACACCCTCACCCGCACCACTCACACTACACCCATGGCACCACAACAACACCCCAGGTTCTCAGAGAAGGAGCAAAGGGTCATGGTGGAGGAAATCATCCGGGTAGAGCCACAGCTATTCTGATCACAGGTGCAGCAGACATCCATTGCTGGGAAGATGGAGCTATGGCGGAGAATCGTGGACAGGGTCAACACCACGGGACAGCACCCCAGAACAAGGGATGACATCAGGAAGAGGTGAAACGACCTACGGAGGTAGGTGCGTTCCGTGGCAGCAAGACACCAGCTCGTAATCCAGAGGACTGGTGGTTGACCCCCACCTCCTCCCCCACAACTTACAACATGGGAGGAGCGAGTCTTTGCAATCATGCATCCTGAGGGCCTGGCAGGAGTAGGAGGAGGACAGGACTCTGGAAGTCAAATCACTATTACCATCACCACCCGAACTGCATGAAATCACATACCCTTACCCTCACTCCCATCACTCCACCACCTCCCACATACCCCACCATCACAACCCTCTCATCCCAACACCAAGCCCTGCATACAACACCAATACATGGACACCCCTCACAGACCTGCATGGACACCTATCACCACTGCATGCACACTGGAGAGAATCACCTAGCCACCAAATAACATCTCACACAACACAAATATGCCAGGGCAATAAAAACCATGGAGGGCAACAGACCCATGCACAATATGTCACACACAGAAACAATAACACTGCAATTACATCCCCACAGGTATCCTAGCCAATGTCACTGGAGAAGAGGTGCCAGCAACATCCAGTCCCCCCACAGAAGGGGCCCACAGTGATGACAGCAGCTCTGCTCGCCTGAATCTGGCTGACCAACCTGGCCCATCAGGGATCTCCAGACAGTTGGTTACCCAGACACAATTTCACACCACTACAGAGCCTCCCCATCAGGAAACACCACCACAGCACTCACCCAGCGGGCCCATACCTCTGTCCCCAGGACACGTCAATCAGCAGTGCGTCCACCACTACAGGGACCCCAGGGCACCCCACAAACACAGGATGATCAGGGAACTGGGGTCAGTGGCAGTGGGCACACGGTTCAGGAGACAGAGGTGCAGGACAACAGGGAAGCTGGGAGGACTGCTGTGTGACAGGTGGAGGACAGGCCCAGGAAACCGACTCTCCAGGCGGCACTCACCGCGATCCTGGGAGCATACCAACACTATGAGGAGGCAGTGACACACCACCAGGCCCCTGACACTAGCCAAAATGAAGAACAGCCCTCCACCTCCGCTTCCGCTAGTGGACAGGAGGACACACCACAGAAACAACAGGCCACCAGCACCCTTCCCCCTGCAGAAGAAGAACCACCCCACAAACGTTCCCTGCGATCTTTGCAGAAGCCAGAGACTATTGCCAAGACCCCCGCCAGGAAATAAGACTCACTTGATTGTCATCCTTGTGTCCCACTCTGTCACCCTGTCCACCTTGAACTACCATTGCTCCCCTTCCTATGCCCCCTTGGACAATGCACCTGTGATACAAATAGACTGGACTCTATCCGGGACTTTCCTCCATCATTACCCCAACCCATTGCACTTCCCCCTCTACTTCTTAGCACTTAACCCCTTCTGTGCTGCGGACGTAATTGTTACATCCCACGGCACAGTGCTCCTGTGCCGAGGACGTAACCATTACGTCCTCGGCAAGGAGCCTGGAGGGAGTGCTAGCGCTCCCTCCGTGGGGTTCCTCCCCATCCCCCAAGGTGGGGATGGAAGGGAAAGACCTTCCCCTTCCACCCCCCACGCCCCTGTAATGACATCAGCGCGCGATCGCGCACTGACACCATTACCCACTGCCTGTCGCACTGGAAGACATTTGCTTCCAGTGCAGCAAAGAGGGAAACAGGTGAGTTTCTCCTCTGGCGGGTGGGGGGATTAGGGCCAAAGAGGCACCGGGGGAAAGGAAAGGATTTTCCTTTCCCCAGGTGTCTCTTTGAGCATTCCTGCTGCATGATCGCATTGCGATCGGGCAGCAGGAATGCCCACTAGACGCCAGGGATTTTTTTTGATGTTGTGAAATGTTTACACGTTGGGGAGCGGCCCCTTGGGCAAGGGTCGCTCCTATTTGGGGGCATGTTTGAATGGCCATTTCTGCCCCCCTTGGGGGCAGATCGTGGGGGCAGAATCCACTAGACGCCAGGGATTTTTTGTTGTTGGTGTACAAAATGTTTACGTGTTTGGGAGCGGCCCCTTGGGCAAGGGTCGCTCCCTTTTGGGGCATGTTTCTTGTGGCCATTTCTGCCCCCCTCGGGGGCAGATCGGACTATTATTTTCAGGCTGATCTGCCCCCAAGGGGGGCAGAAGCCACTTAGACACCAGGGATAGTGTGTGTGTGTTAGTGGAGGGGGGCAACCCCTTGGGTAAGGGTCGCCCCCCTTTGGGGGCACGTGTACCAAGGCCATTTCTGCCCCACTTTCTTAATATGTTTATTTATGTAGGGAGCGTCCCCTTGGGCAAGGGGCACCCCCCCCAAGGGGGGCATTGAACTGTTGACCATTTCTGCCCCCCTTGTGGGCAGATGGGCCTATTTTTTTAGGCCCATCTGCCCCCAAGGGGGGAGAAGCCACTTAGACACCAGGGATAGTGTGTGTGTGTGTGTGTGTGTGTGTTAGTGGAGGGGGGACGGCCCCTTGGGCAAGGGTCGCCCCCCCCTTTGGGGCACATGTACCAAGGCCATTTCTGCCCCCCTTTGGGACAGATCAGCCTATTATTTTTAGGCTGATCTGCCCCCAAGGCGGGCAGAAACCACTAGAACGCCAGGGATTTTTTTAAATATGTTAATTTATGTGGTGGGCGTCCCCTTGGGCAAGGGGCACCCCCCCAAGGGGGGCATTGAACTGTTGGCCATTTCTGTCCCCCTTGGGGGCAGATGGGCCTATTCTTTTTAGGCCCTTTGGCCCCCAAGGGGGGCAGAAGCCACGTAGGCACCAGGGATAGTGTGTGTGTGGTTTGTTTTTTGTTTGGGGGTGGACCCTTGGGCAAGGGTCGCTCTCCCTGGGGACACACTACTAAAGGTATTTTCTGCCCTCTTTGGGGCAGATAGACCTATTTTTTAGTAGGCCCATCTGCCCCTATGGCAGAATCCACTTAGGCACCAATTTATAAATGCTTGATGGTGGATTGTTTGTCAACTGACAAAGTATTTGCATTTGTGATAATTTTGTTTCTCCTTTTTGTTCTAGTTCAAAGCTTTTGCTTTCTTTGCTGTGGCTCCTTGCGGTTTTGGCAGTGGTTGACGTGCGGTTTGCATAGTTGCATGTTTTAGGTAAGTAAAAACAATTTACTCCAAAGGAGTATTGTTGCCATGCATGAATGACATATTTGTAGGTGGTGTACTAAATGCAGGTTTGTGTGAAATTGTCCTTAGATTTGTGCACAATGATATTTGTGTTGTCTTATTTCTTATTTGCTTTTCTTTCTTTCTTTTTAGTGGGATATCATTGGTGATTGCTGTGTCAGTGCAGAGTAGTTACTGGTGATTCAAGCTTTTTCAGGCAATTGAGCGGTATAGTTTTTGAGTTTATAACTCTTACTAATAAAGCTACACTTTAGTAATTATTTTACGCAGTGCTGGTTGTTGGTGGTGCATTTGTCAAGTTAATTTTCGTAGGATTAATATTTATGCCGGCCCTGGACTTCACTGGTGTCACAGGGGCGGAGATACTGCCTCGAGGGGTGTCGGACCACGCACCCGT
Source organism: Pleurodeles waltl (assembly GCF_031143425.1). Taxonomy (NCBI): domain Eukaryota; kingdom Metazoa; phylum Chordata; class Amphibia; order Caudata; family Salamandridae; genus Pleurodeles; species Pleurodeles waltl. The sequence continues at coordinate 384,925,704 of NC_090445.1, forward strand.
GCGAGTCCGGCTGGGCAGGGTGGACCCCACTAGGTGCCCGGTGTGGCGTCTGAACGCTTGGTTCTTGCAGGATAGCGATTATAGCCTTGAAATTAGGGACCACCTCGCGCAATATTTTGAGCTGAATGTAGGAACGGTCCAGTCCTCGGGTACACTATGGGCTGCCTGTAAGGCCACCCTAAGAGGGCATGCCAAATGCCTCCTACGTGTGCCAGAGCGCGCTCGCGACTCACGAGTGTCTGAGTTGGAAGCCGAAGCGTTAAAACTGGAGAACCAGCAAACGACCTCATCCGAGGCCTCTACTTTGAGACAGCTCACCAAGGTCCGAGATGAAATCAAACACTTAGTACTAGAGTCAGCGAAACACATGTGGAGGGCATTGTCCACCCGAATATATGGTTGGGGAGACAAAAACGGGAAGCTCCTCCATTGGTTGGCCACCCGCCCCTTAGTTAACAGAATCATTCCTGAAATTAGGGACGTCTCGGGTACCCTTTCTAAAACACCCATCGAGATTACACAGAGCTTCGCTTCCTACTATACGCGCCTGTCCGCAGAGCATCCTCGGCCCACTATTGAAAAGGAATCCCCCCTCCTGAATGACATAACTCTCGCCAGAGTTTCCCAGGCGACAAAGGCCAGGATGGATGAGGCAATTAGCCTCGCAGAAGTAACCAATGCGATTGCCAGCCTGGCGTCGGGCAAGACCCCAGGGCCAGATGGGTTCCCAGCGGAGATATACAGGAAATGTAGTGACATTATGGCTCCACACTTACTTAAGATGTATGAGGAAGCTGAACAAAAGGGTCACTTCACTCCTGGGATTGACCTAGCTACAATTGTAGTGATCCCTAAGACCCAACCTCCGTCGCAAAACTGTTCGGCATACCGGCCTATTTCACTCCTCAATACCGAGATCAAGGTGCTAGCCTCAATCCTCGCCTCTAGACTAAGAGATGCAATGCCCACCTTGGTACACCCTGATCAATGTGGCTTCATGCCTGCCCGTAGCACTAGGCACTGCATTAGGCGATTACATCTAGCCCTAGCACACCGCAAGACCCTGTCACACACCCCTCTGGCGCTGCTCTTACTTGACTTCGAGAAAGCCTTTAACACAGTAGATTGGTCCTACCTTGAGCACTTACTAAAAAAAAAAAACGATTTGGACCCAAGTTCCGAGACCTGGTGGGACCACTCTACTCTAATACAACGGCTCATGTCCAAGTAAACGGAGTAGTCTCAGATGCATTCCCTATTGGCCGTGGCACTCGACAGGGTTGTCCGTTATCCCCCCTGCTCTTTGCACTAACAATAGAACCCCTGGCGAAATTGTTACGAGAGGAACCTCTGATAGAGGGCTGGCCTTGGCCTGTTTGCCCGGAAGACCGTGTGGCACTGTACGCGGACGATGTCCTGTTATACATCTCTAACCCGGCCAAGAGTGGCCCCTGCATTTTTACAAATTCTAGATCTCTTCTCTGAGGCCTCAGGACTAACTCTAAATCCTAATAAATCCCTGTTGGTTCCTCTCCATCAATCTAGAGACTGTGTGGACTGGCAACAAAACATACCAGTGCGGCAGAATAGCTTCAAATACTTGGGGGTACATGTTTCAATGCTCCCTGAATTAACATGGGAGCTCAACATCACACCATTAACCAGAAGAATCAAAAACCATCTCCAACGATGGAAAGACCTCCCCCTCAACCTACTTGGAAGAATCACACTCTATAAGATGAGGGTTCTTCCCAGGCTTCTCTATCTCCCCCCAAAACTTCCCACACCCTATCCTCATGAGATGGTTCAAGGAAATGGACTCGCTAGCGCGCCAGTTCTTATGGAATGGCACTCGTCCCCGACTGGCGCTTAAAACCTGCCAGAGAGACGTATATGAAGGGGGTCTGGGAATGTCCAATATCCATTATTACCACCTTGCGATGCATTTGCTCGTGATCAATGACTGGATGGGGGGTGGATGGACAGATCCGGCGTACCAGCTGGAACTCCAGACATTGAGCTATCCTAAGATCTTTGATGCCCTGTACGGCGGCCCGATCTTGCGTGGGGTCCCAGAGGTGACCGGGGTGGTACTGCAGGGATGGCGGACAGCCCAATAGGTATCAGGATGGTGGGGGCGCCTTACCCAACAGACCCCACTATGGCACGGGATGTACTTAAGAGAGGTAGCGGGTCTGGAAGGATTCCAGAAATGGGATAAAATAGGTATCTCTACACTGGGTGATGTATGAGAGGGCTAACACATGCATTCCTTTGAAGGCCTCCAAGAATCCTTTTCGCTAAACAAGAAGCAATTCCATAACTATCTCCAGGTCCGCCACGCCCTACTGGCGCAGGTCCAGACAGGGGACAACATACCCGAAGGCAGCCCTATGGAAAAGAGGGCACTGATGGGGAATCTGGGTAGGGGAGGCGTTTCCCAGATATGTAGCACATTAATCGCCACCACCGCCTGTTCCCTAGAGGGACTTCGTCGGAAATGGGAGAGATGGGTGGGTCCTGTGGAAGAGGTGGACTGGAATGAGGCATTGGCAGCTCCCCACACCCTAACAATGACGACTCTTCTCCGACTAATACAGACTTACTATCTCCACGCGGCCTACCTTACACCCACCAAACTGCACAAGGCGGGTCTCCGATCCACAGCTGATTGCCCCCGTTTTATGAGTCCAGATGCTGACTTCTTCCACATGGTATGGGCATGTCCGGCTATTAAAACCTATTGGGGGGTGATCTTGTAGGAGACCTCAACGGCCTTACAGGTAGACATGGAGTTGACACCATTGACATTCCTGCTAGGGATCATGGGAGACTCGGGACTGAGAAGAGCGGAACGAACCTTTCTAGGAGTGGCGTGCCTAGTGGCCAAAAGGGACATTATGACGGACTGGAAAGCCAATAATGCACCGGCTTTGACTAAATGGAGACGGGGGTGGATTGGTGCGCTCAATGTGAAAAACTAGTATACGAGGCTAGAGGGTGCCCAAATAAATATAATAAGGTCTGGGGGAAGTGGGAGGCAACAACAGCTTACCCCCCTACAAGCTGACTGACACAACAAGAGGGAGAGCCGGAACATATCCCACCCTCCCCCCCTCTAATGGGGTGAGGCACTTACGAGATACGCTAACATGGAGATGCACAATCTACTCATACAAGGTGTTGTCTGGGACATTGGAACTGACCACTGTTTGGTGCCCGTAGGCGCCTAGTTATCTGTACGTATAACTGTTTTACCTGTTTTACCTTTTCGCAAAACCAATAAAATTTCTTTATGAAAAAAAAAAAAGAAAATTCGTAGGAAAAATGGCTAGCCGCAGGACGACCGCTCAGCAGGTGGTTGGTATGCTTTTTGAGTCAATGTTTGATCATGATTATGAGACAGACTCTGCATCTGAGGCAGAGGAGGAAGTGAGGAATTATGGCAGTGAAGTTTCTGTTGGAGAGGAATCTTCTGATGAGGAAGCCACACTCAATGCAGATGAAGGGCCTGTTTCAGAGGAGGACACTGATGTGCCATTAGTGCAGCAACCTGGGGCTGAAAGGTTTCCTGATAGAAGACCTGAACTCTGGGTTGCCCCAAACATGGAGCAGCCAGAGTTGCCTGCCTTTACTGGTCTCACAGGGTGTAGAGTCAATACTGAGAACTTTTTGCCTGTCAGTTTCTTTGAGTTATTTGTGGATGATTTGTTTTTGGAAGAGATTGTTGAGCAGACTAATTTGTATGCAGAGCAGTATTTGAGGGACAACGCTGCTAGACTTAGGTCGCACTCTAGAGTTGCCCAGTGGATTCCCACAAATTTGGAGGCGATGAAAAGGTTTTTAGCTTGGACTCTTTTGATGGGGTTGATAAGGAAGCCGTCACTGGCTTTTTATTGTCCTACTAGTCCCTTGATGGCAACAGCTATATTTCCTGCAACAATGAGTCGTAATCGGTATTTGCTTCTTCTTAGGATGCTGTATTTTATTGACAATGCATTAGCCTTGCCACGAGATCACCCTGATTCTGACCGCCTTTTTAAGATTAGGCCTGTCCTTGATCATTTTGTAGATTGTTTTTCAGAGCTCTATGTTCCAGGCAAAGAAATAGCTGTGGACGAGTCTTTGGTCCTCTTCAAGGGTCGTTTGTTTTTTAGGCAGTACATTCCTAGCAAGAGGGCACGATGTGATATTAAATTGTAAATGCTGTCTGAAAGTAATACAGCATATGTGTATAATTTCTGTGTGTACAATGGTAGGGATTTCAGTATTGAACCCCCTGGTTGTCCTGCCACTTTTGGAGTTACTGAGAAAATTGTGTGGGAACTTGGTAGACGACTGTTCAACAAAGGTCTCCATTTGTATGTAGATAACTTTTACACTGGAGTGCCGTTGTTCAAGGAATTGTTTAGAGTGGACACTGTTGCTTGTGGCACAATTCGTTGTAACCGGAAAGGCTATCCAAGGGAGCTTGTCTGTAAAAAACTAGAGAAGGGACAGTGCAGTGCCTTGAGGAATGATGAGCTGCTAGCTTTGAAGTTTTCAGACAGGAGGGATGTCTACATGCTAAGTACCATCCATGATGAGAGTACTTACCCCGTGATTGTTTGAGGCCAGGTTGCTGAAGTGCGCAAACCTGTGTGCATTTTAGATTATAATAAGCACATGGGAGGTGTAGATAGAGTTGATCAGAGGTTGGAACCTTATATAGCTATTCGTAAGTCTTACGTTTGGTATAAGAAGTTAGCAATTCACCTCTTCCACTTAGCAACTTTTAATGCTTTTATTGTGTTTAAGGATAAGTCTCCAGAGTCAAAGATGACATTTGTGAAATTTCAGGAGTCAGTGATAGAGAGCCTTATTGTAGTGGAACAGGCCAGAGTTCCTAGAGAAGCAGTGGTGGAGGATGTGGCGAGACTGAAAGATCGTCACTTTGCTGAGTACAATCCTCCCACACCCAAAAAAAGACTTTCCACCTAAGAAATGTAGAGTGTGTTTTCGAAGAGGTATCCAGAGGGAGACTCGAATGTACTGCCCAGATTGTCCTTCAAAGCCTGGGCTGTGTGTGGGTGGTTGTTTTAAGAATTACCACACCCAGAAGAATTACTGGGAACAACCAGAGTGTAAACTCATATCTGTTTTGTATTTTCATGTGTTCAGTTTCATGGTTAGCATTTCTGTCATGTACTTAGTTAAAGCTTTTGTGTTTGTAGTTTTGTAATTATTTCTAATTAGTTAGGGGTTTGTTTGTTTAAAAAAACAAAAAAAAAGTGATGCCATTGTGTGTAGAGTGGGGTTTGGCTGAGGGTGTACATAGTGTACATATTAACTTGCTGTTGGCTACTACTACACACTGCCAGCCAAACACCAGTCCACACACTCCCATCAGCTGGTGTGATTGTTGTATCAGGCATTTGGGCGTATGTAAGTGATGGGCCCTTGACTGGCACTGTCTGTCGATGCGAGTGTTGTGATGTGCTGGGCCCGTGGCTGGCGGCGTGAATGGTCTTGTGCGTGTCATGTATGAAAGGTGTGTGAATGGACTGTAAAGCGGTTGGTGCCTTGTCGTGGCTTTACAGCTCATGAGCTGTGAGTCATTGGTTCAGTTTTTTGGCCTTTCAGTTATTAACAGTGCATTTCATTTTTGTGAAATCTCTTGTTAATAAAATTTGATCCACTGAACCAACACTCACCCTCGTGCCAAATCCAACCAGCATGTGTGGTAAAAATGACAAAACCTGCTCCGCTGTAATCAGGTGTCGCAGCACACCTGTGACACGCTAGGTGCCTCGGGTGGGACCCCGATGATGAAGCATGCCACCAACTTGGTTGGTGGGTGAGGAGTCATTTTCACATAACCTAAGTGCGTTTCTTTTCACAATTTTAGTGTTTGGCACATCACAGACGTATGTGGACACATCAAAATGATATATTACAAAACTACCTGTGTTTGGGGGGGGGAGGGGGCACCTATGTTTTTGGTCCTGGGTTCGGCCTTCATCTAGGGAAACCTACCAAATCCAGATTTTTTTTTTAAAAAGACACTCCAAGGGGTCCAAGGAGGTGTGACTTGCGTGGATGCCCCAACAATTTCTTACCCAGACTCATCTGCAAACCTCAAAATTTGCTTAAAAAAGCATATTTTCCTGGCTTTCGTTTGTACGATCACCGCTCCAGCACAATATTCCTACTCCCCAGCGTTCCCCTCAGTCTCCCAAGTAAAATGACACCTCACTTGTGTGGGTCCCCAAAGCAGAGTAAGCCTAAAGATGTATAAAAGAAGAATATGTCCTTATCAAATCGCTGTGCTATCCCCTCTATCTCTACAAGTTTTTGGCCTTATTCTGTTGCAGGCACCTGGCCCACCCACACAAGTGAGGTATCATTTTTATCGGGAGACTTGGGGGAACACTGGGTGGAAGGAAATTTGTGGCTCCTCTCAGATTCCAGAACTTTCTGTTACCGAAATGTGAGGAAAATGTGTTTTTTTAGATAAATTTTGAGGTTTGCAAAGGATTCTGGGTAACAGAACATGGTCAGAGCCCCACAAGTCACCCCATCCTGGATTCCCCTAGGTCTCTAGTTTTAAAAAAAGCACAGGTTTGGTAGGTTTCCCTAGGTGCCGGCTGAGCTAGAGGCCAAAATCTACAGGCAGGCACTTTGCAAAAAACACCTCTGTTTTCCGTTAAAAAATGGGATGTGTCCACGTTGTGTTTTGGGGCATTTCCTGTTGCAGGCGCTATGCCTACCCACACAATTGAGGTACCATTTGTATCGGGAGACTTGGGGAAACATAGAATAGCAAAACAAGTGTTATTGCCCCTTGTCTTTCTCTACATTTTTTCCATCCAAATATAAGAGAGTGTGTAAAAAAGACGTCTATTTGAGAAATGCCCTGTAATTCACATGCTAGTATGGGCACCCCAGAATTCAGAGATGTGCAAATAACCACTGCTCCTCAACACCTTATCTTGTGCCCATTTTGGAAATACAAAGGTTTTCTCCATAGCTATTTTTACTCTTTATATGTCAGCAAATGAATTGCTGTTTAGCCGGTATAGAATGAAAACCCGCTGCAGGGTGCAGCTCATTTATTGGCTCTGGGTACCTAGAGTTCTTGATGAACCTACAAGTCCTATATATCCCCGCAACCAGAATAGGCCAGCATACGTAACGGTATATTTATTTAAAAAATCTGACATTGCAGTAAAAAGTTACAGAGTAAAACGTAGAAAGAAATTGCATTTTTTTCAACTCAATTTCAATATTATTTTTTTTCAGTTGTTATTTGCTGTAGGAAACCCTTGTAGGATCTACACAAATTACCCTTTGCTGAATTCATAATTGTTTCTACTTTTCAGAAATGTTTCGGTTTCTGGGATGCAGCATTGTCTTCATGCCCATTTCTGTCACTGACTGGAAGAAGGCTGAAAGCAAAAAAAAACGTAAAAATGGGGTATGTCCCAGTAAAATGTCAAAATTGTGTTGAAAAAATGGGTTTTCGGATCCCAGTTTGCATGTTCCTGAAAGCAGGGAAGCTGGTGATTTTAGCACCGCAAATCCTTTGTTGATGCCATTTTCAGGGAAAAAACCACAAGCCCTCTTCTGCAGCCCATTTTTCCCATTTTTTTGAAAAAACTTAAATTTTCACTGTATTTTGTCTAATTTCTTGGCCTCCTTCTGGAGAACACACAAAGTATGGGTACCTCTAGAATCCCTAGGATGTTGGACAAAAAGGACGCAAATTTGGCGTGGGTAGCTTATGTGAACAAAAAGTTATGAGGGCCTAAGCACGAACTGTCCCAAATAGCCAAAAAAAGGCTCGGCACATAAGGGGGAAAAGGCCTGCCAGCGAAGGGGTTAAATAAACACCCTTTGAAAAAATACAAGTATGGAGTATTTTAAATGATTTAAGTATGTATTCGTTTAACAAGGTGTAAACATTGGAATTCAATTGAACAGTAAGGTATACATAGGAAAGACCTGTAGTTGGCTGCAGTGAACACACCAGGAGCGATAGTGGGGCACCAAAATCTGCAAAAAGAGTTGCCAAAGGGTACAATGAGTGGCCATAGAAGTGGGAAATCACAGCCTGCCAGTGAAATGTCCAACACAAAACTTTCAATGAAATGTGAAGTTACACAGTCTTACCTGTGTGTCATTGGAAGTATTGATGAATAATTGCACTTCTGTTGCCCTCATCCTCATCCTCTGCCTCCTCATCTTCACTGTCCACAGGTCCACTGATGCCACAAAACCAACTCCAGCCTCCTCCTCCTGCAGAAAAGGTACCCGGTGACACAAGGCAAGGTTGTGCAACACACAGCATGCCACAATGATCTGTCAGACCTTCTTGGGTGAGTCGCACAGGGATCCACCTGTTAGATGGAGGCAACGAAACCTGGCCTTCAGGAGGCCAAATGTTCTCTCTATAATTCTTCTTGTTCGCCCATGTGCCTCATTGTAATGTTCCTCTGCCCTTGTTATGGGATTCCTCACAGGGGTCAATAGCCATGAGAGGTTGGGGTAACTAGAGTCACCTGCAAATATCGAGGGACAACAGTTAGCCACACACTAACCCTTAGGGCCCACACCAATCCCATACACCAACATATACTGAGTGCGAACCAGTTCTCACCTATTAGCCTACCCTGTGCCTCTGGAGTTGAGCCATCACATTTAGAATTCTGCTATTCCTCAGGATAAAGTCATCATGCACAGACCCAGGATACTTTCCATTGACGTGGGAGATGTACTGGTCAGTCAAACACACCATCTCCACATCCATGGAGTGAAAGCTCTTTTGATTTCTGAACACCTGCTCATTTCGCTGGGAGAGGGACAAATGCAATAAATGTTCCCTCAATAGCCCCAATAAGGTTGGGGATATGTCCCATTGCATAGAAATCAGCTTTCACTGTGGCCAAATCCTCCAGCTGGGGGAAAATGATGTAGTTGCACATGTGTTTAATCAGGTCAGACAACACTCTGGTCAGCACTATTGAGATCATAGCTGTGACATTCTTGCTGCCAAGCCCACTGTCACTTGCAAGAACCAGTTGCCAAAAAATGGAGCACAGATAGGACTTGCACAGGAGGTTGGATCCCAGTGGGATGACGAATAGCAGATATCAGGTCAGGCTCCAGTTGGGCACACAGCTCCGTGATTATGGCCCTGTCAAGTCTATAGCTCAGGGTAATGTGCCTGTCCTCCATTGTTGCTAAGTCCACCAGGGGTCTGTACCTGGGGGGATGTCTCCATCTCCTATTCATCTGCAGCGGTTGCAAACTATGTGGTAAAATAATGAGCAACTGGTCATTATCTCTACATTCCAACCACTACAGTTCAATGCATGTTGTGATTGTAACAGTATTTTGTTGGAGATCTCCAAATTGTGCATTTGTGTACTGTGACACAGTTAGGATCCATGGCCTGCTCCCCCCCTGAAATGGTGTCTGCCTGTCCTGTAGGGAGGGACAGGTGGAAATGAGGTAATTGCGCTGACGTTGTACACTATTGCAGGAGGCGGTCAAGAACCGCCATGCAACTCCTCATTGGTTAACATTGGGTCCTATGGGGTACAGTGGCCAATGGTGATGTATGCCGGTGATGGCGGTATGCACCGCCGTGGACCTCATCGACATTTTATATCTTTTCACTCACTTGCAACCTGAACTTCAACAGGAGAGGACCTACACTGCATGTGCTGCTGTGACCTGAGTCTGCAACCGACCATGGCTTGTGTGACTGGGGAAAGGGCCCCTACCTTCACCCTGACAGAGTTGGAGAGACTGGTGGATGGGGTCCTACTCCAGTACTGACTGCTGTATGGGCCTCCAGACCAACAGGTGAGTACACCATGAATACGATGTATGGGGCCTGGATGCATGGAGTGCTGTGTGTGAAGGCCTCATGTAGGGTGTGTGTGGTAGATGGGCCTGGGCAGCATGCAGCATGTATGGTGGGCCATGTCTGTGCTAACGGGGGTGGGAAGGGGCATGGGACGGTCGGACTAATACCTTTTACTGTGTCTATTTCCCTGCAGGTCAGCGCCCATCAAAAGAAGGGTATATGGCGTGCCATTGCCAAGGACATGCGGACCCTGGGGGTCTACGGCAGGTGGAGCATCCACTGTCAGAAACAGTGGGAGGACCTGAGACTCTGGGCATGGAAGACGGCCAACTGGGGATGGCCTCCCAATGAATCCTGACAGTGGTGGCCCGCATACTGGAGGTGGCCTATCTGGAGCTAGATGGTCGCTTGAGAGCATCACAGCAGCCACAAGGGGGTGGGTACAGTGCCCCAATATACAGCTTGTGCCCAGTGGTGTGGTATCTGGGTGGGGGGTGTGGGCCCTGTGTGTCGCGCCGCACCGCGCGGCGCGAGCCGAGCGTTCGGCACAAGCCGCGCGTTCGGCTCGGGCCGCGCTTCGCGTCTTTAAGACGCGGCGCGCCCCGAGCCTTTCTTGCACCCTACGAGGCCCCAGGGCTTACTTGGGGCCTCGCGCTGCTCTTTCCCTCCGTCTTGTTGGGGTCTCCTGACCCCCCTTACCTGTTTGGGGCTCCTTTTTCTTCTTTTTCTGTCTTTCTTCCTTTTTTGGGTCTGTTTCTTCCTCTGTCCTTTATGTCTTTTCCCCTTCCCAGGTTACCTCTGTCTTCCCAGCATTCCTCCTTCCCTATTCTCTATGGTTTCTGCTCCAGTCTATTCTATCTACTTTTCCCTATTCAAGATGGTGTCCTTTTTCTTCCTGTGGGTCACTTCCTGTTTTATGGTATTTAAGGGTGGTGTTTCTTTTCCTCTTTGCGCTGCAACACTCTCTGTTTCAGTTAGTGTCCTCGCTCCTGATTTCCTAGCCTTTGGCTCTGGATTTCGCCATTTCTGTGTTTACGTCAATTCCTTTGATTCCTGTCCCTCTGTTCTTGTTCCAGGAATCCCCTGCGAATCTTCTTGGAGGTTTTTTCCTCTTCTTCAGAAGGTTTTTTTTCCCTCTGGCGCTACTTTCTCACGGTCACGGTCTGTCCTTGGCGTTTCCTCGCCTACAGCACCGTGGCTACCAGAAAGAGTCGCCCCTTTTTGGGCCAAAGTCGAACTCTCAAGATCCACGCCTCAAGATCTGCAAACTCCAGGCGCAAGCAGCACGTGAGTCGTTACAGATTGCAGCGCCCAACCATCCCGACGTCTTCTAACACCATGGAAGACACTGTGGTAGCTGCTGCGGATCCGGATCAAGCTCTGCTAACTACAATTCAGCAACAAGCTCAAGAATTACAGCAACTACACAGTGAGAATGCTGCGCTGCGACAGGCTTTGGCTTTCCGCAGTGGTGATGTCCCGACGCTCTCCGCCTCTACCCATCGTTTTTCGGGTGAACCAACCAAGCTGCGTGAGTTCCTTGATTCCTTAACAGTGTACTTCGCCTTCCGACCCACCCAATTCTCCCATGATAGAACAAAGGTGGGTTATCTCATCAGTGCCTTATCTGGTCCTGCCTTGGCCTGGGCAACCCCGATGGTATCATCTAACGATCCGGTATTGTCGGACTATTCCGCCTTTGTGAACCGCTTCAAGCTGATGTTTAGTCGTCCGGGATTGGAGGCTTCAGCGGAAGAGGCCTTATGCGATATTCATCAAGGTTCACAAGATGTCCTTCAATACATTACACGCTTTCGTCAACTAGCGGCAGAGACCACCTGGGTGGAACGTACTTTGGTGACTTTGTTTCGTAGAGGACTCAAAGAAGAAATCAAAGACGAACTAGTACATTCCACCAGAGTGGAAGATCTTCGTGGCCTGATGGATCAAGCCCTCTCCATAGAGTATTGCCTTCAGGAACGGAGAGCAGAGAAGAGAAAGAGCAGAGGGTCTTTTCAACCAAGCACCTCACGAGTTTTTCCGCATCGTTCTGAGGAACCTCGCCCTCCTGTCAGAGACACCGAAGGAGAACCCATGCAGGTGGATACAACTCGAGGCCCTCTCTCCGCTAGCGAACGAGAAGATAGACGAAAGAAGGGTTTGTGTTTATACTGCGGTTCTGCCGGCCACATACTGCGTACCTGTCCAGTACGTCCATCAAGGCCATCGGGAAACGCCGCTTCCCGTCCTCTGTAAGAAGGGAGGGGACGGGATTAGCTGCTATACCTTCCATCAGTTCTTTCAACGACAATACCACATCCTTGTTCATTTTACCAGTAATGTTACAATTACCTGATGGCCGTCAAGAGAAGACTATGGCACTACTAGATTGTGGAGCTAGTGGTATTTATATGGATAAGAAGTGGGCCACCACTCAACAAGTTCCTATACAACCTAAGGAGATTCCAGAACAAGTACACACGGTGGATGGATCTTTGATATCATCGGGTCCAGTAGATACAACTACCCTGATGCTGAATCTACAGATCAGTAACCATCAGGAACACATCTCCTTTGATCTTATAACTTCCCCCAACCATACCATCATTCTTGGAATCCCGTGGTTCATCAGACATAATCCATATGTGAACTGGGCTACCCGGACGGTTTCCTTGTCTTCACAGTTCTGTCACGAGCACTGTTTTGCTTCAGACAAGTATTGGTCGCCTAAGAGGTCAATAATCACGGAGGGTACCACCGGTTCGACCATAAATACAGTCCAAGGAGTTCCTGAACACTATTTGGATTTTCAAGATGTCTTCCAAAAACCTTCCAAACCTGTGTTACCTCCACATCGAGATTACGATTGTGCTATTCCCTTGGAACCTGGCACTATCGTTCCTTTTGGCAGGATGTATTCCCTCACGGAAACTGAAAAGGAAGTACTAAAGGAGTATTTGGATGAAAATATTCAAAGTGGTCTTATTGTTCCATCGTCTTCTCCGGCCGGGGCTCCTCTCTTTTTCGTACCCAAGAAGACAAAGGACCTTCGCCCTTGCCTGGATTTTCGAGGCCTGAATAAAATAACTATTAAAGATCGTTATCCTTTGCCTCTCATAAGGGACATTTTAGAGGCAGTCAGAGGGGCCCAACGGTTTACCAAACTAGATCTACGGGGAGCCTATCACCTCTTACGCATTAAAGAAGGAGATGAATGGAAAACGGCCTTTAGGACTCCATTTGGTCACTTTGAATACAGGGTAATGCCTTTCGGTCTTACTAATGCCCCGGCAATCTTTCAGAGATTTATGGACTCAGTGTTCTCGGATCTCCTGAATCAGACAGTTGTAATCTACCTTGATGATATTCTTATTTATTCCAGAAATCCCGAACTCCATTCTTCCCATGTTAAACAAGTCCTTCAACGACTCCGGGCACATCAACTATTTTGCAAACCCGAAAAGTGTGAGTTTGACAAGACGGAAGTCAAATATCTAGGATATCATTTAAGTACCACCGGAGTAGCCATGGATCAAGAAAAGGTACAAGCTATCCTAGATTGGCCTTCTCCATCTTCTATTAAAGAAACACAATGCTTTCTAGGATTGGCGAACTTCTATCGACAATTCATCGCAGACTTTGCAAAACAAACTAGCCATATAACTCACACTTTAAAGAAGGAGAATCTTATTAAAGGGTTTGTCTGGACTAAAGCTGCTGAAACAGCCTTTCAGGATTTAAAGAAGGCATTTACACAAGCTCCCATCTTAAGACATCCAGATACCAACAAACGATTTATTGTCGTCACCGATGCTTCTGAAAAAGCCATTGGTGCCGTCCTACTCCAATAACAAGAGGATGATGGTCTTGAACATCCTGTTTTCTATTTGTCTCATATACTCTCTATTGCAGAACAACATTACTCAGTATTGGAAAGAGAATTGTTGGCTCTGAAAACAGCTTGTATGGAATGGAGGCAGTTTCTGATGGGTTCCAAGGAACCTTTTGAAGTGAGAACAGACCATCGAAACTTACAATGTTTACGAAATTTCGTATGCCAAAATAGTCGTCAAGCTCGTTGGGCCTTCTTCTTCAGCCAGTATGATTTCTACATTACATATATTCCTGGCTCCCAAAACATTCTGGCTGATGCTCTGTCGCGTCGTTATCCAGATTGTACTCCTGTCCCAGCTCAACCCCTACTGGAACCTAGTAAGATCATTGGGGTAGCTCAGTCTTTTCTGGAGGAGGTACAACTGGAATACCCCAATCTATCTGATGATGAAGTAGAGAACTTAAGGCCTCTTTTACATAAGAGACAAGGATACTATTATTATCACGATCTGTTATTCCTCCCCACTAACAGAGTGAGAGAAAAGGCATTACAAATGTGTCATGATTCACCGGTTGCTGGTCATAGAGGCATCAAGGCCACACAAGAACTGTTATCACGATTTTTCTGGTGGCCTACTTGGAAACAGGATATTGAAACATACGTTCAGGCTTGTCCCACATGCGCTCAAGTCAAGATTCCCCGAACCAGACCTGCGGGATTACTCCAGCCCTTGCCGGTTCCGCCAACTCCATGGCACACCATCCCTACTGATTTCATGTGTTCGTTACCACTCTCAGCAGGAAACCGGGTAATCATGGTCACTGTGGACTCCTTTACTAAGATGGCTCACTTCACTGCCTTGAAAAAGCTACCTACATCCCAAGAATTAAGCCAGATATTCATCGAACATATCTTCCGTCTTCATGGACTTCCTCATACTCTTATATCTGATAGAGGACCTCAGTACATTTCCCGGTTTTGGAGGTATTTTTGTAAGACACTAAACATCGATAGAGCTCTGTCATCGGGCTTCCATCCTCAGACCAATGGACAGACCGAGCGTCTGAACCAAGGCTTAGAACAATACCTTCGTTGTTTTTGCAACTCAACTCAAAGCAACTGGAACACTTATCTCCCTATCGCTGAATTCTCTTATAATAACTCAGTCCATAGTGCCTCCAAGACCACTCCTTTTTTCTGTTCTTATGGTTTTCATCCTACCTCTTTTCCTACTTCTTCTCTGTCTCCCACTCCCTTGCCCGCTATTACTCATTTTTCCAAACGTCTTCTACAAATCCATAGACTGATTCATTCTAATCTCTTACACACCAAGAGATATATGAAGAAAGTAGCAGACAAGAAACGTAGGGCCACTCCGGACTACCATCCACAGGATAAAGTTTGGCTTTCTTCTAAATTCTTACCCTCACGTCTTTCTCAGAACAAATTCACACCTCGCTATTACGGGCCTTTCCGTATTCTCCAGTTGCTTAATCCTGTCACTGTCCGTCTTCACTTGCCTCACACATGGAAGATTCATCCAGTCTTCCATGTCTCCCAACTCAAACCTTACGTACCAGATCCGTATTCCCGTCAGTTTTCCTGTCCTCCTCCTGTCTTAGTGGATGATGTTCCTGAATATGAGGTTCAGGAGATTTGTGACTCTCGTCTTTTTCACACCCGTCTGCAGTATCTGATTCATTGGAAGGGTTATCCTCCCAGTGAGTGTTCTTGGGAAGATGCATCTTCTGTTCATGCTCCTTTTCCGACTCAGCGCTTTCACCGTTTATTTCCTTTCAAACCAGGGCCTTCGGGAGGGGGGCCTACTGTCGCGCCGCACCGCGCGGCGCGAGCCGAGCGTTTGGCACAAGCCGCGCGTTCGGCTCGGGCCGCGCTTCGCGTCTTTAAGACGCGGCGCGCCCCGAGCCTTTCTTGCACCCTACGAGGCCCCAGGGCTTACTTGGGGCCTCGCGCTGCTCTTTCCCTCCGTCTTGTTGGGGTCTCCTGACCCCCCTTACCTGTTTGGGGCTCCTTTTTCTTCTTTTTCTGTCTTTCTTCCTTTTTTGGGTCTGTTTCTTCCTCTGTCCTTTATGTCTTTTCCCCTTCCCAGGTTACCTCTGTCTTCCCAGCATTCCTCCTTCCCTATTCTCTATGGTTTCTGCTCCAGTCTATTCTATCTACTTTTCCCTATTCAAGATGGTGTCCTTTTTCTTCCTGTGGGTCACTTCCTGTTTTATGGTATTTAAGGGTGGTGTTTCTTTTCCTCTTTGCGCTGCAACACTCTCTGTTTCAGTTAGTGTCCTCGCTCCTGATTTCCTAGCCTTTGGCTCTGGATTTCGCCATTTCTGTGTTTACGTCAATTCCTTTGATTCCTGTTCCTCTGTTCTTGTTCCAGGAATCCCCTGCGAATCTTCTTGGAGGTTTTTTCCTCTTCTTCTGAAGGGGTTTTTTCCCTCTGGCGCTACTTTCTCACGGTCACGGTCTGTCCTTGGCGTTTCCTCGCCTACAGCACCGTGGCTACCAGAAAGAGTCGCCCCTTTTTGGGCCAAAGTCGAACTCTCAAGATCCACGCCTCAAGATCTGCAAACTCCAGGCGCAAGCAGCACGTGAGTCGTGACACTGTGCGTGCCCCTAGGCCGGCCTAGTAGGTCCCATGTTGGTCAGGGTTCTGATGTGAAAGTACTCCAACCAAGCTCATAGGCATCCAGTACTGGCCAGGGGTGTGTGGGTCTCAGGTATGCTGCAACTGACGTTATTTGTCCCAATCCATGGGCTGGTGACTAGCATTGTAACTGATAGTGCATTGCCTAGAGCGTAGGGCTGTTCCCTGTGTGTGAGTGCGTCGTGTACGCCAACGGTGATGTTGGTGCCACCATTGACCAAGTGTATCCCTTGTCTCTTCCACCCCTTTTTTTTTGCCGCTCTGTCCTTATGTGCATTAGCATCATATGACGGAGGAGCAGAGGTACCAGCAATGGAGGGAGCTGCATCCCACAATCAATCAATCAATCAATCAATTAATTTATAAAGCGCGCTACTCACCCGTCAGGGTCTCAAGGCGCTGGGGGGCGGAGCTATTGCTCGAATAGCCATGTCTTGAGGCGTTTTCTGAAGGTCAGGAGGTCTTGGGTCTTGTGTAGTTGAAGCAGTAGGGAGTTCCAGGTCTTGGCGGCGAGGTGAGAGAAGGATCTCCCTCCGGTGGTGGGCGAGGGCGTGGCTGGCAGAGAGGAGCTGGCGGACGGGGGTTCGGAAGGTGACTCTGTCGTTGAGGTAGGCCCGACCTGTGTTGTGGAGGGTTTTGTGTGCGTGGGTGAGTAGTTTGAAGGTAATCCTCTTCGATACGGGTAGCCAGTGTAGTATTCTGAGGTGGGCAGAGATGTGGTTGCGGGGTTGGACGTCAAGGATGAGTCGCAGAGGCGTTTTGGAATACGTTGCAATTTCGTTTGTAGTTTGGCTGTGGTTCCAGCATAGAGTGCGTTGCAGAAGTGCAGTCAGCTGCTGACTAGGGCGTGGGTGACTGTCTTTCTGGTTTCTACGGGAATCCACTTGAAGATCTTGCGGAACATGCGGAGGGTGTTGTAACAGGAAGAGGACACTGTGTTGACCTGCTGAGTCATGCTGAGTGCTGAGTCAAGGATGATGCCCAGGTTCCGTACTTGGGTGGTGGGGTATGGGGCGGATCCGAGGGAGGTAGGCCACCAGGAGGCGTTCCAGGTGGAGGGGTTGCTGCCGAGGATGAGGACCTCTGTTTTGTCTGTGTGTAGCTTGAGGCGGCTTGATTCCATCCAGTTGGCGATGGCGTGAAGTCCCTTGTGGAGTTTGTTTCTTGCTTTTGTGGGGTCTTACGTGAGGGAGAGGATCAGCTGGGTGTCGTCTGCGTAGGATACTATGTTGATGTGGTGGGATCGTGCGATGCTGGCGAGGGGAGCCATGTAAACGTTGAAAAGTGTTGGGCTGAGGGAGGATCCCTGTGGGACGCCACAGATGGTTTTGGAAGATTCTGAGAGGTAGGGCGGAAGGCGGACTCTCTGGGTTCTGCCGGAGAGGAAAGAGGAGATCCAGTTGTGGGCCTTGCCGCGGATCCCAGTGTTGTGGAGGTGTGTTCAAAGGGAGTGGTGACAGACGGTGTCAAAAGCTGCGGAGAGGTCCAGGAGGATGAGCGCTGCGGTTTTGCCTTTGTCGAGCATTGTCCTGATGTCTTTGCCGTCTTCCAGGTAGCGGGATAGTTGGCTGTTCACGATTTTTCAATGACCTTCACTGGGAAGGGGAGGAGGGAGATGGTCCAGTAGTTTTTGGGGTCATCTGGATCTGCTTTGGGTTTCTTCAATAGGGCGTTGACGTCGGAGTGTTTCCATCTCTCCGGGAAGGTGGCTGTTTCGAAGGAGCTGGTGATGATGGCGCAGAGGTGGGGGGCGATGGTGTTGCTGGCTTTGTTGGAGATCTAGTCCGAGGGGGAGCCGGAGTGGATGGAGGCCATGGTATTGATGGTGTCTTCATTGTTGGCGTGGGTCCAGGAGCATAGAGTGTTGGTGTTGTTTGATGCATTGGGTTCGTGGTTGTCTGTGGTTGGCTGATGGGTCTCGGGTATGAAGCTGTTGTGACAGAAGTGAGTGGCGAGGGAGTTGCAGAGTTCCTGTGATGGAGAGGGTTTGTGGGAGCAGGTCCTGGGGTTGGAGAGTTCTTTGATGATGCCGAAGAGCTCTGTGTTGTTGTGGGTGTTGGTGTCTATGCAGCTTTTGTAGTTGGTTCTTTTGGTAGTGCGGATCAGCTGGTGATGTTTGCGGATGGCAGTCTTGAGGGCGGTGTGGTTGGATTCGGTGGGTGCAAGGCGCCAGGTCTTCTCCATTCTTCGACATTCCCGTTTGGAGGCCTGCAGGTCGGGGGAGAACCATCGGGCCTTGGGTCTGTGGTGGGTGTCTGAGGATTATTTGAGTGGTGCAAGGGTGTTGGCGCAGTCTTCTATCCATTTATGCAGGTAGGTGGTGGCTGTGCTGGGGTCCTGGGAGGAGGTGCCTGGGTGAAGGTGGAGATCAACTGTTCTGTTGAGATTCTGTTCCAGTAGAGGGGGGGTTGAGTGGTGAGGTGGTGAGTGACCGGCTTCTAAAAGGAGAAATAGATGCAGCGATGGTCGTTCCAGAGGAGTTCAGTGGTGTGGCTGAAGGAGACGTGGTTGCTGGGTGAGAAGTTGGGGTCGAGTGTGTGTCCTGCGGTGTGGGTGGGAAACGTGACGAGTTGCTTGAGGCCAAGGTTGGCGAGGTTGGCGATTCAGTTGGTGGTGTTGATATCATTGTTGTTTTCTAGGTGGAAGTTCAGGTCGCCGAGGAGGATGTAATCCGTTGAGGCGAGGGCTTGGGAGCTGATGGCGTCGGCGATGTCGTCGCAGTACTGCGGTCTGGGGTTTGGGGGTCGGTAGACCAGTGTTCCTCTGAGGGTGGTGTTGGCGTTGATGTGGATTTTGAAATGGAGGTGTTCGGCGGAGTTGATGGTGTCGTGGGAGCTGGTGGAGACTCTTGTGGTGTTTTTGTGGACTGGCGATTCCTCCTCCTGGTTTGTTGCTGAGGTCTCTTCTGGTGATCTTGTAGCCTTCTGGTATGGCTATGGCTTTGTCTGGTTCTGAGGCCGAATTCATCCAAGTTTCGGTGAGAAATGCGACGTCAGGCGAGGATGTGGTCAGTAGGTCCCAGAGTTCGATTGCGTGCTTGTGGACAGATCGGGTGTTGAGCAAGATGCATCTTAGGTGGTTGTCTGAGGCTTTGAATTGGAGCTTGGAGGTTAGGTTGCAGGTGAAATTGCAGGCTTTGAAGGAGAAGGGTCCTTTGGTGTGCTTTGGAGTGGACTAGAAGCAGATAGAGGAGCGTCCTGGATTGAGGGAGTAGAGGTCATTGGCAGTGTAGTGGTGATTGGTGGTACGGGGGCTTGTGGGCCAGGGGGACTGGGACTGGGCGCGGTCTTTGCGTGGACGGGCACACACAGGCTTGCCTTTGCCACACCTTCTGCGCACCAGCGGCACGCCCGCTGCACACGTCCGCGCCACAGCTGCCATAAGAGGGGAGATGGGAGGGAGTGGCAGCTGGGAGGAGGGAGGAGATCGACAAGTGGGAAAGCAGGGGGCGGGGCTGCAGGGCTCAGCGGTGGGAAAAAAAGGAAATCCGAGGAGGAGGGAGAGGGGCAGGGATGCGGGACGCAGCGGCAGGGGTGTGTAGCGGAACCAAAGAACGGGGAAAAAATGAAGAATGGCACCTGAGTGGAGGCAGAAGGGGCAGCGGTGTAGGGAGTGACCTGCCTGCCAGAAGCAGGGTCAAGGGTCGCTTCTTTCACCGCGCCGCGGCTGCCATAGGAGGGGAGGTGGGAGGGAGTGGCAGCTGGGAGGAGGGAGGGGATCAACAAATCAGAGAACAGGGGGGACGGGGATCCAGGCCTAAGCGACGGGGAAAAATAGGAAATCAGAGGTGGAGGGAGGGGGGTAGGGCCACGGGACGCAGAGGCGGGGGGTGTAGCGGAAGCAAAGAACGGGGAAAAAATGAAGAATGGCACCTGAGTGAAGGCAGCAGGGGCAGTGGTGTAGAGAGCAACTTGCCTGACCAGAAGCAGGGTCAAGGGTCGCAGGACCCAGGAGGCCAAATCCACTGACGGTGAGGGCAGCAGTGGGACAGTGGGCGAGGGGAGCACCACGGCGGAGACAGGAGGGGTCAGTTCGGACACGGACCCCTCCTCCAATGGGAGCTCCCTGGTGGTGGTGGACACTTCTGTTCCCCCCCAGCTACAGGTACAGCAGCCACCCCGTACCAGCATCGCCCTCCCAGCAGCCCCTCAGCAAGTTTCCTGTGCTCGCTCACCCAGACGGGTGAGCATCTCCTTTGACCCAGGCACCTCAGGCCCTGCCCCAGTTAGCCGTGCTGCGCTGAGTGAGGAGGCTATTGACCTCCTGCGATCCATCTCTGTTGTGCAGTCAACCATTGTGAATGCCATCCAGGGGCTGGCAGCCCAAATGCAACAGACAAATGCATTCCTGGAGGGCATTCACACTGGCTTGGCAGCCCAACATAGATCAATGCAGGCTCTGACCTCCTCTCTGATGGCAGCTATTGTCCATGTTTCCAGCCTCCCCCCTCCAACTTCCGCTTCCCAATCCCATTCCCCTCAACCCCATCCTATCCCAAGCAGACGAGCAGACACCCCGGACAACACACAAGTGGACATGGCAGACACAAGAACCACACTTCATCCTAAAGGCACTCACACAAGCACCATCCGGAAGCAGACATACCAACATCCACTGCCTCCACTGTGGCCCCCTTCTCCTCATCCTGCACCTCCCTCCCAGTTGTGTCTACACTCACACCTGCATGCACTACATCTTCATCCACTACCACCATTACCAGCACACCTATGTGTACACGCCCCTCACCGGCAGTCACCACCCCCACATCCATGCACACGTCCCCAGTGTCCTTTCCCACTGTGTCTGTGCCCCCTCCTCCCAAAGTACACAAATGCAAGCACTCAGACACCCAACAGCCATCCACCTCACAACAAGATCCAGCCCAAGCACCTGCACCCAAACACAGCGCACTGACAGCTCCTACCAGCACGCCCTCTTCCTCCACTCCCAAACCATCTCCCTTTTCCCGCCCCAATGTCCCTAGGAAGCTTTTCCTCTCCACCATTGACCTCTTCCCTACCCCGCCCCCCGTCCCTCACATCAGGCCAGGGCAGTCAAATCCCAGGCAACAACCTCTGCCTCCCAGTCCACGGGCACAGTAGTGTCCCCAACTACTCCAGGTGGGAAAGGATCCCGGCAACCAGCAGCCAGACAGACAGGGTGCCAGCCCCAAGTGCATCAAGAAAGGGCAAGGAGGCAGCCCCAGCTGCAGGATGAAAGGACAAGTAGGCAGCCCCAGCTGTAGGATGGAAGGGCAAGGAGGCAGCCCCAGCTGCAGGACGGGAAGGCAAGGAGGCAGCCCCAGCTGCAGGACGGAAGGGCAAGGAGGCAGCCCCAGCTGCAGGAAGGAAGGGCAAGGGGCCTGGTGCAGGGACTTAGTTGTAGCCCCAGCCACCAACCATGGTGGTGAAGCCGTCCGAAGTTGAAGGGGATGGGCTGGAGCCTCCCCCCACCACTGCCAGCACCGCCACCAGCACCACTACCAGCAGCAGCAGCCCCAGTGGACAGCCGTCTGAGGTGGCAGGGGATGGGCTGGGGCCTCGCCCACCACTGCCACCACCACCACCACCACCAGCACTGCCACCAGAACCACTGCCAGAAGCAGCATCCCTAGTGTGCAGCCGTCCGAGGCTACAGGGGATGGGCTGGAGCCTCCCCTACCACTGCCAGCTCCACCAGGAGCACCACCAAGGCCACTACTGAGCAGCCGTCACGGCCGTGTGTAGTCCTGCATCAATAGACTGTTGTGCGGCCTGGCCCCAGCAAATTCTGTGGGTCTGACACCCAGGTAAGAGACTGTGACCTTGCACTCCCCAAGATCTGCATCACAGGGCACAATGCCCCCTCCAGAACCAGTGTGGAAGCCATCCACTCACCCCATCCTCCCTTGGGTGAAGCTCACTGGGCACAATGCCCCCTCCAGAACCAGTGGAGAAGCCATACACTCACCCCATCCTCGCCAGGATGAAGCTCCCTGGGCAGAATGCCCCCTCCAGAACCAGTGGAGATGCCATCCACTCACCCCATCCTCCCCAGGATGAAACTCACTGGGCACAATGCCCCCTCCAGAACCAGTGGAAGAAGCCATCCAATTGAGAGACTGTGGCCTTGCACTCCCCAGGATCAAGCACAGGGCATGTTGCCCCCTCCAGAGCATGTGGACAAGTCACCCGCTTGTGAGACTGTGGCCTTGCACTCACCAGGACCAAGCAAAGGGTATGTTGCCCCCTCCAGAGCTAGTGGGCAAGTCACCCACTTGAGAGACTGTAGCCTTGAAACACAGTTTCAATTTTTTCCTATGTTCTTTCTCTTCCTTAGATAATGGGCCCGCACACTGCCTATTTGCATGGGCTCAGGTGTATCATGAGTGAGAAAGGTGGACTCCTTTTTCTCAGTTTTGAGCACCACTAAGCGTGTGTCACCGCAGAATTTTTCGCCCTTACGTTCACTCAAGAGGTGATCCAATCATACCACCAGGTGAATTAACTTAGAACACTCTGTAAGAGGTTCCACAATTTGGACTAAAACATCCCTGAGATCATCCTGAAGGCCACGATAGAAGAGGGAGATCCTCTTCTCCTCAGGCCACTCAGTCTCTGCCACCAACCAATTGAAAGAGGTGATATAGGACAGTAGATCCTTGTTTCCCTGGTTCAAATTTAGCAACTCATTGTCACTGGCTTGCAAAAGAGGTATTTGGCGAACAGTTTCCGCAAGGCTTCCTTGAACCAGTTGAAATCAATCAATCAAGGATTTATAGAGTGCACTAATCACCCGTTACGGTCTCAAGGCGCTGGGGGGGAGCTACTGGTCATAGAGCCATGTCATGGGACATTTCCTGAAGGTCAAGAGGTCTTGGGTCTGGCGAAAGTGGAGCGTTAGGGAGTTCCAGGTATTGGCGGCTAGGTGAGAGAAGGATCTTCCTCCGGCAGTGGTGCAGCGGATGCGGGGGATGGATGCGAGGGCGAGGCTGGTGGAGCGAAGATTGCGGGTGGGGGTGTGGAAGGTGAGTCTGTCATTGAGGTAGGCTGGCCTGTGTCGTAGAGGGCCTTGTGTGCATGGATGAGGAGTTTGAAGGTGATCCTTTTGATACTGGTAGCCAGTCAAGCTCTGAGGTGGGGGGAAATGTGGTCGCGGCGTGGGGTGTCCAGAATGAGGCGGGCGGATGATTAACCTTTAGCACTCCAAACACACTCGGCAAGGAGGGCTCCTGTATCACAACACATAACACTTGGTCATGCATTGGCTTTGTTTTGGACTCACTGAGTTGAGCATTGCCAACCAACGCTCTCCAACCATGCTCCTCTTATTTTGGAATTGCACATCCCTGGCGGTGTCCAGCGATTATTCTCTTGACATCTTCCCTGCATACTCACAGGGACCAGGTATTCCAGGGAGATGTCAAAGAAGCCAGAGTCAATTACTTCAATGGTTGTAAGGGCTCCGTCCAGTCTTGCCCCACCATGTGGTAGGCATTTAAGGTAGTCATCAGGGGAGTCTGCAGTGCAAAACAATTTGGGATCCTTCAAATGATGCATCACGAACTTGCCTTGCAAGAGGCAGAATCACAAGATCTTGAACACCAACTGCATATGACAGGTGCCAGTCCACTCTTGAGCAGATTAGAGCGAAGATACATGAATCTGAGGAGCTAGCACAGCAAGAGGTGTGCATTTTGGGGAACGAGGCACAGGCTCATCATAATACTGAGGAAGATAGAGTCGATAGAACTCTCACAAACCTCCTGCATAGGCCCTGGGCTAGTGACTACATGTCTGAACTTGAAGATCATCACGCAAATCTTCAGGTTGGTAAAGAGTTGGTCCAACAAACAATGGTGGCCTTCTTTACCTCATACTATTCCTTGTCGCACAAGGTTACTCCAGAGACCTACAATGACTACTTTGATACACTCTAGCTTTTGTGGCTGGCTGATGGCCACAGGCGCTATAAAGACTCCCCATTCACGATTGATGATATTATTCAAACAACCCTGGGATTTCCCAGAAAAAAAGGCACCGGCCTTTTATAAGGAATATGCTGAACTCTTAGCACCCTATCCCCCTGGTATGTATGCCAAAACTATGGCAGCTGGAGTCCTCCCCCCATCATTGAGGGAGGCACTGATCGTGACCATCCCAAAGCCTTGTAAAAATGTACGCAAAAGAAAGTTGTGCTGCCCACTCTCAAGGATCAATATCAGCAACAAAACTCTGGCTAAACTGATTGCCTCAAGGTTGCTACCTCTGCTGACCCTCATTATTCACCCGGACCAATCTGGGTTCATACCAGGAAGGCCTACAGCTCATAATTTATGCACCTACTTTATGGTAGTGCAGATTTTTGACCCACTTAGCAAGGCCAGTGCTGTCTTTCTAGACACCACCCATGCATTTGACTCCTTGGAGTGGTCCTATGTATTTTCTCTGCTGGCCCGATTCGGAATTCTACAACTTATAGGGCTCCTGTATGAACAGCCTATGGCCTCTCTGCATATTAATGGGACTGTATCCGCTCCCTTCCTAGTGTCAAGGGGCACCCGTCAAGGTTCTCCTCTCACATCTTTGCTATTTGCTACGGCGGTGGGCACCGTGGCTGCTCACCTATGAGAGCACCATTCCGGCAGGGGCCTTGCGTTTACACCTTGGGCTGTGTTAGTGTTCATGTACATGGATGAGGTCGCGCTCTTCATGAAAGACCTGCAGGATCATTTTGAGGCCCCTCTCAGACAGTTCATCCATATCTGTAGCTCAGGCATCATTATTGTCACTGTAATTCCACTCTGTTGGTCATCAGAATCTGTGAGATATTTAGGAATCCCACTTAAGTAAGACCTTGATGAACTATGTCAAGCTAACTATGGCCAGGCAATTTCCTGGCTCCAAGATAAAATCGAATGATGGCATTCCCTCTTAGTTCCTTTGACAGGGTGAATAGCGCTAGCCAGAATGGCAGTGCTCCCCAAGTTCCTCTACCTGTTTCTGAATCTTCTCGTGCCTCGGTTGTGCAGCTTCCGCATGCAATTGTGCTCAAACCTGATCTCCCTCATCTGGGCCTCTCTCTGGGCCTGCTTTCTCTCTCTGGCATTATACTTGTCTTGTGATGCCACAGGTGCACATGGACACCGTGGATTGCGCAACATGGCCTGGCGTGAGCTTCAGTGTAGGGCCTGATTGAATTCCCTTTTTGCCTCCTCAGTGACTATCCTTGGTCACCTAGCGTTGCCTTTTTCTGTGGAGAAAGGGTACTCGTGCCCAACTCTGAGCACTGCATTTGACGAATATGGGGACTGTGAACGCAGAGGGTCAGTTTATTGAACTAGAGCAAGCTTTGCAGGAACCCCTTAACACCCTTATGTACAGACTAACCTATTTACACCTGCGCACTCTTCTTGGCTTCCAACATGGCTCTTCTCTGAGGGCTCCGAAGGTGCTGCTCTAATCTTCCCCAACGCTCTTTGATTACAAAACTGTACCTCACCATGCAGGCTGCTACCCTTTGATGGCCCTGCTCCCGGTAGGCATGGGTAGCAGACTTGGGCACCCTTCTCTCGGATGACACGTGGAAATACTGCTGTGCACAGATTTGCACTCTTTCCCCTCATTAAGTTAAGTATCTCCCCAATGTAGGGCAGAGGCTAGCAGGCATGCTCAGAATACTGAGAAAGTTCAGGATTACAATGTGCTGAGGGAGAACGTGGTGTCCCATGGAAAACTAAATGGCTCTGGGATGCAGCTTACTGCCAAGAACAACTACGGACTTACTGGGTTTTGATGCCGGCTTGTTCACGTCCTCAAAATATTTGAGCTCCTCTAGTGACTTACCTGGGGATGCATTCTGATGATATACTGAGACCCACCCCATGTTCATTAACAGACCCTAATGCTGGGAACGACTCCACTGCCATCACTGAGCTGTATTGGGTTCCTTATGTTGACATGGTACAGGCTGCACCACCTTGATGGGCCTGAGTTCCTCAAAAACCCCTCTCAATCACCTTCCACCTCCCCATCCACCACTCCCCCAATAACTTGTCACTTTTTCGGCACCGACAACTGCTGTAAGGACTTATGTTTACTGCAAAACTTGTACAATTTTGTGTATTATAACTGACCTGCTCTTCTCTCCTAACTCCCCCCATTTTGGTATTTTTTTCAATGTTCCTGTTTGTGTACCATTTGTTCTTTAAATTTTTAAAATTTAATAAACAAAGTTACAAAAAATAATAATAAATCATTAAAGTGAGAACAAAGACCACAAAAACGTATTAATTTATATAGCAAGTGGGATGTTGAATCAAATGTAAAGGGAAGATCTGGGAGAAAACGTGCTGGCCCAATTTAGAAATCCATTGGGATCTAAAGCCTGCTCTTCTGAATGAAAGCATTTCATATTCTTATGGAAAACTGCTTCATACTACTGATTTTTTTCAAAGACTCAATAATTTCTTTGTTCCTGAGCGTGTATATGACAGGGTTGCACAATGGAGTTGCCACTGAATAGAGCAAGGATACAGCTTTGCTTAAGTTAAGTGAATGGCTTGCAGCCGGTACCACATACATTGCAATCAGTGTCCCAAAGTAGGTGACCACCACTGCAACATGGGAGGTGCAGGTGGAAAAGGCCTTGCGCCTCCCAACAGTTGAAGGGATTCTCAATATGGATGAGATTATGTAGACGTAGGATATAATAATTAACAGGAAGGGAATTGACAGTCCAATAAATGATAATATAAATGCTTCCATTTCAATTATGGTGGTGTCTGAACAAGCGGCCTTTAGAAAGGGGGCAAAATCACAAAAGAAATGATCAATCTCATTATGTTTCAAGAATTGTAGGTTACACAATAGAATGTTTGAGCCTAGTACAATTGCAAAACTAAACAACCAAGCTCCAAACACCATCTTCCAGCACTGCGGTTTTCCCATGAGCGTGTTATAATGAAGGGGGTAGCAAATGGCTACATATCTGTCATAAGCCATCAGTGTTAAAAGAAAACATTCAGTTATCACCAACCAGCCGAAAAAGTACAGTTGTATGATACAGGCAGTCAATGACATGGTGTTGCTTCCAAATAATATGCAGCTCAGCATTGTTGGAACAGTGGTGGTTGGACACCAGATTTCCAGGAATGACAAATTCCCCAAAAAAAAGTACATGGGTAAGTGAAGCTGGTGCTCAACAGTAACCATAATCAAGATCAGAGTGTTGCCAGCTATTGTAAAAATGTAGATGGTTAGAAAAAACAGGAAGAGTAATGGCCGCAACTCCGGAAGCACATCAAAACCCCGAAGGGAGAACTCAGCAGAGATGGTCAAGTTTTTAGAACAAGCTGTGCGTTCCATGTATGTTTTCTAAATGAGGAAACAATAATCAATTAATACCAATTACTGTTTTTTTAAGACACAGACAATAAATCTAAGAAGAAAAATCTTAGGCATATTCCTGTAATTGTTATTCATTCATTCATTCATTTCTAATGGGATGTCTAGCCTTTATCTTTATAATGCCATATTGTGAAAATAGGTGCAAGTAAATGGTAAGCTTGCATAATTAAATGGGACTTGGCACTGTGAAAGCTGCCCAAAGCTGTAAAATGAATAATAACGTTGATAAAGTGATAATTCTCAAGAGATGCCAATATTGTAATAAAATGTTGAACATTATAATTGCAAAGGATATAGAATTGCACATGATAATAAAATGATAAAAAGTGCATGCTGAAATAGAGTTTAAGTTAGTAAGTGGCGGGTTAGCTTAGATGTACAATGATGTAACCTGAAGGACTATCAATGAGCCTATATACGGACAGTGACAATCAAGTACCGGTAACAATTTGCATTACTTAGTGATAATACTGGTATTTAAAGATACAAAAAAATAAATGTGGCCTTACTCAGACATCTCTACAAAATATTGGTATCAGCACATGCTTATTTGTCCTAGATTTAAGAAAGTATGTGAGTTAGGCATATACATTGGTGCAGATATTGTACTTATCTTCGTTTGCACATGTCCCTCTATCTTCTGTGTTTAGTACCTTTCTCTAAGATTGAAGCAAAGGACAGCGACTAACTGATGAATTCTTAGAGCGTGTACAATATTAAGCATGAGCAATTCACACAACATGCATCAAGTTGAGATAATGTTATCTTTAGGTATACACTAGAGGCAGATTTAGCTCTAAAGAAGCTTTTGAGTTACCTCATTCAGCCATTGCTGTGTTGACAGTCATTCAAATTTTGATCAGGATGCAGGAGAGCTATTTTGCGTGGCGTGCCAGTCATTGTACCTGAAGGTAATGTGAAGGAACTCAGTCTTTTCTGGATGATCACATTTGTTCTGGATCCTATTTTTTCCGGTATTAGGACTCAATGCACTGTAAGTGTGCTCTAAAGTTGAATGCACCACACATAGAAAGAGTAAAAACAAGGAGAAATAAATATATTTCTCCTTGTTACACCTGCCCTGGGGAGGTGTAAGATTTTGATGCATTCCTGGATTTACAAGCTCCTGTAAATCTAGGAATGAGGCAAAACCCATGGAGTTGCATGAGAACATCCATCGCAACACTCATGGAATGCCTCCTTTGCGCAGATTAAGGCAATGCTGCAATTTGCGCTGTGTTGCCTTACTCAAGATTTAAGAGGCCACTCAAAGGAGTGTAATGCAGCTTTGAATGCTTTCATAAATCTGACTCAGAGTCTTGAAACTAGTATGTACCACTTTGCATGGTGCAAACCTGACAGAAGGCTCTTACAAATATGCCCCACAGACTTTTGCACTACGTGCAAAGGTGTGTATGTAAGTCTGGTTTTGTATTGAGGTGACGCTTACAGTACAAAATGCTATGTTTGTACTATCATAGTATTTCTGGCTTTGAATGTGGGCTGTATTGTGCAGCATGAAT
This sequence comes from Pleurodeles waltl, assembly GCF_031143425.1. Classification (NCBI taxonomy): domain Eukaryota; kingdom Metazoa; phylum Chordata; class Amphibia; order Caudata; family Salamandridae; genus Pleurodeles; species Pleurodeles waltl. Next base: position 384,954,964 of record NC_090445.1, read on the forward strand.
GCACGAATGCAAAGTTGGAGATATTTGAATTAAATAAATCTTTTCTCCCACTTTGCACTAGTCTGTAAGGGGAGGTGTGATGACGTTATCAGGTAGGGCTTTCTGTAAAAAATCATGGGATGTTTCTTATGGGAGCACCTAAGTAGCACCCATCGGACACCCCACAGGACACCCCCTGAGGCAAAGTAGAGCAAACACTACTTTGTGTTACTTTAGGACAACTTTCCACTGCCGAAGAAGTTTAGCACTGGAAAGTAATTCGTAACTCAACATTTTGCACTGATTCGTGTTACTTTTGGATACTGCACTTGTGCAAAATGTTGATAATTTCTGACCAAGTGAGTTTTTAATTACGATGACGGAGAAATCCTCACAAGACTTCATTTTTAGGTAAGGGGTTATCTCTTTTTTAAAACCAGACCGGCAATATCACATGACATCATTATTCGTTGCCTGAGTGGGCACCACAGAGCACAGTCAGGGTGCAAGCGAAGGTATAATCATTCCTTTACTCAAAAATTGTTTGTATAACACGACTCTGTGATACAGACTTAGCACTCTTAGCAACAACAAGGCTAGTGGGATATTATTGATTGTTTTCTTTTTTTTCTTTTTTTTTTTCTTTTAATGTAGCACACTACTGAATAACAAGTAACTGAATTATAAAAGAGAGAGAGACAGGATCTCAGGTCTCTGTATCTCAAATGTTCCCACAGTACATACCCAAGCATCCGCATCTTTCCCTGCAGCACCGAACACTGCTGTGACTAAACCAGCAGACCAGTAGGCAAAACAAATAGAATTAAGTACACTTCTTCAAACCTGGGCACTGTGGAGAGGTACTGCCGCTCCGAATGTTGTGTCCAGCAGATTATTGTCTACAACCCTGGCCACTTAAGCCATGCACATACCAGACAAATAACACATCATTTTGGCTTATAAAGGAAAATGCAGTCTACTGTCACAACTGCACATTTCAGCTCTTGTGCCTCTTAATCTCTTAAATACTTGACCACATGTGTGATCTTTGTAAACCACTTTAGACTTTTCTCTCAGTTCCCCCATGGGAAGAGCCTAGAGATCAATGCCTTTGTGCATTACAAGATAATTGACCAAGTGTGGACATCCCTTCGTGCAAACAGACATACACGGCGCATTAAAAGGAAGTAATTACGATGGTCATACTTTGGCGTTCTACTAGGTTCATTTTAATGTATTTTACGAAATATATGGGTGTCAAGAAAAGTATGAAAACTAAAGATTATGTGTGTGTTATAGTAAAAGTTTTATGATACTGAGTGCATCTGTGCAATTAATGCACTGCGCTGAAAGTGGATGAGGACAGGATCAGCGAAAGTGTACAGGGAAGACAATCACTGAGGGCGAGACTCCAATCTGATATTCGTTGTTGCAACAACCCCAGTGATGAATTGTAGGAAAGCTGGGAAAGTTCTGTTTTTACATTTTTTAAATTCGTCAGGATTCACTAATGCCACATGCCAATATACACGCAGAGATGTTCATTTTTAGGGAAAATGTGTGTATGATATTGAAGTTAATTGGAGGCGTAATGGTGTTATAGTCGTTCAGAGTTGAAGATTTATTCTTACAAACATTGTTATATGAAACCCATTACTCCATGCCATAGTGCTTTGTGAAATATTAATTCGCTATAGTTTAATAGTTAGAGCATTTCAATTCACAACTTCGCCATATTTTCTACAACTTCTATGTAAGAGAGAAGCTCCTGCCATTAAGACGTGCTTGGCACACTCACTGTTGTACTTTCTTCCTATACACAGCATGGGTGCTCGCATGGCATCATTTGCCAGGCACACTTTATGTTCTCAATCTAGCCTTGATTTTTAATCTTACTGAATGAGAGATATTGCGAATTCCTCACAGAAAGCTTTTGAGAAGATCAAGACGTTTTTTTTTGTGGATATGCACAAACGTCCCACTGCATCCAAAGAATGAAACGAATTCCTTGCTAATGGAAGTACAAATACTTTCACGTACAATTGCGTGATACTCAGCTAATATTGTGTATGAGTGAGTGAATCTATGAATGTAAATTTCATTCGAAATTCATGCCATATGCGCTTCTAAATTGAATTTACTAATGCAAAAGAGTATGTATATCAGCTCCATGTCTGTCCAAATTATTTTACAATGTTTTACACCAAAACTGGAGTTATTTTCTAACAGGGCAAAGAACATGGAGCAAGTGGATATACAAGAGGGCTTAATTTATATAAAGGAAATGAAGATCAGAAATTTAAACTAGGGTCATAGTTAAATGGTAGCATAATACAGAGGCTATTAAGATGATGACAATATGTATTGTGTTCATTTGTGAGCAGTACTTTCTTTAAATTTTTATTTTGTCCGAAAAAGTGTGTTGACTACCTGAGGTTTACAAAGAGGCGCGGTTGTTCTGTGATATGAAACGCATTTTGTAAAGACAAAATTTAATACATAGTAGAGTCAACATATCTAAAGTCAAAGGCCACCTCCCTTACAAAAAAGACCTACAGACTGATTCCAAGCTACTTACCTAGAAGTGAGTCCAGGAGTAAAGATGTGATATTCCTGAAGAGAATCTGAAAGATACATTTAACGTAAACATAACAAATACGATGTAATTCAAAACATTTACGCATAAATATTTGTATTTAATGTCCACGGAAATAAATTTTACCTTGGATGCTGATGGCAAAATGGCAATCACCATAAAGATCTTTTTGCTTAACTGAAATGTTCAGGTTTAGTATTGTCTTTTATAGGTTGCAGCAGGAAGGGTGGATGGCTTCTTTGCTGCCTTTTGCCAAACAATGTCTGCATAATTAGTCAGATGGGAATAATTAAAAAAGAAGTATGAGAAAAACACTATTTAAAATAAACATTCAGTATACACTGTAGAGACGTTGTTTTTCTTTTAAACTAATGTCAGGGCCCGAAGTCATCTTTTATACCAAATGCACATGGTAGGCATGGACACTTAGAACTTGCAAGAGGTTTCCAGTTTTCCGTTTTTACTAATTTTAACAGATAAATACAGACAGAGAACAATCTATTTCCTGTCTGTATTTATTTTTAAAAGCAAAAAAAAAGAAAAAGAAAATTGTGCTTCTTATGAGTGACCCTCCTTGTTGTCTTTCATGAATTTCAGACCAACTGCTGAGCAGAAAGACACCATGGGGATTTAAAACAGGAGGAGAGTCCCTTAAAAACAGGAATATGTTAACACACAGAGGAATGTAATGCTAATATTTACCTATTGGTGTAGTGTTTTGCTATATTTGGCTGCTTAATTCACTAAAGTGCGACAGACTCAAAGTATGAATGCATGTTTAGCAGTTAAATAGATGTGAAAATATACCATTTTAAAACTACTTTTATTCACAAAACTTAACATCAATATGGATAAATACCAATAAAATAGCCAAAAATAAATATGGATAAATACAGATGGAAACATTAAAAAAATACTATGAACCCAGGAGCTCTAATTATAATTGGAGTGGACGTAGACTAATAAAAAACATTTGTTAATTTAAAACCCAGTTTCAATAATTTAAACCTGAGTTAAACCCTCTCATAGCTATGGCACAAAGCAAACAGTACTAAATTAGGAAAAAGTATTTAGCAGTAACAAAACAGTTAAGAAGTCAAACTACAGAGTAATAGTAATCCCACAATCAATTTAGATAGATGGACAAAAAGGTAATGAGTTACAAGTGACACAAAAATGGCAAAAATCAAATAAGAGGAACCTAGCGTATATATTTCAAGGTAAAAAGCACCACAAAAAGGTAAAGTACAGTTAGTGGCAACTGTCCATGGCTGACAAGGCCATAGGTGGGATTCTGGGCTGACTATGATGGAGCTCATCTTGAAAATCTCAAGTGGGTTTGTCCTGGTCAAAGATTTCACCTTTTGACTTGGGTCCAGATGTATGAAGCTCTAGAAAGCTACAATACAGATGTGATTTAGCCCTTGCTCTGTGGAGTCCTCTCTGACAGGCAGATATTCATGGATTGTGTTCTGAGTGAACTGAGAAAGTATTTATGGAGCACTTTTGTACCTTGTGGCAACATGTCCCGTGGGGATTCAGAGAATTAAAGTGGAGGAAAAAAAGGAAAACTTCAGTTTAGTGAAAAAGAGCTTGAGGTGCTCACAGAAAAATGTGTGACACTAAGTGATGAGCTTCTTGAGAAGATTTCATAGAATGTTCCTGAATCTTAACAAAAGACAATTTGGAATAGGAACCAGGAAAGAATTAATTCTGTTGGACTTACACAGTGTATCAAGGAGGAGATAAGTAAAGGAACAAAGGGGAATGTTACCAAATCTCTGTCTAAGGCTCATAGAACAGATGGGGTCCATTAACACAGGCACCACCCACACCTCTTGAAGAGCTGATTGAGTTGACTTTGTATCTGGAGGGTCTTGTAGGACTAACATAGATTGACATATGTAGCCCACCCAGTACATCAAAAGGTAAGTGTTAAACTAGTACTGAAAATGTTTAACTTTGAGTTAGAAATGGATCACATATTACACTGACAAGCACTTTACAAAAGCACTCTAGAATAATGATTACTTTTAACTTCTTGATGGATTATGGGTAATGTGGTGCATACATATTAGTGGGTTTGCAAAGCAGTTCAGATTGTTGTGAGAAAAATAGGCATTATAACATGTCAGGAAGCACTTAAAAAGTGCATGCAGTAGAGAATAGTTGATTGTGTGTGTTTGTATGTGTGTGTGTGTGTGTGTTTGTGTGTGTATACGAAGACAGCAAGAGTCTAAACAAGAGGCACCACAAGAGAAAGTCTCTCAGACATGGATGAAGCCAAAGATCTCACACAAACACCACCTGTGGCATCATAACATTGACCACCAAGCTCAGCTACAAGATTTCCCTGAGGACTTAGCAGAACCTACAATAGCCAGTGAGAAATCCCAACCTGCTGAGAGGGGCAGACACAAGTGCAGGAGGCTTCGGTAGAACCATCACAGTTCTTTCAGTTGAAGAAATCCTCTGCTTGCATGACGTGCAGATGTGGAGAAACATCAGCTTCATTTGGTGGCCCACAGGCCTCAATGTTGGTTGCACAGTGCAATGTAGGTATATACCAACATTAAATTCTTGCAGGTACCATTTTAAATAATAGGCACCTTTCTTTGTGGACTACAAGATATACTTAGGTGTAACAATGTTAGTATTCAAAAGTAGGGTTATTTCCTGTCAGTAAGAGTTTTTTGACTGATTCACCTTAAGGTTTGAAAGATTTCCTTAGTCAGCCTAGTGAATCACACATCCTGTGCAGCAGACCAGAGGTGTTGTTTAACCTGTCCATTCCATTGGTGTATTTCTTGCACTAAATACTATGGCATTAATGTGGATTTAAATATGGCTTTTAGGTGTCAGTGAATGTTACCAACTTTTAGAGATCACAATACATACACTGGGGACTGGACAGCAGAACCCCAGTGTGCAGAGATCAAAACCCATTAACACGAGAACATAAAAAGACAAATGCTACTAATAAATGGGCACATTCTCACACAACTCAATTCTGCTCAATTTTGAACAAATAAATGGAACTGTTGTATGCAAAAAGATAGGAAATGTGTGATGAGGTGCCAAATAACATGCACAGAAAAAAACTGAAATTCATATGTTGATTAGTATTCACAAACATGTTGTTGGACATTTCATACCATAAGCACATATGTGAAGTTAATTGTGAAAAAGGCAGCAGTTAATTTTTTTAGTGTAAGAAAAGTAAACTAAACACCCTCAATTAGATGACAGTGTGATGGAAACAGTGTCACTGCAGAGATTTCTTGTCTACCTGTGCAGAATGGTTTTAACAATACTCCAAGTTTCCATCCACACTACTGAAGATGTTGGGTAATCCCTGATGTTCTAACATTCATCCAAATGACAGGCTTATCTATAAACCACATATTTCCAAAGGTTTTTTCTATGGCAAATGTCATGGTAACAGACAATCAAACACTTACCTTTGGCCATAATCTATGAAATTTAGGTGCTTAAAAACACATGGGTATGAAGTTATTAGATAATTGCCATATCAAACAAGAGCTATTTTAGCAATTTAAATCCTTTATTTGAATCAACAAGCACATTTTATACAAATATGATTTTAATGAGGGCAATAATTATTGAGCAGCCGTGCAGTGGCAGATTTTCCACCTCTGCTTCCACCAGCTTGCTCCATGCCTCCATATCATGACCAACAAGAAGTTGGACCCCAGAGTTTTACCTGAATGGAGTTGGCCAAGACCTAATTGCATTTTATTTATTTGAAATTGTCGTTCAAACAGTGTGCTCTTTGGTAGCATCTGGTTTTAAATTCTACCAGTTTTCCCACAGCGCGAGGGGGGCCTGAGCTATATAGCTTAAAATAATGTTAGGCAAATATATTTACTTATTCTTGATTGTCCATGATCCACCTACTTGCTTCACCCTTCATCGCAGTCAGATGCCTACCAGGATCACCCCTCTAACGAGACAATACAGTAACTAACTAGCTTTGTCATCACAATTATAGACTTGGGCCCATATTTATGGAAAGTTTGCACCACCTTAGCGTCATTATTGCTTTACCCTAAAGTGGTGCAAACTTAACTTCATAATCATATTTTGATGCTAGACCAGTCTAGTGTCAAAATATTAGAGTTAGCACCATTTCTATGAAGCGCTAACCCACCTTGCGTCAATGAGATGTAAGTTAGGTGTTCCCTTCCTAAAAATGACACTAACCCTCTAGCGCCATATTTACCCCCAATGCAAAAATGACGTTCAGGTCGGAGGCGGACCCGCTTACTACCATCATTTAACACATGGGTCAGACCAGGCGTTAAGATGCAGGTAGGCCCATCTCTATGTGGAAACACCATGAAATGGGCACAAAGATGCCCACCCCAAACACCAGCAACACCACCACCCACTCCACAGGGATTCTAAGGGAGGAGGGAGCCCACCCCAGGTAAGTTGCAGATAAGTGTTTGTGTATGTGTGTGGTGTGCCATGGCGCCCCCTGCCTGGCACTGGGTATGCAGTGGGGACACAGGTCCCATGTAGTAGGCAATGGGGTGGTGGTCTTGACTCCTGTCTATAGTTAGACAGGAGTAATTCTTTGGCTGCCTGTGTGTCAAAGAATGACGGTAGGCTAATTAACAACAGAAATTTTGCCACAAACCAGCCTCATGTCATTTTGACCCACTAGAACCATTTTCCCTAACTTCATTCCTCTATGGCCAGCGAAATATTTTTTTATGCTAGCCAGTCCTTAGCACCATGGTGCATCATTTTATAAATATGGTACTTGGATGGAGTTAGGGAATGGTGTCAGCCGGCGTTAAAAAAAATGATGAACAACTACACAGGTCTTCAGGTCCAGGAATCCACTGTTGGTGTCTTGCAGTCTCTTCTGGTTCTTGCTTAATCTTCTATCACGACTTCTTGTGTGTTTCAGGAAACTTACTGTACTCCTATTTTCCTGGGCTTTGGGGTGGGGTCTATTACTTACCTTTAGTGTTTTCTCACACTTCCAGTGCCCCTCTACACACTACACTTGCCTAGGTGGGAAACTGACATTCTCATTCCACTATTTTAGTATATGGTTTATGTTCCCCTAAGCCTATTTCTACCTATTTTGATTTTCACTATTTGCTCTGTTTTCTAACTGTGTACTTACCTGTTTTTGGATACTAGTGTATATATTGTGTATAATACCTACCTCCTAAGGGAGTATAGTCTCTAAAGTATATTTGACAAGTGTGTCACCAAAATAAAGTACTTTTATTTTTGTACCAATGAGTATTTTCTTTCATGTTTGTAAGTACAGTATGACTGGAGTGATAATGCATGAGCTTTCCATGACTCCTAGTTAGGCCTTGGCTGCGCATCCACACTACCACTAGAGAGGCCTGGCTTCTAGACACTGACTACATGAACTAATAAGGGATAACTGGACCTGCTATAGGGTGTAAGTACCTCTGGGACCCACCACAAACCAGGGCAGCCTCCTGCACTCACCTCTCTCTATTCTCTATTGTGCACCATTTGTTCACTCTTTCTTTTCTGCCATTCCAGCTCTGTTGTCTTACGTTTAACTCTCTAGATATCTTGCTTTTTTCCAACTACCTCTATACTTCTACCGATTTTTCTTTCATCAACTCCTGACTCTCTTTCTCTCTCTCTCTCTCTCTTTCTGTCTCCCTCACTCTCTGTCACAAAAACACATATAAATCTCTGTTCCCCATCTCCATTTCAACTCAACCTCTTTACCTTAACAATCCTTCTCTATAGATCTCTCTCCCGCACCATCTATTACATTAAAAACTCTTTATTTTATTTATGAACCACAGTTCACTTTCTTTTTTCAGATATGTCTACCCATTTCTTCTTTTTACTCAAGACACATTGGTATTTTTTCACATCAGCCAGTGATTACTTTGAACTGGGGGGTTCCGGTGCTTGACAGAAGCACTTAATTGTTAGCACCGGCTCTAGTAATAGGCCACCATATGGTGGTACTCTCTTTTCTCTCTGTCTAATTTTTAGATGAGCATCACAACAGTATTAAATAAGTCTACTTTTGGGAGCATAAAATCATCTGAACTGTCACACATGTAGAGGTGTGAAAGTTAGTAGTTGTGTTGATACTGTCATTGGCAGATCTACAAGGGGCAATGGGATGTACAGGCTGCAATAGCCCGATAAGGACCCTAGACTCTGGCAATTACTTTTTACAGCTTAAGCACTACATTTGCCCTTCTCTCTGCCCTTCTTTCTTCCCCACCATTCTCTTTACCTCACTTGTTTACCAGATCTGTTTTTTCTATACATCTCATTTTGCTACAACCTCTCTTAACCTTGCATCTCTTTGTTTTTCCACATATCTCACTTCTACCTCTCTCTGCACTTATTCCTGTCTATGTTTACCTCTTTTTCTATCACTTCTCTCTCTCTCTACCGCACCCCTTACTGTACTCTTCTGCCTTGTCAATATTCTCTTCTCCCTAGTTCAGGCTCACACTATCTCTTCACCGTGATCTAAATCCTTACCTATTTCTCTACTTCTTCTTCACTACCTACATCTTCCTCTTTCTGTCTTTTTATCTTTCCTTCTGGATAAAAAAATGTTTCCCTGTTTGTTGTACTTCTCTCCCTACCTCATATATCTTTGTTCATTATCCCTATTTCTACCCTCTTAATCTGTCTGTCTTGTCTCTAGCTAGACAATTCTCTTTATGTCTATGTTTGTCTTCGTTACTCTGCCCCATCCAAGTTCTCTTACTCTGCAGGGTCACAAGTAACTGTCAGCCAGGGAAATGGGTACATGTACAGGAATAGGTGAAGAGGAAAGAAGCAGAGACAGAGAAATTAGGAGACATGTATTTCATTTGAACCAATGGAGAGCCCAAAATCCTTATGACAGATCTTTGAGTTTCACCGTTCCAACCAGAAGAACAGTAGTGGCAGGGTATATATATTTGTGATTATAAATATCTGGCAACTAAATCTATGATTTCAAGCACTTTGTGAATATGTCTTATTTTAATTTTGTCCACTAGTCCCCTAGTCATGTAATAAGCGTCCCTTAGTGTGTTTTTTCTACAACTGGAGTGACAAGCTTGTTAGACATTGAATTCCACATAAAACTGTATTGCTGGAAGTAATAACATCTAGATACAAGCTCAAAACTATGGTTTTATCAAGGCTTCTTTCTGTATGTTCACTTTTATGAATGTCATATACATATATGTCAATGTTGCTTAGCCTCACAAGAACTTGGATTGCTGGAATGGGGTTATCAGTTCAAACTTGTTCCAGACAGAGAGCCTCAAAATATATCTTGCTCAAGGCCTCATATATCCTTAGGATGTAACTGCTGGAAAGTGTTTGGAAATACAAAGAAATCTTACCACTCTTTTCCCATGCCATATTAGGGCGAGGTACAACTTTCAGCAGATCAAACCAAGCTACCATATGCTAGTCACTCACATCTCAAATAACATACACCTTCACTACACAGTGAACATGACAGGATATAATATTTTTGCCCATAATATCTGTTTGTCAGAGTCTTCACCGTTTGACATGGAAACTTCCTTAAACTTCCTTCTAAATAAAGACTTATTCTCAATCAACATCCTATCACTTCCAACAGACAACTCAGCTACTACCTTCCAAAATGTTCATAATGCTGAGTCTGCCTTTTCTCCCAGTGGACTATTCACCACCACTGTTCTCCATCAAATGTACAGTCATACTGCACTCTGTCATCACCAGCCATCTTACTCCATTCATCATCTAGACCACAAATATTCAGCTCTGTAATAAGACATTTTCATTTCTATTGTGCCCTTCATTCAATTCTCCAGTCGACAGTAACTTGGACAAAAAATGACATTCTCAGTCTTTCTTATGTATAACAATTCACATACAGAATAAACTCTGGTAATGTGTTTCTGAGGTGGGAGTGGCACTTTTTTAAAAATGTTCCACCAATGTAAAATCTCCACTAAATTAAGATGATCGGTTGTCAATAAAAATAGTCTCCATTAGAGTGCATTGGTAACCATGTGCAAAAACAAGAACATTTGGAGAAACTAATCACAGGCGTAAAATGTAAACAATAATATACAATTAAAGTTATGCACATATTAAACTTCCTTAATGGTGGTAAATGTATTTACACCAGCAAATCTGTTGAAAAACTTTCCATGTATGGCTATGTGTACTGAAAAGATAATATTGAAACAAATGCATTTGGGGAAGAAAATCCTGGCAACATCATTGAACAGAAGCCCTATTTAGAGCTTTTACAACATCTAGCAAAACCATGTTTCTGAAAAAAACAGGTCAGCAGACAACTTGTCGAGAATTTGGATCCACAAGGGATTTTTAAGCACCCTCAGTTCCACAAGTAGACTCAGCACAATTTCCACATTAGCAAAAAGATAGAAAGCATTTATGAAACTGATTGAAATATTTTCCAGATCTGAACTTATAATTCACCAATGTTAACCCCTTAGCTGCTGGGCCTTTTCCCCTCCAATACTGAGCCCTTTTTGGCTATTTAGGGTAGTCTGTGCTTAGGGATTTATAACTTTTTTTCCACATAAGGTATCCATGCCAAATTTGTGTCCTTTTTTCCAACATCCTGGGGATTACGAAAAATTGGGGAAAAAGTGTTCCAGGTAAAAGTGTTCATTTTTTTCCCTAACAGTTCTTATAGAGAAATAGGCAGAGTGAAAAATAGGAATCAATGAAACTTATGTATTTCTGAAATGAGCATGAGCTATAAAGTTTAGGAGCAGTGGTCACTTCTACCTCTTTGAATTTGTGGTTACCCACACTAGTGTATGATTTAGAGGTTATTTTTCTAAATATTATCTTTCTTTTACACTGGTTTACATTGCAAGGCACAAATGCAGTGAAATCCAATAGGCAATAACACATGTTCTACTATTTAATGCTTCCACAAGTTTCCCGATGAAAATGGTAAATCGCTTGTGTGGGCAGTTCTGGAATCTATAGGGAGCCTTAAACTTCTTTGGATCTGCAAGTCGATCTGCAATTCCCCTAGGTCTCCCAATGGTACCTAATTTGTGTGGGTAGGAGCCAGGCCTGCAACAGAAAAGGGGCCCAAAATGCAACATGGACACATCACACCTTTTCACCTTAAACTGACCCTTTTTTTCCAAATGTGGGTAGCTTGAGATTTTGGACCCTAGCTCAGCTGGTGGCAAGGGAAACCTAGCCAGCCGGTAGATTTTGGAAAACTAGAAACCGGGTGGTTTTCAGGGCGAGCTGACTTGCATGGCTCTCACTATGTCTTTTGACCAAGAATTCCTTGCAAGCCTCAAACTTTAACTAAAGAAAACACATTTCCTCACATTTCTGTGATGGAAAGTTCTGCAATCTATTGAAGCCTTAAACTTCCTTCTATCTGTAATTCCCCCAGGTCTCCCGATAAAGATGGTACCTCACTTCTGTTTTTAAACCTAGTGCCTGTGCCAGGAAATGGCCCAAGACCCAACATAGATGCATCACATTGTTTCACCGAAAACAGAACCTTTTTTCCTTTGTGGGTAGCTCAAGTTTTTGGACCCTGGCTCAGGTGGCACCAGGAGGAAACCTAGCTGACCTATTCCTTTTTTTACACTTAACACCTTGGAGTACTCAGGCTGAACTGACATGCGTGGCTCTCTCCACATTTTTTACCCTGAGTCCCTTGCAATCAAACTCAGATTGAAAAACACATTTTCCTCACTTTTCTGTGACAAAAAGTTCTGGAATCTGAAGGCAGTTGCAAGTTTCCTACCACCCAGCATTCCCACAATATACCCAGAAAAATGGTGCCTCACTTGTGTGGGTGGGCCAAGTTTCAACCACGGGGAAGGGCCCAAAACCTATTGTGGCGATAATGATAACAAAGTTGGGTGTACTAATTAGTCCTGGGATCGGCAACCATGTAGGAAAACCTGTCAAACCCATTCATTTCTGAAAAGTAGACATCAAGGGGAGTTCAGAGGTGCATTGATCCCCCAAAGTTTTCTTGCCCAGAACAACCTGCAAAAGTGAAACATTGAATGAAATACACAATTTTAACTTGCATTTCTGTGATGTAAACTGCAGAAATTTGCAGGGATCCACAAAATTCCTACTTCCTACCACCAAGTGTTTTCCAAATTGTCCCAATTAAAAGGCTACCCTACTGGGTTGCCTGGGTCTAGTGACCACGCCAATATGGATCACACAAGGGTCAATGGTAGTCCTTGCATAGTTCAGGGCCATTTCCCTGGACTTTGTGAGTGCGGGGACACCATTACACGCATGCACTACATTTAGGTCAATACCTATATGTAGCTTCACACTGGTAACTCCGAATATGGCCACGTAACATGTCTAAGATCATGGAATTGTCCCCGTATTCCAAATCTGGTATTGGGGAGCCAATTCCATGCATCTTCAGGGCTCCACCTTGGACCCCCGGTACTGCCAAACAAGCTCTCCGAAGCTTGCACTGCAGCTACAGCTGCTGCCACCTCACAGACAGGGTTCTGCCCTCCTGGGGTCTGGCTAGCCCAGGAAGGCAGAACAAAGCATTTCCTCTCCCTTTGGAAATAGGTGTTACAGGCTGGGAAGGGGTAGCCTCCACCAGCCTCTGGAAATGCTTTGAAGGGCACAGATGCTGCCCTCCTTGCATAAACCACTCTACGCTAGTTCATGGACCCCTTCTCCCCGGCTCTGGTGGGAAACTGGACAAAGGAAAGGCGAGTGACCACGCCCCTGTCCATCACCACCCCAGGGATGGTGCCCAGAGCTCCCCCAGTGTGTCCCAGACTTCAGCCATCTTGCTTTGCAAGGTGTAGGGGCACTCTGGAGGCCTCTGAGTGGCCAGTGCCAGCAGGTGACATCAGAGACCCTCCTGATAGGTCCTTAGCTGATAAGGTAGCCAATCCCCCTCTCTGGGCTATTTAGGGACTCTCCTGTGGGTTCTCTTCAGATTCTGCATGCATGTTTCCTTCAGGAATCCTCTGCAACAACTTCAGACTCTTCTGACCTTGGATCAACCACAGCCTGCTCCAAGAAACTCTGTAACTGCAACAAAGGCCCATATTTATACTGTTTTAGCGCCCCATTTGCGTCATTTTTTTATGCAAAAGTGGAGCAAACTTACAAAATACAATAGTATTTTGTACGTTTGTGCCGATTTTGCATTAAAAAGTGGCGCAAAGGCAGCGCTAAAAAAGTATAAATATGGGCCAAAGTGTCTGCAAGAGACACTTTTCTTCAGCAACCTCAGCTCCAAGTCAGCAACTGCAACAGTTTTCATGGTGTGCACGCTCTGGGGACTCCTTGTCTTCATCCTGCACCAGAAGGACCGAATAAATCTCCCGTGGAGTGACGGAGTCACTCCCCTGCTCAAAGCAGGCACCTTCCAAGATGACGACTGGTTCCCTGGGACTCCTCTCACAGTGACGAGCATGCTCCTAAGGACAAAGAGGGTGGACATCATCGAAATAGACTGTCCTGAGGTCCTGCTGACACAATTTGGAGGAGGTAAGAACTTATGCACTGCGTCTTCTTCACATCCTGAGGCCTCTGTGCATTCTTTGCAAAATTCCTTTGTGCACAGCCTGGCCCAGATTCCCAGCACTCCATCCTGTGACTCACAACTTGCTGAGTTGTACTCCGGCGGTGTGGGACCTTTTTTTGTTGTGCTTCATCAACAGCATTTTGCACCTCCTTTGAACCCAGATTCTGCAACTCCTGGGGGAGCCGGCTGGTATCCTGAAGGCTCTCTAAAGTGCTGAGAGCCCCCTCTTCCTCCTCACACAGAGTTGAGGCCCCCAGGTCCCTCCTGGGTTCATCCAGCACCATTTGTGATGCAAAATGCACTTTTGGCATAGCCAAGGCTTGTTGGTGACTTCAAATACAACATCTCCTCTGCAACGATCTTCACACCGTGGGACATCTTTTGCATCATGCAGGAACCCAATGGCATCTTCCTAGGGTGCAATTATGCAGTCTTCAACTAACCAAGGACTCTTCTTTTGCATCCTCTTCTGGGTTGCCAGGGGCTCCTGTCCTTCCTTGAACTTCTTTCGACTTCTGGACTTTGTCTTCAGGTCCAATAATCCAGCAGTTTTTCTTTGCAGACTTGGTTGACTGCTGCAAAATCCCAAAAACGAGGCGTAGTGCACCTAAGGAAACTTGCAGTACTTTACTCCTGCTTTTCTGGGCTCTGGGGTGGGGTAATTTACTTACCTTTACTGTATTCTTACTCTCCCAGAGATTCTGCACACACTACACTTGTCTAGGGGGGAATTCGTTATTCACATTTCACTTTTTTAGTATACGGTTTGTGTTGACCCTAGACCTATTTTCTCCCATTGCATTCTATAGGATTTCCTATAGTTTGCATTGTTCTATGACTATTGACTTGTCTAATTTTGGTGTCTAGTGTATGTATTGTGTATAATACTTACCTCCAGAAGGAATATTGTCTCTAAAATATTTTCGGTACTGTGTCACCCAAATAAATACCTTTATTTTTGGTAACACTGAGTATTGTTTTTACTTGAGTATAAGTACTGTGTAACTATAAGTGGTATTGCATGAGCTTTGCATGTATCCTAGTTCAGCCTAAGCTTCTCTGCTATAGCTACATCTATCAGCCTAAGCTGCTAGAACACTACAACATTTCACTAATAAGGGATAACTGTATAAGGTGTACGTACCCAAGGTACCTACTACAAACCAGGCCAGCCTCCTATAATGACTGTCATTATTGTCTCCCTCAGGATTGCTGGAAGAGAAGTCAACTGAAAAATCACTTCCAGATTCTGCTCCACTGCCCTCTCCCTCAGATGCTGTCTCAGTATTGGCTGTCTCAGTCTCTGATCCTGCCTCAGAATAGTTCTCCATAACCAGGAGTCATTTGATTCTTATGAGGATGAAGAGACTTAGGGCCTGATTCTGACCCCGGCGGCCAGGGTCGGCGGGAGCACCGCCAACAGGCTGGCGGTGCTCCTCAGGACATTCTGACCGCGGCGGTTCAGCCGCGGTCAGAACAGGAAAACCGGCGGTCTCCCGCCGGTTTTCCGCTGTCCTGCAGAATCCTCCATGGCGGCGCAGCTTGCTGCGCCGCCATGGGGATTCTGACACCCCATACCGCCATCCTGTTCCTGGCGGGTCGCCCGCCAGGAACAGGATGGCGGTATGGGGTGTCGTGGGGCCCCTGGGGGCCCCTGCAGTGCCCATGCCAGTGGCATGGGCACTGCAGGGGCCCCCATAAGAGGGCCCCACAAAGAATTTCATTGTCTGCTGAGCAGACACTGAAATTCGCGACGGGTGCAACTGCACCCGTCGCACATCCTCCACTCCGCCGGCTCCATTCGGAGCCGGCATCCTCATGGAGGGGTGTTTCCCACTGGGCTGGCGGGCGGCCTTTTGGCGGTCGCCCGCCAGCGCAGTGGGAAACCCAGAATCACCGCAGCGGTCTTATGACCGCGGAGCGGTGTTCTGGAGGGGGGAACTCTGGCGGGCGGCCTCCGCCGCCTGTCAGAGTTAGAATGACCCCCTTAGGTCCAGGCCTCCCACTCCAAGGCAAGAGGCAGCAAGCCAATTCATCAAAGCAGTCCAGCAGTGTGGCAGTCCCTCCTGGCAGCTCAGCAGTCCTTCTACCTGACAGAATGTCCACAGATCCAGAAGTGTACTGATTTCGTGGGGTTATGAAGCCCTTTGTGTGGGAACAAACACAGCCCTGTGCAGGTGATCCAGACCCTCCCTCCCATCTAGCTCAGGAAGGCCCATCAGCTTAGTGAAGAGCCATCATGATGTAAATGTCATCCTTTGTTGTTCAGTGTTTTTCCGATTGGGGCCATCTTCCCCATCTGTCAGTGACACTTTACATCAATCATTTAAGATCAAATCAAAATTTAGCGTGCCACAATGTCTCCCTCTGACTGTAACATTCATTAATACTTCGATGAAACTCCTTCATTTACTTTCACACCTCACAAACGTTAGAATGGTTAATGGACCGCAAACCTAACACAAACCCAATCTGCTTTTCTTTGCCATTGCAGTATTTCCTAGGTACGTATAAGAAGTCCTGTTAAAAGAGTTCAGAGGCACAGTGATAATCAAAACAGCACACAATTCACTGACAGTGTAATAAAAAAACGTGACTTGTATTTAAAAAAATCTGGATTTTGTGCAAATTAAATTAACAGTAACAAAAAGAATAAAACAGCAGTTAAAATTGCTAGTATTACTGAGAAGAATCGAAACCTTTCAAGAATGGTTGCATGTTAGATAGCATCCTAGACCATAATGCTATTTCTAAAGCCTACAATAATTTAGTAGGCTAAAACATTAGAAAACATTAGATAGCATCCCTGCCTTACAGTATTTGCAATGGACTGCATAGCATACCTCTTGAAACAGAAAGTCTGTCTGTTAGTTAACAGAGGACAACATGCTTCAGCTAAGGATAGGAGCCCCAGCACAGCTGCTCCCATCTTCTGCGGCTAGCTCTCGTGATGTATCTCTCTCACTGAAAGCATAGTCTAGAAGAGGAAGCTGAATATATTTTATAGTAATTCGGCCACATATTTGATCTAAAGTTTTCAAAACAAATCAGAGATTGAGACAATCTTATCTCCTTTGTCTAAACTATTATAGCCTGATATACTTAGGATTAACTGCACATATGTACATTAAAGGACAGAGCCATGTTAGCAATGGACATCCACTAAGAGCTGCCATGATGGCAGGTGCATAAACAAGTATGTAATCAAGTACATTGTTAGCCTACAGTGAAGATTTCCATTGTGAAGATAAAAATACAAACAAGAAATGTTTTCCCACACTATGCATGTTCATCAGCATTTGGTTTTGAGACTAAATTTCACAATTTCTAAAGCAGATGCTAAGAGATTTGAACGCAAAACAAAATATTCTAGATGGGGATTATTAGTGTTTACAACATTACCTAGATTGTGGTGAAAAAATTATGTTTTTGGGTACTTGTTAAGAAATGCATGCAGCTTAATGCAAAAAAGTTTGAAGGTTGATACAACTGTATAAGTATGCTCTTTGCCATTTTATATTGGAAAAGCAGGGATTGTCCTTTTCCTTTGTGATAACGTTTTTAAACATATTTCTTTGCAATAGGCAATGCTGTCATGTAACTGCCATGATTAACAAGGGGCAATGCTGGGGTGTGAGAATGACTCACATGGGCATGATCACTGCAATGCTTAACTTCATTGGGTTTCTTTCCAACTGGTTATGAAGATGAAATGGATGGACAAATGCAGTTTAACAGAACCTGCAGTTCGGCAGCACTTATAGGTGATGGAATAGCTGTATCATTGATGGGTTTGAGCATTAAGAATGCAGTCCACTTGAAGTAGGAAGTTTGTCATTCATATTGAGCATATTTCACAATTTGTAGATGCATCGCTTAGCAGTGGGACTGATGGAGTCTCAAAGGGTTTAGAAGCTGCCACACATTGATTGATGCCTTGGTGGGGCAGCTCAACTGGTAGGCCGGATATTGTAACTTGGGGAAATGCAAGTGTCCAATAGTTGCTGAGTACTGCTAACCATTCAAAACCTAAATAGAAGGCTATGGTTGCATTGATTCTTTGTTGGCTAGGCATATTTCATGTTGTTCTGTTGGGAACGTTTATTTCTTTACCAGAAGTAAAATGAGAATGCCACAGCTAATAATCAGAATGATTGTAGGAAATCCTCCCAATAAGTTCATGAACAGGGAATGGAAGAGCGAAGCTATAAGCCCAAACACAGGTTTAAAACCAATCAATAATCCAGATCACAGATTTTTGAAGAAGTGCCCTACACTAGTGGCATTGAACGAGTTGAAAACAGCCTGCATAAATTGCACAAAGTGTGTAGGAATCTGAGTATGGAGGAGTTTTCGAATCTCTGGTACAGAGCAGGCGGTCTCTAAGTCAAAGGTCTCAGCCGATGCAGTCAAAAGGACCTCTTTCTGATCTAAAATAGTAATAGTTTACTTAATTTATCAAAACACATTTTGTCTGTCTTGAGGCCTGGGGACACTTTCACTTATCATCCTAGAAGGGAGTACATGATTTTAAACTTTAATAATCACAAAGCAAGTTTTATTTGTTAACAACGAATAGAATAAGACAAATTCATACGAAGCATCAATGGATTAAAAACACCATGCAATGTAAGTGATTTACAGTGAAAGGAATAACCTAGAATGCTGTCATAAGCTTACGACAAGATGATTAACTTTGGGTTGGATTGATGAGTTTTTTCATTCCAACCCAAGGACTTGTACTTTTGGCATTCCTAAAAATGTAATGTTGTAATAGGAAGGAAATCACTCACCATGCTATGGAGACTCAGTCGTTGGGGTTGTCAGAGTGAGGTGCAGGCTGAGGAGGAGATGTTGGATTGACGTGATGATGCAATGTAGAGGTTTGGTGGTTGATGATTTTGTTGGGCCGGTTGGGTGAGCGCTATATGTGCTGAGCTATGGCCCCATGCCCCCGGGCCTTTGCCCCCAGCCCTTGAGGAGGAAAGAGACAGAGAGAGGCTGAGGCGGTGGCTGTGATGAGGTGAAGCAGAGAGGCTACAAAGCGTAAAGCCCTGGCCCGTACTTCGCTTTGCTTCATTTGGTGTCATCAACGTTCCAGCCCTTGGCTAGGCTCAGCCTTGCCCTCCGGCTCCACCACTGTTTATTTTTTTTACTTCTTTAGCATTGTCAAGTCTCCTGTGGTGAAAAGGGGTGGTTGCTGGGTCACTGGTACACTGCAGCTTACTTTTATGTTTAAGGAGACATAAGACAGCTACTGTTTGGCTCGCCTTGTTCTGCCTGATCAACGCCAGAATTCTGGACATTCCATTGTGAATTGAGCAGAGCTATGACAATGAATGTAGGGCACAGATAGCCGCACATCCTGGGATAGAGACTTGTGTCCTCCAGTGGTTATTTGCTGAGGAAGTAAAAAGACAGATTTCCCCTCAAACCCCGGTAAGGTGACTTACTGTCACCATCTTCATTTGCAGCCTTGATCCTTCCTGAGGGCCGTAGCTGCATTGTTTGCTAGACCCCTGAGGGCACCAGTGTTCGGGGCAGGACCTTTTTAAATCTAGTTTGTATGTTTCAATGAAGCATAATTAAGGCTTTTGGGTGAGTGCAGTGGCTTTAATTGACCTTTGTGGAGAGTGCGCCCTGGTTTCTGGCAGAAGCAGCCCTACCAGGTCTGGGTGCAGCTTGTGGGTTGCCTTTTGTGTCCCACTCACACCCTGAGCCAGGATTTTGTTTCTGACTCCCTATACTTTTCAAAACATAATTTTATTTCGGGCAACACATGTCAATCTGTGATCTACTCTTGGAATAAGTTGGGGCCTCTGCTCCACTCGTCGGTCAAGCATGACAGCACGTTGTCTATTCTCTGGGAGAGGTTTTTCCTTGAGACCCTGGAATAAGACAAAATCAAACCCACTTCGGAAGAAGCGGACCAGCCTTTTGCAGGCAAATATTTAAATCCCATTCTCTCTTGAGTTCAAAAAGACAATTGCAGCTGCCTCCATGGCAACCCCTGATGGGGTTACAACCACCAGCAGAGTATCTTCACCCCTGGTTTCAGAAGGTGCTTTATTTCCTTCTGCAGTTGCCTCGTCCCAAGTAAGGATACCTCCATCAAAAGAGAAAACAGAGAATATTACATCTTTTTATATTGCTTCAGGAAATCTCCTGAATTTAGGATTACACACTCCATGATATGGATTGCGATGTTTTTAGCAAACCAAGAAAATCCCCTTGGGGGGAGGAGTCACACCTTTCGATGGGCCAAAACAGTCTGCAGGGCTCAAGTTCTTTTGTAGTATACTCTGTCTGACTGTGTTCCTCTTCACAATTATCTGATTCTCCTGATCTTTTCATTCCGGGGAAACTGTCCTTTGAGTCCCCGTATCAGCAAACCCCTCTAGTCGAGACTTTCAGATCCCTAGAAAGAATTGTATCTTCTAATCTGTCCTTATTAGAAAAATTGTTGTTTAGTTCTGCCACATGCAGAATATCTTGGTAAGTAAAAGTGCTGAGGGGCTTGACTTGGAAGGGAATGTACAAGCTGCCATTAGGGAAGCAGATGAAACATTGGAATGCCCAATAACTAGCCCTTCTTCCTCAAATCGAGATAACAACCTTGGTCTGGCCTCTCAAAATCGGCCCCCTGTGTAGGGCTGAGGATCCCAGGTTAGTATGCCTTTCGCGCCAAGGTACCTTTGGACAAAAACTCTTCCAGTGAGGAAAATAAGGTGTACTCACTGAGAAAGCTTTTTTCTGAGGCCTCCACTCCCATGGTCATTGATACATCTTCCTCCCCTGCCTTAGGAAATTCTGCGGTTACTCCATTTCCCATTTTGAGACCTCTAGTGCACAGCACATCTGACTCATTGGCTGTTAACAACACAAACAGTGAATCCTGTGAAAAGTAGTAAAAATGGAAGGTTGGTGCTTCTAGGAAAAGGGGAAAATGGAGGATTGCAAAAAAGTGCCATGGAAGATAAAATTCCAGATGAAGGAATCTTCACAAATAGCAGTCTTGGACCCTATTATTGCCCCATCTGTTATACTGGGCTCCAGATGGTCAAGTCCAGTCCAAGCTGAATGCAAAATGCTAGTCTAAAAATGAAAAGAATAATATGACAGATTGAATGTACTTATGCAGAGAGAAATAAGAGTATGGTGGATAATTAGTTCTAGCAACCCTCTTGCTCCATATAGGAGTTTGTTATCTCTAGAAACTAAATCAGACTATCACAAGAACTTCACGAAGTGGATAGTAATGAATCATTTTGCTCATTGGAAAGAATGTTGATGTCTTAAAGAAGTCATAAGATTGTAATTTGTACCTCTACAACAGTGTCTTTGTTTGTGAATCAGTGGAGTCAGTTTGCCTCTGGTGGAAGTGATCTCACCATTCAATGTTCAGCTGCAGAATGAAAATGATGGTGAAAAGAAGAGCATTACAATTGATATGTAAGGTACACTGTGGTCAGGTGCCTCTGTGTGTTTCATATCTTATATCTTACATCAATCAAATGCCAATCCAGATTCTGATTCATCTGACATGCCTTCCATCAATTCTAAATGAGTGTCATTGGAGAGATGTGTTTTTCAGCTCTATTCTGCTTCTCAGAAAACAGACAAACTCCTCCTATGTGTACCCTCAAAACCATGGCATAGGTAAACAAATATTGTAAAATGTGTGATGCAATGATCTGTGTGATGCAAAGAGGCACCTGTCCATCGGCCACATGCCAGAATTTTTCACAAATTCTAAAAGCAGGCCAGCCACCAACTCCACTTCAACAGATATCAGCAACAGGTCATCCACCACCAACATCACCACCGACCAGCCATTACCAACACATTAGTTACCATCTCACCCTTTATTCCAGAACATGCATACATGTTGGCAACTCCACCTTCCATGAAGAACAAATCAACCCCTGTTCCACAGGACACCTCGAAAGCCTGAACAACTTTGAACTAACCCAATCCATCACAGCACCAATGCACATCTCAGGAAAGATTGGACACCAACTTTGCCACCGGCAACAGCATCAAATGCAACTCCACCTCATCTCTCAAATAGACTGATCAAACCACAATCCACTTACAAATGATCAAATTACAAATCAGAGCTCCCACCAGCATAGATCGATCACCCCATCATCCAATTCCAAATAACCAAATTACAAGTCAGAGAACCCACCAACATCATTCTACCCAGCCGATCAAAATCTCAGAAGCATACTGGCTCATTGTCCTCAACATGGCCCAACATATCACTACTAACAACCTCAAGAAGGCATCACCAACTTCAAGATATTGATCAAGAATTGTGCAGACCTCCTCATAAACCTAAAAAACAACAAACAAAGAAGAACCACCCATCAAGCCAACTTGTACACAGAGAACACTTGAGACTCAAAATTTTACAAATAGAAATAAATTGGACCACCAGACTTAAACTGAAACACCAAAAAAAGCACTGGTTGAAGGCATCACAGGGGCATCGCTCCTGAGGCTGAAGTCAACAGCATCACCCCATCCCAAGCCCTCTGGAAATGTTCACCACAACAAGACAGCAAACATCTGCAATAGCTTTGCATATCACACAGACCCCAGGGACCCCATTACCACCTGCAAACCATCAATGTAGATTGACAACTGACTGAATGAAAAACCCTCACCAGAGAAGACACAGAAACCATAATGCAAACCCTCTACTCCAAGCCCCAAGGAATCCATACCCCCACCACATCTACAACTTTGGAGGATATCATATCAGCACTGGCCTCTCCTGCATCATCAACTACTCCATGACAGCCACCACTTTTCCAGGAGACTGGATGGCCTGAACCAACTGGGGCATCATTTGTCCCTTCTCCCTACTCCTCTAACCAGCCAAAGTGATTGAGAAGGCCATCTACAATCAACTTACTACCCTCCCTGAACAATACAATCTACTGAACTACACCCAATCAGGATTCAAAAGCAACCACAGCACTGAACATCACTCATCACAGCCATCAACAACTGAACCATCCTGGACTTAGGAGAGATGATAACCCTCAGCCTACTTGACCTCTCCTCAGCCTTCGACCCAGTCCCTCACAACACACTCATTAGAAGACACAATGACATCAGCTTCCAAGGACCCATCCTCAACTAGATAGCCTCTTTCCTCATAGGAGGAATCCAATGAGCCAGTCTATCACCATCGGAAACCAAGACCCTAATCTGCGAAGACCACTAGGGATTATCACTCTACCCCACACTCTTCAACATCTACATGACTCTGCTCACCAACATCATCTGTTTCCAAGGCATTACTGTCATATCTTACGCCAATGACACTCAACTCGTCCTATTCCTGATTAACAAGGCAACCACCAACAGAACCAAATTCAACAAGTGCATGACCATAGTAGTCAGAATGAATGAGAGCTAACTGTCAAAGGTGTAACTCTGACAAGACAGAAATACTGGTCTTCAGCACCATGAACTCTGCATGGGACTCTAGCTGGTGGCAGACAGAGCTAGGACGAACACCAACACCAACTGATCATGCCACAGACCTAGGAATCCTCCTGCTCCTTCTGCTTTCACATCCTACACATGCTATGAAAGATCTTCAAAGATCCCTAGGAAACCAGGTTCACTGTCACACAAGCAGTCATCACAAGCAGGTTCAACTACGACAAGGCAATCTACACTTGAATCTCCAAACAACTCCTATACAGACTCCAGACAATCCAAAATATAGTTGCAAGACTCAACCAAAATGGGATTTTCTTTTTGAAATTAATAACAGTAATGCTCTCCTCACCATGAGATGCTTCTGCCATGGCAGGAGGAGCATTAGCATGATTGTACCGATCCTTACAGCCAGATGCTACCTGGTTTGAAGGTACAGTAAAAGTGACTTCATGTCCACCCATCTTAATTGGGCTAGAGGACATAAAGCCATTATTCGGACGGGCCCTACTCCCCAAGACTGTTAGAGAAGTTCAGCCATGGTGGAGACAGAGTGGTGTCCGCTGTGGCAAATCTTAAGGCCCACCAATATTAAATTTGCTGGGTTTACCACTATATTGTCCGGAAGGGTACTCCACCTCCACTGAAACAGAATTATCTCCACACTACTATATAAATCAGAACCTTTACTGTCATATGGCAGAGGTACAAATTGTGACCTTGTACAAAATATGTTCTCATCCTAGCTTCTGGAGCACCTTTCACAATCTTTTTAAAAAATCATAAGAAAACAGTTTTCTCTTAAACATAGTTCAAATTCCAGCAGTGAGTGAGTATTTTTGCACAGGGTAAAATCATGTGAGAACTCACCAGAAATCCTAAACATAGCAGAACACCACCAACAAATGAGTTATATTGTGACTAAAATGCATCATCATCCTGCATATGTGTTCCTATTTGTCACCCTCGAAAACAGAAATTCATTAAAATGCATTGTAATGGGGACCACGTCTGTTAGACCTAAAAAGGTTATCACAATAGGTCACAATATATTCCTGTCGTGGAATACCAATCAAGATTGAGTAGTCCCCCTTAAACTAGTCAAACAGAGCATAACTGGCCACCAACATTCCAACCATAACTTTTCCAACCCCTTCTTGACCCCCTCAAGCACCTGTTTGAATGCAAATTGCTCAAAAACAGCTAAATGATATACACCAAATGATAAAACCCATGTTTTGTTAGGAAAGTTCTAACTTTTTTGGCAAATAAGTTTTAGGATTACTCCATTTGATGGCCCATTTGTAGATTGCTCCACCTGAGCTGAATATACTTTGTTTTTAGAAATATTTGTGAAGACTTGTTAATAGAGTCAAGGTTATTAGAAAAGCAAAACATGTTCTTCCTAAGGAAGGTCTGAACTAACTAACTACACAGTGATACCTACCTCTGAGCAATATGTTCTAACAAAGCAAAGAAATATAAATCTCTTGTGACTTCTCTGCCCTGGTCCAGCCCTAGCAGCTCATTGATGTGGTTAAAATTACACCATTTTTCATTGTCAATTTGTGTATCTATCGTTCCATCTTGAACCTAGACAAATTGCACATGAGGGAAATGTTAAGATGTAATTTATATTTCCCTGGACATGTTCATGTGAATGAAATTGATTTAATTGGAAAAGGATGATAGGAACTAGCAAAGAATGTTTCCAGAGACACCCACTCAAAACTACAGGGTGCGGAGAAAAGTTGAGTGAACAACAGTGCTGAAGGCAGCTTAGAGGTCCAGTAATATCAAAAGGTAGAGATCATCTTTATCTGGGATGATAAGGTAGCTGTCTTCATGATGCAACATAATGTGAATCTGAATTGATAGTTATGCTGTACTTGGTGCTGATGTGATCTTGAAGTTGTGCTTAAAATGTTTTATTGATGATCTTGCAAATTTAGGTGGTCATTACAACCCTGGCGGACGGTGTTAAAGCGGCGGTAAAAAAATTGGAATTATGACCGTGGGGGAAACCACCAACAAAGACAGCCACTTTAACACTCTTACTGCCACAGGGGTACAGACAAACAGCGCGGCGGTCACCGCCAACAGACAGGCGGAGGACAATGTACCGCCCACAGTATCACAACCTACCAAACCACCACCTTTTCCGGAGCGGATACACCACGGGCAAAAACATGGCGGAAACAGCCATTTCAAAGGGAAAACGCTCACCTCTACACACTCCACGAGGAAGGAGGGCACCATGGAGCCGGAACTCCATATTCTCCCTGCGATAGTCTTCCTGCTCCTATACGAGGATCATCAACGCCGGCGGCGAAGACCACGGTGAGTACTTCACCTACGACATAGGGGAGGGGGGAGGCAAAAACACAGGGACACACACAACCAACATCCCAACCCCCACCGACCCTCACCCACTACAACACACACACCAATGTATATCTATACATTACAGTAACACCCCCTAAACCCCCCGGAAGAATGCAAAGACAAAAGGAAATGAGTTGATCCATTGTAATATATCAAAATACAGTAAGCAAATATATACATATATATATACACAATAAACAAAATATACACCACGATTAGTAGTGCAGGTATTGCACCATTCATAGTCCGTGGACCACTGGGCCCAAAGTGCATGGGCGAGGCCCACACAAGATACCCGATCAAAACGGAGAGAACACTGCAGGGGCATCAGATCGAAATACAACAGGCACCTCAGGGGGAAGGGAAGAGGGGGGCACCTCAGCTGGATGAGTGCACCATGCCAGATCCACGAGGGGGCTACATGCCCATTGATGTATCCTAGGGAGTGCAAAGCCACAGTCTCTCAAGTCTCTACAGTGGGTGGGTTGCCCACTGTACCATCCTGGGGAGTGCAAAGCCACAGTCTCTCAAGTCTCTACAGTGGGTGGGTTGCCCACTGTACCATCCTGGGGAGTGCAAAGCCACAGTCTCTCAAGTGGATAACAGTCTCCACTGGTTCTGGAGGGGGCTTTGTGCCCAGAGTGCTTCATCCTGCCAAGGACTGAGGTAGTGGATGCCTTTCTCCACTGGTTCTGGAGGGGGCTTTGTGCCCAGAGTGCTTCATCCTGATAAGGACTGAGGTAGTGGATGCCTTTCTCCACTGGTTCTGGAGGGGGCTTTGTGCCCAGAGTGCTTCATCCTGCCAAGGACTGAGGTAGTGGATGCCCTTTTCCACTGGTTGTGGAGGGGGCTTTGTGCCCAGAGTCCTTCATCCTGCCAAGGACTGAGGTGGTGGATGCCTTTCTCCACTGGCTCTGGAGGGGGCTTTGTGCCCAGAGTGCTTCATACTGCCAAGGACTGAGGTACTGGATGCCTTTCTCCACTGGTTGTGGAGGGGGCTTTGTGCCCAGAGTGCTTCATCCTGTGCAGGACAGACGGAGTGGATGCAAGTCTCCACTGGTTCTGGAGGGGGACTGGTGCCCAGAGTGCAGCACACACCCCGTGACAGTCCCAGTTGCGTCCCTGCCGCAAATGGGCTAGCGGTGCATTCCATGGCGGTCTTTGCCCTGTTCAGCGGTCCCTGGCCTGTTCAGCGGTGCTTGAGTTGCCAGGGTCAGACCTGTTCAGCGGTGCATTCCATGGCGGTCTTTGCCCTGTTCAGCGGTCCCTGGCCTGTTCAGCGGTGCTTGAGTTGCCAGTGTCAGACCTGTTCAGCGGTGCATTCCATGGCGGTCTTTGCCCTGTTCAGCGGTCCCTGGCCTGTTCAGCGGTGCTTGAGTTGCCAGTGTCAGACCTGTTCAGCAGTGCATTCCATGGCGGTCTTTGCTCTGTTCAGCGGTCCTTGGCCTGTTCAGCGGTCCTTGCCAAGGTGGTCCTTCATTGCCCAGCAGGGCTGTGGCTGGCTGTCCTTCATGGGTCAGCTGGGCTGTGGCTTGCGGGCCCCTCCTGGCCAGCTGGGCTGTGGCTGGCGGTGGCCTCCTGGCCAGTGACGATGGGGCTGGCCTCCTGGGCAGTGGCTCTGGCGGTGAACTCCTGGCCAGTGACGATGGGGCTGGCCTCCTGGGCAGTGACTCTGCCGGTGGCCTCCTGGCCAGTGACGATGGGGCTGGCCTCCTGGGCAGTGACTCTGGCGGTGGCCTCCTGGCCAGTGACGATGGGGCTGGCAGTGGCCTGCTGGGCAGCGGGGATGATGGCGGTCTTCTCCACCTTGCTGCTCCTCCCAGACTTTGGAGATTTCTTCCGGCCCTTCCCCACCTTGGGAGGAGTCACAGCTGAGTCGACACCTCCCCCCGGGACCCTTGTGAGCGGCTTTGATGGCTGGAGTCTTCCCCCTCTCCCGGCGGGCTCTGTCCAACTTCTGGTACTTCATGGGGGGACTGGCTGTGCTCTGGCTCCTTGCCACACTGGCTGGCCTGGAGGCCGGTGCACTCCACATACCTGTAACAACAGGCACCACTGGTCCCGGAGAGTTTTTGGCTGAGGTGCTAGTACGAGACCTATGATTTGGAGGGGGGGTGGTGGGAAATATGTTAAGGGGGGACAGGAAAAGTTGTTTGGACACATTGGGACAGGTAGCTGGAGGGGGTTTGGGAGTGGAGGAAGAGGTGGTAGTTGTAGGAGGTGTAACTTTTGTGGATTTGGGTGCAGGTGCATGGGCTGGAGGCTGTCGTGAGGTGGATGGCTGATGGGTGGGTGTGTGCCTGCGTTTGTGTTTCTTGGGAGGGGGCGTCACAGACACACTGGGAGAGGACACAGGGGACGTGGAAATGGTAGTGGGGGTGGTGACTGCATGTGAGTGGGGTGTGGTGGTGGGTGTGCTGGTGCGGGACGTAGTGGCTGTAGTGGTAGTGCATGCAGGTGTGAGTGTAGATGAGACTGGGAGGGAGGAGGGAGACGAGGAGGAGGGGGACACAATGGAGGCAGTGGATGTTGCTGTGTCTGTATGTGTGTGATGCTTGCGTGAGTGCCTCTGGGATGTGTGGTGCTTATGTTTGCCTGAGCTTCCATTGTGTGGTGAGGTGTGTGCAGGCTGGTCTGATGGTGTGCTTGGGATAGGCTGGGGTACAGGGGATTGGGTCTGGGTGGAGGAAGTTGGAGGAGGGACGCTAGATACAGGGACAATAGCTGCCATCAGTGCTGAGGCCAGAGTTTGAACGGTTCGATGAAGGGCAGCCTGACCAGAATAAGTGCCCTCCAGGAATGCATTTGTGTGTTGCAATTCCCTTTCTGCACCCTGGATGGCATTCAAAATTGTACACTGCCCAACAGTGAGGGACCTGAGGAGATCAACGGCCTCCTCATTGAGGGCAGCAGAGGTGACAGGGGCTGAGGTGCCTGGGGCGAAGGTGATGCCCACCCTCCTGGGTGAGCGGGCACGGGCGAAGGCTGAGGGGCTGCTGGGAGGGCGGTGCTGGTAGGGGGGGTGGCTGTACCTGTAGAAGTGGGGGGCACAGATTTTGCCACAACCACAAGGGAGCTCCCATCGCAGGATGAGTCTGTGTCGCTGGTTTCAGATCCTGTGACTGCCGTGGTGCTCCCCTCGCCCTCCGTCCCACTGGTGTATTCTGAGTCCATGGTGTGGCCCTCCATGGGCATGTGGGATGCAGCTCCCTCGTGCTCCGGTGCCACTGTACCTCCGCCTGATGATGCTGATGCACACAAGAACAGGGAGACCACAAAAAGGGGGGGACGACAGAAGAAAGACAGGTTGAGTGCATGGCTTACCGCTACCGTTGGCGGACAATACATACACAGCAGCGCCCTGCCCTACGTCGTGCTGTTGGGCTCTACAGATGCAATTCCTGGGATATGGCCTACATGGCTATGGACGACATCTGCACACATAGATGATACAGGGGCATGAATACCTGTACTTGGCACTCTACAGAGGTGGGGTGGGGTGCCACATGGCCTGCATTACAGAGGGGCCTAGCCTACGGAACTCGCCCTGGCCTAGGGAAACCCACTGCCTTCCTCCCCCACCCAGACACTTTCACTGCACGCAAAGTCTGCTGAATGATGTTGTACTCACCCCCTTGTGTCTGCTGTGATGCCCTCAAGCGCCCATCCAACTCAGGGTAGGCCACCGCCAGGATCCGGAGCATCAGGGGGGTCATCTTTCGACGGGCACCCCTCCCACGTTGGGAGGCCATCCCCAGCTGAGCCTCCGCCGTCTTCTTGCTCCAGCGGCGAATGTCCTCCCATCTTTTCCGGCAGTGGGTGCTCCGTCTGTGGTGGACCCCCAGGGTCCGGACGTCCTTGGCGATGGCACGCCAAATATCCTTCTTCTGGTGGGTGCTGACCTACATGACATGTACAGGGGAAGAAGAGTAGTTATTAACAACTGCACCGTCTAAATGAGTGGCCCCCATCCCAACCATGTGGCACATGCATTCACAGTCCTTCATGCACGCAGAACTGTGCCTCCTTCATTCTTACAACCAGCCCTCTCCACACAGGCATAGCCCATACAACGTGCTCCCTGTATACTTACCTGTTGGTCTGGAGGAACGTGTACTGGGGGAGGATCCCGTCCACGAGCTTCTCCAACTCCTTTGCAGTGAAGGCAGGGGCCCTTTCCCCAGATGCACGAGCCATTGTCTCTTCCAGACCGAGGTCACAGCAACACTTGCAGTGTAGGTCCTCTCCTGTCGAAGATCAGGTATCGAGTGATTAAACAGCTAGAAAATGGCAGTCACGTCCTCGGCGGTCACGTCCACGGTGATGCGTACCATCACCGCTGGCGTACATCATCATTGGCTCCTGGGACCCATAGTGTCCCATGTTAACGAATGCAGCATTGCGCCGCTGTCTTCGACCGCCTACCGCGACGGTGTACAACACCAGCGCAGTTACCTCACATCCCATTGTCCCAGTTTAGAGGTCAGGCAGCCGCCATTTCAGGGGCCCACACGGCCTAATTACCAACTGCATCACACATACCTAGCCCTAGTCTCACAACACAAATACAGGCCACATTTTGTGTATGAATGGTGTTCTGTGTAGACTGTGGGTACATACGTCTGAGTTGTTTGACTCTGTGGTCGCTGTTGTCCTTCCTAGACACTGTCCGCTGGGACATGTGAGGAGATGACGGAATCCTCCAGTGTACCGATCGCTGGTGGACCTGTCGACAATGGAGGAAAGAAGTTTGATCATCACCTACAGGTTTGACCGTGCCACAATCCAGGAACTGTGTGCCCAGTTGGAGCCTGACCTGATGTCAGCAATTAGCCATCCCACAGGAATCCCCCCTCAAGTACAGGTGCTATCAGTGCTCCATATCCTGGCAAATGGGTCATTTCAAACAGCAGTGGCCATGGCATCAGGGATGTCCCAGCCTATGTTTTCCAAGGTGTTGTCCAGAGTGTTGTCTGCCCTTCTGAAACACATGCGGAGCTACATCGTTTTCCCTCAGGTGGAGGACTTGCCTACAGTTAAAGGTGACTTCTATGCCCTTGGACATATCCCCAACGTCATAGGTGCCATTGATGGGACCCATGTAGCTCTGGTCCCCCCCCACAGGAGTGAACAGGTGTACAGGAACCAGAAGAGTTATCATTCCATGAATGTACAGATGGTGTGTTTGGCAGACCAGTACATCTCCCAGGTAAATGCTATGTTCCCTGGCTCTGTGCATGACGCCTACATTCTGCGGAATAGCAGCATCCCTTATGTGATGGGTCAACTCCAGAGGCACTGGGTGTGGCTATTAGGGGACTCTGGTTACCCCAACCTGTCATGGCTACTGACCACAGTGAGGAATCCCAGGACCAGGGCAGAGGAACGGTACAATGAGGCCCATGGGCCGACTAGGAGGGTGATCGAACGCACCTTCGCCCTCCTGAAGGCCAGGTTCAGGTGCCTCCATATGACAGGTGGTTCCCTATTCTACTCACCAAAGAAGATGTGCCAGATCATCGTGGCCTGCTGTATGCTTCACAACTTGGCTTTGCGACGACAGGTGCCTTTTCTGCAGGAGGATGGTCCAGATGGCAGTGTTGTGGCAGCTGCGGAGCCTGTGGACAGTGATGAGGAGGAAGCAGAGGAAGAAGACATTGACAACAGGGACTCAGTTATCCAGCAATATTTCCAGTGACACACAGGTGAGAAAACATTCCTGCCTACTACAAGTACTTTCACACTTCTACCTCTATCCTGTCTGTCGATTTCAACCAGTATATGGTCACTGAGTTGTACATTTCCCTTACGGTTTCACAGGTGTGGTTTCCAACGTGTGTCATCAGCTTAGATTCCTCATGGACTTGAGATGCGTGACATAGGTATGCTGACATTACATTTGAAACAGCATTTTGTCACTGTCATTGCTAATACACTATTTCGAAATCACAGACTGACTCCAGTTTGTTTTGTGCTTCAAGGGTGTTTATTGAAGTGCTCAATATTGGAGGGGGGTTGTAAAATGGTGAGGGATGATGGTGGAGGAATGTCCATGGCAGAGTCCAGTCTGTTAGTCTCACAGGTGCATTGCCCATATGGGCAAATGAAGTGGAGCTGGGGCAGTTCCAATATGGACAGGGTTACAAAGTGGGACAGTGGGTTGACAATCGGGGTGGTCTCATTTCTTGGCGGGGGTCTTGGCATCGTGCTATGTCTTGATCCTGGATCTCAGGAACCGCTTGCGGTGTGGTTCTCCGTCTGCAGGGGGTGGGGGGCTGGTGTGGTGGTCCTGTGGCGGTGCCTCCTGTCCACTAGCGCCGGGGGAGGTGGTGGGCAGTTCATCGTCCATGCTAGTGTCAGGGGCCCCTTGGAGTGTCACAGTGTCCCTCCTGTTGTTAAGTATTTCCTTCAGCACCCCTACGATGGTGCCCAGGGTGGAGCTGATGGTTCTGAGTTCCTCCCTGAACCCCAAATACTGTTCCTCCTGCATGCGCTGGGTCTCCTGAAACTTGGCCAGGACCGTTGCCATCGTCTCCTGGGAGTGGTGGTATCCTCAAATGATGGAGGAGAGGGCCTCATGGAGAGTGGGTTCCCTTGGCCTGTCCGCCCCCTGTCGCACGGCAGCCCTCCCAGTTCCCCTGTGTTCCTGTGCCTCCGTCCCCTGGACCGTGTGCCCACTGCCACTGCCCCCAGGTCCCTGTTGTTGTTGGGGTGGTGGGTTATCCTGGGTTCCCTGTAGTGGTGGACACACAGCTGATTGCCGTGTCCTGGGGTCAGAGGTATGGGCCCGCTGGGTGGGTGCTGTGCTGGTGTTACCAGAGGGTGGAAGGTCTGTGATGGGCTGTGCCTATGTGAGGGGAACTGACTGTCCCGGGGCCCACGATGGTCCGGGCTGATCATCTGGATCCTGTTGGACAGAGCTGCTGTCATCACTGTGGGCCTCTTCTGTGGGTAGGGTGGAGTTTTCTGGACCCTCCTGTCTGGTGACGTTGGGTAGTGGTCCTGCAGGGGTGTAAAAGCATGATTAATGCATCTGTGTGTGTCATGGTGTGCAATGGGTGGGTGACCGTGTACCCCAGTGCTAGCATTCCTGTGTGTGGGCTTGTGTGATGATGGTTGAGGGGGGTGATATGGGTATGTGCAGTGGGCATGCTTTAGTGATGGGTGTCCATGCTTTGTTGTGTCATGCAGGGCTTGGTGTTGGGATGTGTGGTTTGTGTTATTAGTACATTTGTGAGGAGTTGGAGTGATAGAGGAGGAGGCGATGGTGGGGGTCTGTGATAGCATGCATGTAGGGTGGGGGATATAATAGTTAAAGGTTTGACTTACCAGAGTCCATTCCTCCACCGACTCCTGCGAGGCCCTCCGGATGCAGAATCACCAAGACCTGCTCCTCCCATGTTGTTAGTTGTGGGGGAGGAGTTGGGGGTCCGCTGCCAGTCCGCTGAACCGCGATGTGGTGTCTTGAGACCACGGAACGCACCTTCCCCCGTAGGTCGTTCCACCTCTTCCTGATGTCGTCCCTATTTCTTGGGTGCTGTCCCGCTGCGTTGACCCTGTCGACTATTCTTCGCCATAGCTCCATCTTCCTTGCAATTGAGGTGTGCTGCACCTGTGCTCCAAATAGCTGTGGCTCTACCCGGAAGATTTCCTCCACCATCACCCTGAGCTCCTCCTCCGAGAACCTGGGGTGTCTTTGCCGTGCCATGGGGTGGTGTAGGTGATGTGTGGGGTGGTGTGTGTGGTGATAAGTGTGGTGATATGTAGTGGTGTGTGGTGTTTTGTGGGTGGAAGTTGTGTGGGTGATGGTGTTGAGTGCCTGTGGCTGCTAGTTTACGGATGGTGGTGTCTGACTCTGGCCTTCTTTCTGAAACTTTTTTGGTTGTAGGGGTTTGTGGGTGATGTGGGTGTGTGTTTTATATTGTATTGGGTGTGTGGGTGTGGTGTGTGTATGTGTATCAGGTGTGTGTTTTTCGAATTGTCCAATGTGGCGGTGTTTTGTATGTGTGTGTGTATTTTGAGCGCGGCGGTGTGTACCGCCAATGGAATACCGCAGTTGAAAGACCGCCGCGTGGATTCGTGGGTCGTGATAGCATGGGCGTATTTCTGTTGGCGTGACAGTGGAGGTTTTGTTTTTGCCAGTTTATCACTGACCTTTGGTGTGGCGGACTTCTGTGGGTGTCAGAATTTTGTCGGATTTCGAGATATGGGTCGTAATAGCTGTGGGGGATTTCCGCGGCCACGGCGGTGTGTTGGCGGTCTTCTGCACGGCGGTAAGCTGCTTTTACCGCCAATTTAGTAATGACCACCTTAGTGTAGATGGGTGGTAAGACCAAAGCTGTCAAATTTTGTAGTCTAGAGTTGGTTTCCCGTGCCAGGAGTGAGGGAGGCAATAGCAACAGAAAGTAGGAATGTGAGATAATTTCTAGGAATTGTTTTGATGACGGTTGAGTGAAAGACATCCCCCTTGTAGGCTGTGACGTTGAATGAATTGAGGATAGCATGAAATCTCTAAATGATGGGGTTTGATGGTTGATCACTATGGGAAGCAAATTTGCGAAGGGTTCTGAGAGGAGACATAGGCCCTCATTTGGACCTTGACAGTAAAAACTGCCTACAGCCATGGCAACAGGCACCAAAGATAATCGCTGCGACTTCCAGCCATCTGCCATAATATGACCACAGACGGATTTCTTCCAGAAGAATGGCGGAAATCCGGCTGTGGCCATGCCGGCAGATGGCGGTAAGGTGGCGCTGTTGCCAGAAACAGCGCCATGCCAGTAGACTGCCACCACCGGTATTATGACAAATAATACGTCCTGGCAGTGTTCCGCTGGCGGACGCTGCTGCTGGCAGCAGCGCCAAGTCCAGTCTCCTGCTGTAGGACCCCCAGGACACAGGTAAGTGGGAGCTACGACAAGGGAGGGGATGGTGGTGTTGTGTGTGTGGGTGTGTCTGTGCGTGCATGTATGTGGGTGTGTGTTGCATGTTGTATGTGTGTGCATGTCTGGGGGTGTGAGTGCA
Source organism: Pleurodeles waltl (assembly GCF_031143425.1). Taxonomy (NCBI): domain Eukaryota; kingdom Metazoa; phylum Chordata; class Amphibia; order Caudata; family Salamandridae; genus Pleurodeles; species Pleurodeles waltl. The sequence goes on from NC_090445.1 coordinate 384,989,985, forward strand.
TGTATGTTGAGTTGTGTGACTGCATGTGTGCCTGTATGTATGAAGGTGTGTGCGGATGTTTGTATGAGTGGATGTGTGCATGCATGGATGAATGTGGGAATGGGTGTGTATATGCTTGTGTTCGGGTGTGAAGGGTGGCGTGTATGAAGAGGGTCTGGTGAGGAAGGAGAGTGGGGGCACCTGTGGAGAGGGAGAAGGGGTGGGGAAGACCCCTGTCAGTGACAGGGAAGTGATTCCCTGCCACTGATATTGCCTACCACCATGGTTTTCTTGGCGGTAAGAAAGCCACAAAAACCGTGGCGGTAGGCGGGGTCATAATCCCACATTCTTGGCGGTAAGGAAGCCACGAAAACCATGGCGGTAGGCGGGGTCATAATCCCACAGGCCGTCAAGTGACACCGTCCGACGGCCATTACCGCTGTGGTGGTCAGTGTGTTGGTGTGTCGGTGTGGTACATTGGCACTTTGGCTTCAGCCAAACCGCCAATGTCATAATATGAAGGTAAGTACTGCCACCCTGTTGGCAGTACCTTCCCCCATATTATCGCCTACCAGTGGGGTCATAATGACCCCCATAGTCTGGGGGTTGTTGATGTGCTGTGTTGCATAGTAGGTTCAATTAAGTTCCTCATGCAGCGCTTCATGGATAGTTTTGGTATGCTACTGGGATTCGGCTGGTGTAATAAGTTTTCCACAGTTTATTTTGGGGACTTTCTTAGTGTGAAGCCATCAAGGGCTCTGTTTTTCTTCCACTTTCTTTCCTGTCTTCAGAAGAAACATTTGTTATTGGTGAGGTCTTTGGAGTACTTCAGTTCTGAGGGATTTGAAGAATATGAAGGTTGTAGTTCTTTTTTGGGTTGATCTTGATGTGTTGGTTTCAGCCTCAGTCTATGTTTAAGAGATGTGCTAAGTAGAATGTCTGCATGTTTTTGCAGCACTGATACCATATAACTGTAGGTTTGTGACATTTCTGCTCCCTGCCTTACCTGGTGCAATTTGCAATTTGTTCACAAGTTTTTACTGGGTGTGATTTTTTCATGTTACAAAATTGCACTCACTGTAACTGACTGGAATAAAATGCTATTACAAATTGAAGCTAAAGTTGGTTGGGATGGTGATTTACAACAAAAGAATGACCTAGCCAGAGCAGAAGGATAAATATAAAAACCTAAAGCAAACAACACCCAGCCACATTAAAACAGCATCACTGGTACTAATAAAGCTAATAAAATGTTACACAATTGGAAAACGTATTCACTCATGCAAATCCCAATATCAGTAAAGTGGCTGTTTTCAAGGATCTACCCACAATTCAAGTATCTTATATCTTACAAAATATCCCACACCACATTTGCCCATGCAAACATAAATATACACTAGACAACACTGGAGAACACAGAGAACAAAATATGTATAGTTGAAAGTAACTTACTTATTTGATTCATAAATGAGTGCAAGCTTCACTTTCTCTCTCACACTTTGCCAAATAGCACTTTGGCTGTAGGACTGAGCCTGCTCCAGTTTAAGCTTTAGGAAGAAAATCTAGTGGCTGAGCAGCAACAACTACAGGTGCACATGCATCTCTAGGACTGAAAATCAATGGACCAGTCACTGATTAAGCATAGAGATGGACCAGATTGATCAGGAGAGGCGTATGGGCCATGCCAAGGCACAGTCTACATTTTCAAAGGTGTTAAAACACCTATTGCACCCAGCACCACAGTTCATATTTATTCATAACAGACAAGCATAGAGAGTATGGTGGAAAGGCTTTAGCTGTATGCCGTTCGTCCATTTTCAAACATAATGGATGCCTTAGACAGTGACCCTTGTAACATTCAGAAGAAATGAACAGTGTATTCCACTGTAATTGGAAGATGCAGCATAATTTTGATTGTTAAATGGTGTGTGATCCTGACCCATTAATATTTGCTCATGTCATAAAGACTTTCACACTTAGTAACAGGACTGATGGATTTGGGTGGCAGCACCTCTGGGCACGGAGGCCTGAGTTTGATCCTGTGCCGTGTGACAACTTTTGGCATAACACTTCGGCCATCTAGGAGCACCACACCAGTATCCAAGAGTAAAAGCTGATTTTAGGCAGTCCTTAGCATTTCATCTGGTTTTCTCAGGAAAATCCTGGTGGAGAAGATCTTACCTCTTTCTCTCAGTCACATATGTCTCACACGTACAAAGGAAAAACAGAAGAAGGACAAGGTTCACTAAGTTTTATTAAATCAACTGTCAATCTATCTATTCCAGCAGGGCAGTCATTCTTCTTCTTGTCTTTTTCCAATAGGGATCTGAAGTGTGGTGCAGCTCTGCCACTCTTATCCTTGCTCCTGGGGTGGAAAGCAGGAGGGTGTACCTGCCCAATCATGTGCAGTCTACCACACTCTTGATTGACCACTTCCTGGGAAGTGTGGCAAAAATCAATCCCAGGGAGCAACATTCCTCCAAAATCCAAGATGGAACAAATCAGTCTTAAAGTTTAGATCTGGCTGAGTGCACCCACTGGTGTGGCTACGTTTCCCTTAAAACACCCCTTTCCAGCCCTATCTTAATCTAATGAGGTGGCACCTGGCTCTCTGGGGCTGCAAGAAATGGTGAGGTCCAGTTTCTGTACCAAATGTCCTTCCCTCCTTTGAAGTCCAATTTGGCTGCTCTCCCCTCATCCTGTTCTACCATATGCTGAGGCAGATCTCCTCCCACAAGGTGCTTCCTTTGTTTCATCTCAGGCCACTTCATACCTCATCAAGGCAGCCTGGCTCAGGCTGCCAGAGGCTGACCAATCAAAGACGTAGTTACTCAGCATGTGCACTGTTCAACTCACACAACTCAAATTTCTGCTTCTTCTTGTCCCCATGCTGGTGCCTTAAGGTATCTATTGCATGAGTGGCTACCGGCACATATCCATGATCCTATAACTCCATCTATCTATTCCAATATGCATACAAGGATGCACATTCAAAAACATGAAATGCAATTTAGTGTACTTTTGGCCTTCTCAAAGATCACTTCTGTTGTGTGGTACTAGTCTAAGGACCAGAAAAAGTGTTTCAAATCACAAACCTGTGCTGCATGGCGCACAATGTGTGCTGATGTCTGATAAGGAAGACTAGGCATGGGAGGGGTCAAATGATGAAGAGCACAATCAAAAGGACAGATAGATAGCATCTTTAGGCCACTTTAGGACAGAAAATCTGCAACTGTCAGGGATGAGCTTATTTTGACATTAACTTCAATAATTTCCTAAATTAAATGCACACTATATCATGTCACAATAATTAAAATATATTAGAGTGTTTTTAAAAGAGTAAACACAAATACTGTCTTCAACTAATTGCCATCTAATTTGTGAAACACACACATACACATAACCCTTGGCTGCCATGTCCTATCTTAACACCTTAACACAACTAACAACTTGCCTTGCCATCCCCAAACTAATTTCATAACATGTAACAGACACACATACAGACACATACATACAGACACACAATGCAATTAAATTCTCTATGCCTACCTGGTACTACGTACAAACATGACCACATCTCTACCTCTACATTGGCTTGACTACATTAAAGTTATCTTATTCTCAAATAATGCCTCATACATAAACACACTCAGTACCCTTAAATTAACCTGTTGGCTCTATGTTAAACATCACCATATTTTCAAACGTGCCTTTACAGCCTAATCTTACCCCTCCTCAGCCAAAGGTATACTTTCATACCAAATATAAACATAAGCTTTAGGAAGCAATTTGTTCTTAGTAAGTGTGTCAGAATGATTTGAGAAGTTGGTTGCATGTGCTGTCTGTATCATTGTACAATAGATATATACAGGGATATCTGAGAAGGAAGGAGGTGGGGAGTGGTGATTATTGAGTAATGAAACTGCTGTGCATTATGGTGGCATGAGTACTGAGGGCAGCCACTGTCTGAAATTCCGTACTTACCAGAACTCTATTCATGACCCTGAGCAGGGCCACTTGCCTCTCTACAAGTTGCATTGTTTTTGGCTACATACATGGTTGATAGAAAGCATCAACATTTAACTCCCATACTACAGCCACACATGCATGATAGAATGAAAGCTTGACGTTTAAGTACAGATGCTGTTGTACCTACAAATAATATGTGTATGGACTAAGCCATATAACGCTGTCACATATCATGATAACTATAGAGTTACAAGACGTATGAATGTAACTAATGGCCTAATGTATCCTAGAATATGCTCACTCATATTCTCATTATTAAAAAAAAACATTTCCTGGCTCTCCTCTTCACCCTTGGTGCCTCCTGCGTTATTCTCTATGCCAGTGATATTAATGATGCCATAGGCTGTCTCTTCTCATGGCTCTAATTTCTGATCTAGTGGTGGACTTCCGCATGCGGCCAGACTGTCCTTGTGATGTTTTACACGTTAGTCTTCAACCCCCCTTATATGGTCTCTGAATATCTTTATGCAATCCTGCAGTATCCATGGCTGGGTGGAGACAGCCTTTATTTGTGTTGGCGGGTCACAGTCTTGTTCTGATCTTTGGTGGGTCAGATGGGGTGGGGACCATGAGGTTTCCTATGGGACCTGACTACTCATTCAAAAGCTCTCCAGTCAGAACCTGAACTTTGCATTCAGATAATGGATGCTTCCTCAGCAGCTCACCAGGTCAGAGGATGGCAGTGGGTTGTATATGACACTTTTCCTTGCATCAGCAATAACAAAATGGCTGTCTGTTGCTTTCTTGAATGTCTGCTGCAGGACACATGCTTTAGGCTCCGAAAAAGTTACAGACTGATGATTCTTGACTCAACTTCCTGTTGTAAAGTTCCTGCAATAATGTTTGATTGTCATGTGATTTTAAAGCGTTGGTTTAGTTTGTGCATGTGCAGTACTTGCACATGTGACTTTACTGCAGATGGAATTGCCAGCTTTAGAAAATCACTTGCAAATATTCCTGGTGGAGAATAGTAGCCAGTAATTGAGATTCTATGGATCCTATGCTCCAGCGCAGAATCTTTATTTCAGAGTGCAGATTTACCACACCAAGTAGTTCAACAGCTCAGATAAGGTTATCAGTGGGGATGGTGAGGTGGTTAGTCAGTCTGGTGGTATGGGAGGCAAGCATCATAATCATAAAATCTTTATTCAGTTGTAAGAACAACCATAAAAGAGGAAACAAAACACAGTCCTTACAGTATGACAAGTACAGAATGTATACATAAAATATAATTAATTAAAATTGATCACCAAACACCAATAAAAAAACAGATCAGTCATCTAGAAAATCTAGATCCCAAAACAGCTTGTAAAAACACAAAACAAAATACAAATTAAATTTGTTGGGGAACATCTGCCGATACACAAGTGCAGGGTGCCCTGGAGTGAAAATAAAAAGCTTCAGTGAAGTGACAACAAACTGCTTTTTGGGCACACAAAAATATACAAAATGTAAAGTGTCTTGTGGTAACCTATGTCTCAGCCACAGGGCACCATAGAGCCAGAACAAACCCAGCCACTAGGTGACAACAACAGATGATGTAACAGGTTTAACCTAAACCTGGTCAAAACAAATCTGTCCCTCATAATTGGGACCTTGGCTAGGTAAGGTTCTAAACCATGAACTGTTTTTAATATAAATGTCCCCGCACTGTGGGTTTCATCACCCCTACCTGTTCATGGGCTAACCAAACATATTCTAAAAATGGAGCCTTCACCCTTTTCAGTTATGAGAATGACGAGTGTGGGTTGAGAAAGCGGTGTGGTCTCCCTAGCGTTGCAAAGGCTGCCTTCACGTAAGCAGATCAAAGGAATTCTATGCATGTAATCAAGGGACAGAGAATCTGTCTACTTAGTTTAAGTCCCTCCCTGGTCCAGATCCTAATCCAGCACAGCAGAGGATTAAGACCAGCTATATCAGTTAAATATCTTGTCCCAAGCTCCTCATGGACTAAAAAAGACAGGGTGCTTCAAGGACCTTGCAACAACAGTCTTAAAAACTGATTTTCAACGGTCTGGATGTTTTCAATCCTTGCGTAACCCCAGACCTCACTGCCATACAAACTCTGTGACACACGTTTGGCCTGGTAGATCTTAACAAGTTTGTGTGGTGACAAGAACCCAAACAATGTGCAGAGCTGGCCACTGCCCCAGCAGCCTTGATTAGCGCAGACCTCCTTCCTTCAATCAGGGACTTCCAATTTTTATTTGCATCAAATATCATCCCTAAATAGGGAAAGGCCAGCACTTTTACCACAATATGCAAGGCCACCTTAAGGCCCTGATTAAAGAGGGCCTAGCACCACTTTAGCGTCACCTGAGCATCATTTTATTGATGCTAATGTGGTGCTAAGGTTGCCTTTTCCCAGTGTCATATTTACAAAGTGCCCAATGCATGCCTTGTGCCTCTTTGTAACCCTTTGCACCGCATTATGCCTGCACCAGGCATAATGTATGCAACAGGGGCGTTTCCCCATTAGGGGGGGCCAATAAAAATGCCACACAGAAATATAAGGGATTTCTTTGCACATTCATTTTGGCACTTTTGGCACCTGCTCAGAACAGACATTAAGAAGAGGGACACCATTGTTTACAATAGGCCTCGATGGGCTTTGCAGGATTAGCGTCAACATTTTTGATGCCATTCCTGCAAAGCTACGAAATAGTGTCAAAAATGTTGATGCTAGTTCTCTAACTTCTGCCATGGTGTGCTGTATCGTAGATATGGCACACAGAAGGTGGTGCTCGTTGGGTTCTAAGGGGCACAAGAAAGGTTGTGCTGCACTGGGTGCAGCGCAACATTTCTTAAATCTGGTCCTAAATGTCTTGAAGCTTGTAGAATGGGGGCAAACAACCATAACATATGATTTCTTAAAGTTTACTGCTAATTCCAGACTCCCCATGAAGGCAATAAACTTGACCAAAGGTAATTGCAATCATATGGCCGTTTGTGCCATGAGAACCACAACATCAGCAGATAACAATACTGGAAGCGATTTTGAACCTACTCTTGGACAATCTGCCTGAACAGATTGATCATGACTATTGGTGTAAAGGGTCACCAAGAACGGTTCAAGAATGCACCCCTGACAGACCCCTCCTATTATTAGAAAAAGGCCAAGTTTGGTCAGCTCCTTCAGAGATCTGCACCGATGCTGCTCTATCAATGTGCAGATCACATAGAAGGGCCACTGTATTCTGATCCACACCATCACAGGAAGCAACACCATAACTTTGTGCAATTAACCCTATAGAAAGCGAACATAAGGTCAATGAATGCCAGGTTGAAATAGTCTGACTCAGTGACTATATACTTATTGATAATTAAGTATAGGTTCAAACACTGATTGGAAATCGACCTACCCAACCTAAAGCTGTACTAAACCTCATACAGGATATTATAATCATCAATCCGCTCCATCAGCCTACTTACAATTATTGTCCATGGAACCTTAATTACTGTGCCAAGCAGTGATATGGGGTGGTAACACTGGGGGTTGTCCTTGTCCTTCTTCTTGAATAGTGGCACAATCACTGCTTGGACTAAGAGGGCAGCACTCCCACATGCACTGCAGCTTTCAAAACCAGGATCGATAAAGGGGCCCCAGATTTCAAAGTTATACAAAAACAAATCCTGGGGAATCCCATCAGGGCTGGGGGCCTTTTTGTGCCCTGAAAAACTTCCTCTAATGTGAAATCCACACTAGCCCTACTCATTACAAGTTCCTCCCTGTCTACACCACTTCCAGCAGCTCCAAAATTGTAGACCCCTTCAAAGTGATCAATCCATTGTTGCTTTAAAATATGATGGTATAGTGCTGGTCCATTTCCCTCTGATCTATTGATCAACATCCAGAAAAGAGAGCTATCACCCAGCTTACATGCCCGGTCTAATTCCTCCCAGGCAGAATAACAGTTGGATAGGGCCTTTTTATATGTCAACCAATAGGAGTCAAGAAGGTTCCTGTCTCTGGGGTCCTGTTTAGAGCTGCCTTCAAGTGGTAAGGGCTCTGTAAGCAAACACTTTTGTAACACTTCAGTTCCTGCAAGGCCGGTTTTACTACCAGAGCCGACAACAACTTTAGGACTCTCTAAGCAGTATCTTCAAATGATTGCAAGAGGTCCCTCTCCAGTGCACTTGGACCCAGACAAATGTAAATCTCCCGCTGACAACTGGAATAAAGGGACCCTTTAAATTGCAATGTTTCCACCTGAGTCCATTGAAGTCCCCTACCCTGATCAACAAGGTAAAGCCCTTTGCTTATCACCAGACACCTTAACAACACTTAGGGGGTCACTACAAGCTTGGCGGGCTGCTACTGCCGCCCGCCAAGCGGTAACCACTGTGCGGCCGCCAATGCGGACGCACTCCCGCGGACCCCATTACGACATCCGGCCGGCGGTGTTGCGGCCGTGAGACGGGTGCAGTTGCACCCGTCGCGGTTTTCACTGTCTGCTACGCAGACAGTGAAAAGCTGCCCGGGCCCTGTTAGGGGGCCCCAGGACACCCCTTACCGCCAGCCTCTTCCTGGCAGTGCAAACCGCCAGAAACAGGCTGGCGGTAAGGGAGTCATAATCCCCAGGGCAGCGCTGCCCTGGCAGATTATCACTGCCGGGGCTAAAACGTCGGGAAACCGCCGGCCCCGGCGGTGCGACCGCGGCGCTAATGCCGCGGTCGTAATACGGGTCTCCGTACCGCCGGCCTGTTGGCGGTACGGGCGCCACATTACCCCTGGCGGTCTCCGACCGCTAGGGTCGTAATGACCTCCTTACTCCTTTAATGGCTAGGGGCACAGGATTGTGGTTTCTGAAGGGTCTATGACTAATGTTGAAGTGAGAGATATACAAAAACAAAGGGGCTAATACAAATATAAAATGTCTGTTGGACTTGTAACCATTCCCTTTAAATATTGATAAGATAGCTGGATTTGGGGAGTTAACCAGCTTCTCTAGAGCGAAAACAAGGTTGTGAGTGTGTAGAACAATGGTAAGATCTAGACCCTTCCTCATATGAGTCAGATGGAGCTCCTCCTTTAATTTACATTTAGGCTTATTTACATCTGACAGTAGAGGTCAATAACATAAATTAAAGTTAAAATCCCCTACAAGCAGTACCATCTCACTTCTGGAGCCCTGCTCCAACAGAAAGTCCATTCCAGATCATAAACATTAACCAGCACTATTGGAGAGGTACCCGGGCTGATAACATCAACCCCTGCAACACATGTGTATCCTATTCCAGATCCTTAATAAGCCTACAGAGTTCCACTGCAACAAAAGTGATCAAATCCCAAATGACCCTACCTGCCACCGATGGCACTGCGGGGAAAAATAGGTCTTATAGCCTTTTAAAAACAAGTTATGCACGTTTCCGGATTCTGGAGACAAATATTCTGATACGATTTAACAAACTGCACCTAGGTGAGGTAATTAACATTAGCAGATAATCCAGCATTATTCCACAATAACAGCTTTGTGGCATTCAATTTACCAATGGAAACAACTTCTGGAAGTGAAGCATTTCTAAGGGATGAAAGGAGAGAGCCAAGGGTACCCAGTCAGTCACAAGACATAACATTTCTTAGGGGGGCAAATCTATTAGAAAACATCAAGGCTGGAAACTGCAATGGGGTAAGCGAGAGTAACCTTGGGAGTCATGCTTCTGCTGTACCTGTTTCCATAAAGGACCAGAAACCTTAACAGTCTTGCAAAATAATCCTATTATTCCACAATAAAAGCCTCATGTAGGAGGCTGGCCTGGTTTGTAGTGGGTATATCGGGTACTTACACCTTATACCAGGTCCAGTTATCCCTTATTAGTGAAGTAGTAGTGTTCTAGCAGCTTAGGCTGATAGAGGTAGCTATAGCAGAGCAGCTTAGGCTGAACTAGGAGACATGCAAAGCTCATGCAATATCACTCATAGTTACACAGTACTTATACACAAGTAAAGACAATACTCAGTGTTACCAAAAATAAAGGTATTAATTTAGGTGACACAGTACCAAAAATATCTTAGAGACAATACTCCTTCTGAAGGTAAGTATTATACACAATATATACACTAGATACCAAAATTAGACAAGTAAATAGTCATAGAAGAATGCAAACAATAGGAAATGCTATAGAATGCAATGAAAGAAAATAGGTCTAGGGGCAACACAAACCATATACTAAGAAAGTGGAATGCGAATCACAAATCCCCCCCTAGTGTAGTGTGTGCAGAACTGCTGGGAGAGTAAGAATACAGTTAAGGTAAGTACATTACATCACCCCAGAGCCCAGAAAAGGAGGAGTAAAGTACTGTGAGTTTCCTATGGACACACCACACCTCGTGATTGGGATTTTGCAGCAGCCAACCAAGTCTGCAAAGAAAAACTGCTGGATTATTGAACCTGAAGACCTGCAAAGGAAGGGGACCAAGTCCAGAAGTCCAAAGAAGTTCCAGGAAGGACAGGAGCCCCTGCCAACCCAGAAGAGGGTGCAAAAGGAGAGTCCCTGGTTAGTCGAAGACTGCAGGAATACACCCTAGGAAGATGCCAGCGGATTCCTGCACTTTGCAAAAGATGTCCCACGGCGTGAAGATTGTTGCAGATGATATTTCCTGTTGGAAGTCGCCAACAAGCCTTGACTTCTACAAAGTGCATTTTGCGTCAAAAAGGTGCTGGATGGACCCAGGAGGGTCCGGGGGCCTCAACTCTGTGTGAGGAGGAAGAGAAGTCTCTCAGCACTTTAGAGACCCCTCAGGATGCCAGCCGCACCCCCAGGAGCCACAGGACCTGGGTACAAAGGAGGTGCAAAACACGTTGATGCAGAACAATGAAAAAAGGTCCCAAGCCACCGGAGAACAACTCAGAGAGTTGACCATCGCAGGATTGAGTGCTGAAGACCTGGGCCAGGCTGTGCATGAAGGAATTTTACAAAGAGTGCACAGAGGTCTCAGGAGATGAAGAAGACAGAGTACACAGGGGTACTGTTGCTCTCGGGGAAGGAAAGGTCTTACCTCCTCCAAATTGTGTCATCAGGACCTCAGGACAGTCTATGTCCATGATGTCCACCCTCTGTGTCCTTAGGAGCATGCTTGTCACTGTGAGGGGAGTCCCAGGGTACCGGTTGTTGTCTTAGAAGGTGCCTGCTTGGAGCAGGGGAGTGACTCTGTCACTCCACAGGAGATTTCTTCGGTCCCTCTGGTGCAGGACGAAGACAGGGAGTCCCCAGAGCGTGCACACCATGGAAACTGTTGCAGTTGCTGACTTGGAGCTGAGGTTGCTGAAGAAAAGTGTCTCTTGTAGACACTTTGTTGCAGCTACAGGTTTCGTGGAGCATGCTGCGGTTGATCCGAGGTCAGAAGAGCCCTAAGGTGTTGCAGAGGATTCCAGAAGGAAACTTGCAAGCAGAATCTGAAGAGATCCCACATGAGAGACCCTAAATAGTCCTGAGAGGGGGATTGGCTACCTTATCAGGTATGGACCTATCAGGCGGGGTCTCTGATGTCACCTGCTGGCACTGGCCACTCAGAGGCCTCCAGGGTGCCCCCACACCTTACAAAGCAAGATGGCTGAAGTCTGGGACACATTCGAGGAGCTCTGGGCACCACCCCTGGGGTGGTGATGGACAAGGGAGAGGTCACTCCCCTTTCCTTTGTCCAGTTTCCCACCAGAGCAGGGGAGAAGGGGTCCCTGAACTGGTGTAGACTGGTTTATGCAAGGAGGGCACCATCTGTGCCCTTCAAAGCATTTCCAGAGGCTGGGGGAGGCTACCCCTCCCCAGCCTGTAACAGCTATTTCCAAAGGAAGAGGGTGTAACACCCTGCTCTCAGAGGAAATGCTTTGTTCAGAACCCTGTCTGTGAGGTGGCAGCAGCTGTAGCTGCAGTACAAGCCTCAGAGAGCTGGTTTGGCAGTACTGGGGGTCCATGGTGGAGCCACCGGGATGCATGGAATTGGTTCCCCAATACCAGATTTGGAATGGGGGGACAATTCCATGATCTTAGATATGTTACATGGTCATATTCAGAGTTACCATTGTGAAGCTACATATAGGTATTGACCTATATGTAGTGCACACATGTAATTGTGTCCCCGCACTCACAAAGTCCGAGGATATGGCCCTGAACTATGTGGGGGTACCTTTGCTAGTGCAAAGGTGCCCTCACACTTAGTAACTTTGCACCTAACCTTCAGCAAGTGAAGGTTAGACATATTGGTGACTTATAAGTTACTTAAGTGCAGTGAAAATGGCTGCTAAATAGTGTGTGCACTATTTCACGCAGTCTGCAATGGCAGGTCCTGTGTAAGGGTTTGTCCTAGCTCCCTATGGGTGGCAAAATACTTCAGCCCATATGGATCTCCTCGAACCCCAATGCCCTGGGAACCTAGGTACCATATACTAGGGACTTATAAGTGGGGTCCAGTGTGCCAATTGAGATTGGTAAATGAAGTCTGTAAGGAAATGCTTCCTTGGCATGGTTACCCCCTGACTTTTTGCCTTTGCTGATGCTAAGTTTTGATTTGAAAGTGTGCTGAGGCCTGCTAACCAGGCCCCAGCACCAGTGTTCTTTCCCTAACCTGTACTTTTGTGTTCACAATTGGCACACCCTGGCATCCAGGTAAGTCCCTTGTAACTGGTGCCAAGGGCCCTGATGCCAGGGAAGGTCTCTAAGGGCTGCAGCATATCTTATGCCACCCTGGGGACCCCTCACTCAGCACAGAAACACTGCTTGTCAGCTTGTATGTGCTAGTGGGGATAAAAAGACTAAGTCGACATAACAATCCCCTCAGGGTGCCATGCCAACCTCACACTGCCTACAGGTATAGATATGTCCCCCCTCTAGCAGGCCTTACAGCCCTAAGGCAGGGTGCACTATACCATAGGTGACAGCATAAGTGCATGAGCACTATGCCCATACAGTGTCTAAGCAAAACCTTAGACATTGTAAGTGCAGGGTAGCCATAAGAGTATATGGTGTGGGAGCACCATAATGGCTACACTGAAAACTGAAGTTTGGTATCAAACTTCTCAGCACAATAAATGCACACTGTACATTTTATTGTAACATACACCCCAGAGGGCACCTTAGAGGTGCCCCCTGAAACCTTAACCGACTATCCGTGTAGGCTGACTAGTTTTAACAGCCTGCCACACACCAGACATGTGTCTGGCCACATGGGGAGAGTGCCTTTGTCACTCTGTGGCTAGTAACAAAGCCTGTACTGGGTGGAGATGCTTATCACCTTCCCCTGCAGGAACTGTAACACCTAGTGGTGAGCCTCAAAGGCTCACCCCCTTTGTTACAGCACCCCAGGGAAATCCAGCTAGTGGAGTTGCCCGCCCCCTCCGGCCACGGCCCCACTTTTGGTGGCAAGGCCGAAGGAGATAATGAGAAAAACAAGGAGGAGTCACTGGCCAGTCAGGACAGCCCCTAAGGCATCCTGAGCTGAGGTGACTCTGACTTTTTGAAATCCTCCATCTTGCAGATGGAGGATTCCCCCATTAGGGATAGGAATGTGCCCCCCTCCCCTCGGGAGGAGGCACAAGGAGGGTGTAGCCACCCTCAGGGCTAGTAGCCATTGGCTACTAACCCCCCAGACCTAAACACACCCCTACATTTTGTATTTAAGGGCTCCCCAGAACCTAGGAACTCAGATGCCTGCAACCTAAGAAGAAGAGGACTGCTAGGCTGAAAAACCCTGCAGAGAAGATGGAGACACCAACTGCTTTGGCCCCAGCTCTACCGGCCTGTCTCCCCACTTCTAAAGACACTGCTCCAGCGATGCTTTCCCCAGGGACCAGCGACCTCTGAAGCCTCAGAGGACTGCCCTGCATCTAGAAGGACCAAGAACTCCAGAGGACAGCGGCTCTGTTCACCAAAGACTGCAACTTTGCAACAAAGAAGCAACTTTGAAACAACACGCGTTTCCCGCCGGAAGCGTGAGACTTGGCACTCTGCACCCGACGACCCCAGCTCGACTTGTGGAGAACAATCACTTCAGGGAGGACTCCCCGGCGACTGCGAGACCGTGAGTAGCCAGAGTTGACCCCCCTGGGCCCCCCCAGCGACGCCTGCAGAGGGAATCCCGAGGCTCCCCCTGACCGCGACTGCCTGCTTCTAAGAACCCGACGCTTGGTAGGGACACTGCACCCGCAGCCCCCAGGACTTGAAGGATCCGACCTCCAGTGCAGGAGCGACCCCCAGGTGGCCCTCTCCCGTGCCCAGGTGGTAGCTACCCCGAGGAGCCCCCCCTTGCCTGCCTGCATCGCTGAAGAGACCCCTTTGTCTCCCATTGATTTCTGTTACAAACCTGACGCTTGTTTGCACACTTCACCCGGCCGCCCCCGTGCCGCTGAGGGTGTACTTTCTGTGTGGACTTGTGTGTCCCCCGGTGCCCTACAAAACCCCCCGGTCTGCCCTCCGAAGACGTGGGTACTTACCTGCTGGCAGACTGGAACCTGTACACCCCCTTCTCCATTGAAGCCTATGCGTTTTGGGTACCACTTTGACCTCTGCACCTGACCGGGCCTGAGCAGCTGGTGTGGTAACTTTGGGGTTACCCTGAACCCCCAACGGTGGGCTACCTTGGACCCAAACTTGAACCCCGTAGGTGGTTTACTTACCTGCAAAAACTAACAAACTCTTACTTCCCCCAGGAACTGTTGAAAATTGCACTGTGTCTAATTTTAAAATAGCTATATGTGATTTATGTGACAACTGTATATGCTATTTTGCTAATTCAAAGTTCCTAAAGTACCTACCTGCAATACCTTTCATTTGAAGTATTACATGTAAATCTTGAACCTGTGGTTCTTAAAATAAACAAAGAAAAAATATTTTTCTATACAAAAACCTATTGGCCTGGAATTGTCTCTGAGTGTGTGTTCCTCATTTATTGCCTGTGTGTGTACAACAAATGCTTAACACTACTCCTTTGATAAGCCTACTGCTCAACCACACTACAACAAAATAGAGCATTAGTATTATCTCTTTTTGCCACTATCTTACCTCTAAGGGGAACCCTTGGACTCTGTGCATACTATTCCTTACTTTGAAATAGTGCATACAGAGCCAACTTCCTACAAAGTCACTGGCCTACAGTGACAAATTTAAAAGCAGACAGAGCATAAGCACTGAGGTTCTGATTAGCAGAGCCTCAGTGACACAGTTAGGCACTACACAGGCATACACATTAGGCCATAAACTATGAGCACTGGGGTCCTAGCTAGCAGGATCCCATTGAGACAGGCAAAAGACACTAACATATAGGCTTTTATCTATGAGCACTGGGGTCCTGGCTAGCAGGATCCCAGTGACACAGTAACTGACGCACACTCACAAACAGGCCAAACGTGGGGGTAACCATGCTAGAAAGAGGCTACTTTCTTACACGTCAGGGCACTGGAGTTACCAACGGAGACAACTTCTAGAAGAGAAGCAAACCTAAGGGATGAAGAGCGAGAGCCAAGGGTACCCAGTAAGTCACAAGGCTCAAGATTTCTTACGGGGGCAAACCTATTAGAAAACTTCAAGGCTTGAAACTGCAATGGGGTAAACAAGAGTATCCTTTGGGGTCACACTTCTGCTGTACCTGATTCCATAAAGGACCACAAACCTTATCAGGCTTGTAAAAGAATCCCAAAGGAAAATATAGGATGCTTGTTGGGTTACAGATACTGGGAGGACTCAGGGTGGCCAAAAGATATGCAGTAATGGTAGGTTAGTTAACCTACCATACAGTCCCCTGCCCATTGCTTACTATCCAAGCCCAACCAGCTAACTCTCCAAACCATAATGATTAAATTAGAGATCAGAGACCAATATTAGAATGCTGATTAAATCAATGTTGACACTTTGTTCTGTGGGGGAACAATTCCCAGAACCACCACATATGGAGTCGCTTCTGGGGGCAGGCGAAACACCACCACAGTATTAAATAGAAGAGAAGGGGCTATAGCCTGGGAGCTAAACACATCACTAGCAGACACTGGGCCCAGTGGGGTTGAGGGGACACTCTGTCATCCCCAATCGACTGAGGAGCATACATTTGGACTATTACGTCCTTAGGGGGGTATTGGGGCTACGAGATTGAGCTATATCAGCGGGGTTAAACACTGAAGGTGAGGTGTGCTGCATTGACTTCAACATGACGCCCTTGTTTATATGATCCCATATTGATGAGACCCCAGATTCAATTTGGGTTAACCTGGCCAGTATAGGTACTAGTTCATCATTAAGAAAAGCCCTAATCCCAGTGAATTAAACATCAGTATAGGGGGTCTGGCCACGGGAAACATTGTAGCTGTAAGTCAGCTTGAGCAGCCACATCAACAAAGTTACTCCTCTGCTTAGGAACCACCACATATTTTTCAAGCTTGCACCTATGGCTATTCATCAGGCTTGAGAGTATGGGTTCCTGGTCATGACCCACCTCCCCCTCTTTGGGGGTGGGGGCTTTGATCTCTGAAAGTCAAACATGGTCATCTCTCAACACAATAAAGCACTTTTACCTCCAAACTCCTCCATGGTCCTGGGAACATCCGAAGAACCAGAACAAGGAGAGAGGAGAAGTCAGGGGAATGCTGTCCATGGGGAGAGACAACCTTCTTTCAGCCAACTCAATCTCCTTTGAGCCCACCCCTACAGCTTGATTCAATAAAACCTTGATTGTGGAAACTTGAGGAGTGGTATGTGGGGGTCAGTAACTTGGCGGCAGGCCATTTTCTTTTCCTCATGATCACAGCCAATCCAACCACACAATACCCCCAAGAGACTGATTACCAATTGCCCTCAAGTAAAAAGCAAATACAAGTGGAACAGAACTCACCCCACCTCCACAAATAACCCCAAAGAAAAAGCACAAAAAAGGAAAAAGAATCAGAATTTAATGAACAAAAGTAAAAACCTCCATGGGAAGGCACCTATGCCTCCTGATCATTCTAACTAATGTTCCACGCTTGGTGTCAACTAAAATAACTGTCCGTTCTATGTAAATCTCTGGTAAATGCCAGTTGCAGCAAATGTCAATATTGATGACTCCGCACCAGTGGCTGCAACAGACTGGCAAACACTCAAAAACTAGCCAGAAAAATGTACCTATGCTTAACTCCAAAACCTGGCAAATCACTTGACTGAGCCAGATAAAACCAAACAGCAACCTACAATGTGGACCAAGGGGGGTGACCTCCTTTTCCTGGGCCTGACTGGCAGAGGATGAGCCTGCCCTTGTCAATGTTGATGACTCCGCACTAGTGGCTGCAACAGACTGACAAACACACAAAAACTAGCCGGAAGAATCTACCTATGCTTAACTCTAAAACCTGTAAAATCACTTGACTTAGCCAGAAAAAACCAAACAGCAAACAACAATGTGGACCAAGGGGGGTGGCCTCCTCTTCCTGGAGCTGACTGGCAGAGAATGACCCTGCCCATGTACATCTCACACAGTGGAACCAATGCAAGCGCTTTATAGTACGAAGAATGCCATAGGTGTTTGAATGGCTTAGGGTTCCCACCAGAGCACTTTGATAATACTGGGACACATAGGCCCTCATTATGACATTGGCAGTCTTTACCTAAGACCGCCAATGACACAGGTGCCAGAAGACTGCCAGTGCTAGTGGTCGTCCGTCCACCACATCACAAGAACTGAAGAATATCCGCCACAATTTGGGCAGAAATCCTTCAGCAGTTGTGGTGGTGGATGGAGGCAATGTAGCGGTTCCACCACGGGCACCGCCCCACCAGTAGGACACCGGCTGTGGTATAATGACGAATAATACACCCAGGTGGTGTCCTGATGGTGGGGTGCTGCCGGCGGTGGAAGCTCCCTTTCCCTGCCAGATGACCACCTCGCCAGACAAGGTAAGTCAGATGTCTGTCAGGATAGGGTGGTGGGAGGGTGGGGGGCATTGTGTGTGAGTGTGTGGTGTCTACATGTGTGTGCGTGAATGTGTATATGCATGTTTGTATGCAAGTTTGAGTGTTGTGGTGAATATGTGTATGAATGCTGAAGTGAATATGAGTATGGATGCTTGTGTGTGAGTGCGAGTATGGATGCCTGTGTGTGAATGAGTGTGTGTGAATGCGTGTATGAATGTTGAAGTGAATGCAAGTATGTGAGTGTAGGTAAATGAGTGTATTTCTGGTGCATGTAGATGTCTGTATGCGTGCACATGTATGCAGGGGAGGGCGTGGGTAGGGGGAGAGGGGCACTGTGTATGGAGGGGGGTGGGGGAAGGGGGATGATGTGAGGGCTTTTATGTGTGTGTCTATCTACGTGTATGGCTGTGGGGGGTGTTGTGTGGTGGGTGTGTGCCTGAGTGTGAATGAATGGGTGTTGTGAGTGTGAGTGTGTGCGTGTCTGCAAGTGTGTGCATGAATGTGAAGCTGGGGAGTGTGTGCATGTATGCAGGGGTAGGGGGGAAGTATGGGGTTTGGGGGGTGGGAGTTAGTGTTTGGATCAGGGGTGCTGGGGTTGCTACATGTTAGGCGTGGGGTAGTGGAGTCCTGTCACCAGTAGCCTTTCTGCCAGGATTTACCACCACAAAATCCCTGGTGGAAAGGGGACTCATAATACCAACGGCGGTCCATGCAGGACAGCCAGGTTGGAGATGCTAATCTCTGGCCCGACGGCCTGGGCGCCCGACCGCCCTAGCAGTACAGGTGGTGAACTACCTGTGTTGCAGCCAGTTTACCACCCGGTCATAGTACAGCGGTCTGCACCGCCGGCCTGTCAGTGGTCGGACATCCACATTTACAATGGAAGTCAGGGTCATATTGACCCCCATAGTCCCACCAAGTCTGGCCATATCCTTTGGACTCAGCGGGATCAATGCAATCACTATGTAGCGTGAACAATACCACAGATGTTTGCAGGGCTAAAGGCTACCTCCAGAGCCCTCTGAAAATGCTGGGACATGTTGCTAAATACAAGATGTCCTCTGCTAATGCTTAATCTAATTGCTACTGACTTACAACAGGCGACCCTTTCAGCATTAGCTGAAGACATTCGTCTTTCTGGGATAATCTAAATATTCATCTTGTATATTTATGCTCATCATTTCAGCTATTTCCTTATTTAACATGTGTTGTGCTTCCATTTCTGTAATATTTCTTTTGGTAGGCATACAAGCAGTAATACACATGGAGCAGAACATTGGACCACACTGAATACAGAAACAGCATGTGAAAAATATTGCAATCATTACACACAGGATAGTCAGTAGTTTCCAGCCCCAAGCGGAAACAAGAGCCCAAAACCATCCCGAAAAAGTCAAATTATCAGTCTCTGTGTGGATTTCTGCAGCAATTTTATGCAATTTAGATATTGCATCATATACTGAAGGTGAGTCATCTGGAATGAAAATGCAGCAACTACTACCAATGATGCGACATGCACCACCTCGATCAGCTAATATCACATCTAGTACCATACGATTTTGGAGTGCTACAATCCTCGCAATTTGGAGCTCCTCGGTAATATTCCCAAGTGCCAGAGCTGCCTGATTGGTAACAGCTTCCACAACCCTAGACAATTGTCTCACTTTTCTACTGTTTAACGCAGCACCCACAAAGGAGAACAACCCTAAATTAAAATCAACATATTGTTGCAGGCTAGTGCCCGTTTGGTCTACCTCATTTGTACTTATTGTCCTTTTATATCTATTTTTAATGATGTCATTGAACAGTTTAAAATCTTGGTGACATGTTGCAGGGGCCAAAAACACAGGGGGTAATAGAAAAGAT
The DNA here is from genome assembly GCF_031143425.1 of Pleurodeles waltl. NCBI lineage: Eukaryota > Metazoa > Chordata > Amphibia > Caudata > Salamandridae > Pleurodeles > Pleurodeles waltl. The sequence goes on from NC_090445.1 coordinate 385,009,728, forward strand.
ACATAACACACACCTGACCACCCAACAGGTAGTTGATAATATCCATAGTTACCACAAACAAAATATGTATTATGTGAAGCTGTAAAACTACTATTATTTACACCCTCAATAGTTAAAATCAAGGTACAATTGCTTATCCCCACTGGAATTCGCCCAATGCCACGTATACATAAATCTGCTTTAGTTTTTGTAAGAGAAATCACAAATTGTTCTTCCTTGTCAGAGTCTCTTACATTTGTGAAGACATTTGGTATTTAAACATTGTCCGGTTGATATTCTTCCCATTCCCATTTAGTTCCTTTGACCTGGGGATACCCATCTTTGTCTTGGTAGCATACTTTATTGAGGCGAAAAAGAAGTCCACCCTCTGTACATTTTCCAGATGCAAACAAAAGCGTATACCAAGCTTGACAAGCACCATTGTGTGAAAAAGGAAGAGGAATGAAAGGTGTTCCTCCTTTCTTGTGATGCGCAGGTATCTTTCCACATACCCAGCAGTTAGTAGTATTTGTAGCATTATGAGTATGATGCAACATCTGAATGAAAAGTATTATTGAAGTACGATTGATGGTGCTTCTGCTCCTGATAGGGAAGCATAAAGTAATAGTGATCCTCTGGTACTGGAGAAGTGGCAACAAAAAACTCACGAGCAGGAGCCTTCTTTTCAACAAACCAGGTGATTATTGCTATAACCACCAAAACAAAAACACACCCCATAGTACTAATGATCAGTTTGTTTTTCATTTTAGCAACAGTGATAATCGTCCCTTTCAGAAATTAATTAAAAACAATTGTTGGAGCTCTTATCCCTGGGCAGCCACTGATTTCTTCACCATGGGCCAAGACGGGTGTCACTACTCTAATGCATGGCTGATCCCCCCCGCCTTGCCACATTGGCTCTCCCTTTCACTAACCCAGGGTGGTAGCTCAACCAGTTTTTCCTGCACTACAGGGTTTTTCCTCGGTCTAAAATTATATCGTGGCACTCCAGAAATCGTATGGTCCGGGAAGAACTCTGCAGATTCGTCAGGTGATATAGCACGGCCTTTCTCCGTAGTCAAAATCTCTTGATGATCAGTCAGCACAGCAGGTTCCACAAAGGTAGGTAGCACTTTCTTGTAGTGAGTACTATGGACCCAATTCTTTTGGTTCGTCACTCGAACTGCTGTCGTTGTCGCAAGGAGCACCTGCTCTGGGCCTCGCCACCTTGGTTCCAAGCTGCTTGATCTTTCAAAGGACTTAATCATCACCTGGTCACCAGGTCAGAGTTCATGGCCTTCACCTGTAGATCTGTCAGGAAGTGCTTCTCGAACCTGTTGATGAATAGAAACCAAATTGTCGGTTAACTGTGCCAAATAATCATTCATCAGGACACAAAGGACATCATATAAAGAATTTGGCTTAGGAACTCCCCAAATGTTCATTGGCCTTCCAAATACTAATTCATAGGGTGTAAGGCCTATTCGAGAGTGTGGCACTGACCTAATAGACAATAATGCCAATGGTAATGCATCCGGCCAAGTTAAGGATGTGGAATCCTGTATCTTCGCTAACTTCAGCTTCAAAGTAGCATTATACCTTTCCAGCAACCCTGCTGATTGTGGGTGGAAAACCGCAAGGGACTTCTGTTTGATCCCTAATCCTTTCATGACATACTTACTAACTTCCCCAACAAAATGAGGTCCGTTATCATTCCATAAAAGTCTGCAAACACCAAACCTAGGGAACAATTATTTTGAAAGCAGCTTCGCTGTGGTAATGGCAGTGTTATCCTTTGTGGGGTACGCCTCTATCCATTTACTGAAGGCACATACCACCATCAAGACATACTTTAAATTGTTGCAGAATTCAAGCTGAATATAATCCATTTGTAGAACTTCGAAAGGTGCAGTTGGTGTAGCAAACCCTCCCTCAGGAGTTTGTGTCCCGTTTCCAGGATTGTATTGTAAACAGATCAAACAAGACTGCACTACTCTCTTAGCTGTACTGGAAATTTCTGGATGCTCCCAAACTTGCGTAAGCAACTTCGTTATTGTTGAAGCTTCAACATGTGCCAGCCCATGTGCCATCTGAACCATAGGTTGTACAAAAGCTATAGGCGATTTCCATTTATCCATCTGCTATTCCGCCAACAGCCCTCATCATCCAATTCTCCTTCTTCAGACCATTGCTCACGTTATTTCACAGAAGCAGATTTCTGTATATCTAATACGTCTTGTCTAGCATTATGCCAACGTTCAGCTTGTGACTTCACTACATACATAGAAGTAGTACTTCGCTGCATCGCAGTCTCACGTGCTACGCGGTCCGCAAGGGCATTACCTTGCCCTATCTTATCGGTCACTTTCTTGTGTGCACTACATTTCACAATAGCTAGTTTCTTTGGATATGTCAATGCAGTAAAGAGGTTATGCACTAAATCTCTAAGCATTATCTGCATCTCGTGGGATGTGAGAAAGCCTCTCTCCTTCCCAAGCAAACCAAAATCATGAGCCACTCCAAAAGCATAGCGGCTGTCTGTGTAAATGTTCACACATAAGTCAGTACTAAGCTCACATGCTCGTGTCAAAGCTATTAGTTCAGCTGCTTGAGCTGACTTCTGTGGTATACGAGCTGTCTCCACTACTGTGTGTATTGTGGTGATTGCATATGCAGCTGAGGTCGTACCATCTGGCAACTTCAAACAAGACCCATCAACCCACAATTCCCCATCTACATCTGGAAGGGGAGTATCTTGTAAATCAATACGACCCTTTGTCTGTTCTTCGGTAAGGAAAATACAATCATGTGTTTCTTGTGACTGAGGCTGAGTCACCGGATATGGCAACAAAGTGGCTGGATTTAGTGTTGCACATCTCTTCAGTGTAATGTGAGGAGCCAGCAATGTCAATTCATATCATGTCATGCGAGCGCTAGTTAAATGTTGCGTCTTTGTTTGATTTAAAAGAGCATCAACCGCATGGGGTACTAACACCGACAGCTTATGTGACAAAACTATCCCCTCACTCTGATGTATTGACACAGGTGTTGCGGCAACTGAACAAAAACACCCAGGCAACGCTCGAGCGAAAGGATCAAGTACTGCTGAAAAATATGCCCAGGGACGCTGCTTATCGCCATGTGTCTGTACTAAAACTGGCAATGCACATCCATCTTTCTCATGTACGTGAAGTACAAAAGACTTCATGTAATCTGGAGTACCTAACACTGGTGCTGAACAAAGGGCTTGTTGTAGCTGCCGGAAAGCAGTCTCACATTCATCTGTCCATGGGAGGGGCATTGGAGTATCTTTAGTCAAAAGTGCCAGGAAAGGTTTGACAATGTGTGAAAACCCTAATATCCATTGCCTACAAAAAGAAGTAAGACCAAGGAATGCACAAACAGCTTTCTGAGTAGAGGGTACTGGTGTGTCTAAAATTGCTTGAATACGATCTGATGTAAGTGCACGGCCCTCCTTAGACAAAAGTTGACCTAAATAGGTTACCTTTGGTCTACAATATTGCAATTTCTCTCGTGACACTTTATGATGGTGTGAAGCAAGAAAAGAAAGTAAGGACAAAGTGCACTTTTCACATTGCTCAGGGGTATCAGCTGCCAACAAAATATCATCAACATATTGTATGAGAGCCACACCTTCAGGCAAAACAAAAGAATCAAGTTGTCGTTTTAACGCTTGACTATAAATACTAGGACTCTCAGTATAGCCTTAAGGAACTCTGCAAAATCTACTTTATTGTTTATTCAAAGTAAAACCAAACAAATATCGGCTGTCAGGGTGAATAGGGATCGAAAAGAAAGCATTCTTCAAGTCTATCACAGAGAACGTAGTTGCTGTCGGGGTAACCAAAGTAAGAAGTGTCGTGATGTCAGATACCACAGGATATTGTGGTACTACAATCTTATTGACTTCTTGTAAATCAATAATGAATCGGTAAATCCTAGTATCAGTATTGTTTTTCAGAAAAGGAAGAATTGGACTGTTACAAACATTATACAGAACTTCCTCAACAACTCCAACTGCAATAAGATCATGCACAATTCGTGTGAGTGCTTCTTCGCCCTCCTGTGAAATTTTGTATTGAGGCAAACGTGGAAATACAGCTCCCCCCTTGACACTAATATGTACTGGTGGAATAATCATTTGTCCCACATCAGTATCTGAAGTAGCCCACAAAGTACTAGGGAGTGAAGCTAATGCAATATCCTCTTTAACAAGACAAACTCTATCCATCACAGGATGATTATCATTCAAAATAACACGCACCCCTTCAGGAGAGCATCGTATTGTAGCCCTGAAAATTGTCTGGTGTATTTGGAGAAAACAAAAATGGACATGGAGCACTAAATTTATCAACATGGAATGCAAGTGGTTGTGACAATGGGCTAGTGGAAGGTGTTCCATTGAAACCTATTGATGTAATGGTTAAGCCAGACAGGGGAGCCCTTGGAATCAATTGTTTAGACAAGGCGCTACGAGTAGCTCCTGTATCAACCAGAAACTGATTAGTAGAACCCAAAACATGTGCTGTAACAAAGGGACCCCTCTGATCTACTGGAACTTCAACTGATTCCTTACCCCATCCTAGGCAATCCCATGCATAAGCAGAATCTTGGAAATCAAGCTGCACATAGTTAGACATCTGGTATTGGTTGCGTCTATCAAAAGTGTTAAACCCATCTAGAATCAACTAATATGGCTTTTTCGCAGGTTCCCTATCCCCGTCCATCTGTTCTAATTCTTTCCATGACGCCCCAAAAACTACACGATCATCAACTTTATGAACGGTTCTCCACATATCTGGCAGTAATATCAATCCGAAAAATAAATCAATGTCATCCAAAGTCATAGTACAAGAACTATTTGCTCCCTCAACTTCCTCATAAAAGGCAGCTGGATTTTTCCGTGGGTCAGGTAATGCTGTTTTAAGTGCAATTACATGTGCCCTAATCCAAGGAGTATACACCCAATTATAAATAAAATAACCCTTACCATCAACAGAAGTTTTATCATCACTTGTACCCAATCCTTTAGGAGGAACATACAAAGGCGCGGACTCCCTCATTGGTTTCGCGTGAACTATCATAGTCTTATTTGTTCCAAAGATGGAAGCTTGCACCCCGCCGGTCTGAGATGTCCGTGCAACTACGTCCACGGCCCTTTTCTCCTCTTGCAAATGGACTGCCACAACACATAATTTCACTAAACGCCTGATTGCATCAGCCACCTGGGAGAAAACAAAAAGACCATCATGCATTTGCTTATGATCAGCTGCTACATCATCGGGCTCTAACTCATCAGAATATTTCCAAAATAGTTCAATAACTTCTGTGCCAAATGCCTCAGTAAAATATAGCTGCTCCTTTTCCGTCCACCCTTTCATGTTGTCTAAAAGTTCAGAAGAAGAGACAACGCTACAAATTGTTTTACAAGCAATAGATCCAAGCTCAGACTCACAGTCAGCAGGCAACATAGAGTGACTGTCTCGTATCTTCTGTTGCTGCGAACCGGAGACTTCAGCTAACTCATGAGGGGAAGAAGGAACGACATATGGAGGTGGAGGGCGATCTAGTAACAAAAAATCATTGTGTAGTTTATTAAGGATAGGATAGAGAGGTTGCCTAACAGTGTATTGGCCAGTTACCTGTAATGTACGTTCTTTCTCTTCTAGCTCCTTTAAGTCATTTCTTTCTTTCTTTCTCATTTCCAATGGTTTCACATATACATTCTTCTGCTGCTCTTTCTGAAGCAAGGCTTGCTCACGCTTCACTCGTCCACGCACTTCTTTCTCCCACATTCGTACACAGTCAAACATATCTTGCCTAGACCTTCGCTTACACATACATTGTTCCACATACTCAATCTTTCACAAATCAAATGACCCATGCATAGGCCAACGTAACTCAGGATCCGCACAACTGTATTTATTCCATAATGTGCTGTACATTATAGAAGAAAGACCATGTTTAACATACATATCTCTAGTGGGCGTCCCCTCTGGGGGTGCCGGTTGCGATTCTTCCAGTCTCAGGTTGGTACCATTACAAAAGCAACACATCCTACGAAGTGCGCTAAAAACAGGCATGCCAAAAATAGTGCAGAATATGCAATATTATAATCAAAGTAGCACTTAAGGTGCCGTTCAAATCTAAATTAAATTGGAGAAAATTCTCCTCATTACCTGCCTATATAAATTGCAATTTATATATCAATTCAAAGGACACAAATTGACTAGTCACCCAAAACACGAGAGCCACAGTAAGTGGTGCTAAACTTCATTTCCAAACAAAGGCATCAAAACCCACAGCAAGTGCCGTAAAACGGCTCTTACCAATCACAGGGCGTCCCGGTTCCAACTGGCAAGTTCTAAAATCGACCAAATGGTCACTGCATGACGAATGAACAAAAAGGATCTCAGTCGAGGACCGGTGCCACATGGATGGTCATAACAGAAAGAAGGGAAAAACGCCGTGGTTGCCAAGACTCGGGTCTCCTCAGGCATTGATCTTCCGCAGCGAGATCCCAATCCTTCATTGCGACCAATCCGTCAGGCGTCCGAGTCGCCGATGAGTCCCTGTTCGGGCACCAATTTTTTGAAGTAAGCCTCAGCAAGGCCTACTAGTGCAAGGGGTCTGCCCTTGTCTGCACAAGGTCCTCGGACCATATAGGAAGAAGTTGGCACAGAAACGGAGATAAAATACAAAGTTTATTAAACCTCATGAGGTGGTACTACAGTTCAAACAGCACCCTTTGGTAATGTTTGAAGTAGCACACTGAACTAAGAGAGCATGGTCCTTTTATACCCACGCAGGGGCTAAAAGAAGGTGGTTCAATTATAGAAGCAAGACTTACATACATATGAGGTCATATGGAAATGCACAGTCGACAGGTAGGAGGGGCTAACAGTTTTCAAGGACTAGTTGACACATTACTGTCTGTTACTGATTACTAACAGCTGCAGATCTTACTGGGCATGTGTGAATGTGGGAGATGCTGAATATAACTTGTCACTAGACAGATTTTCAAGAGTAGTTAACAGAAAGGTAGGACAGAACACATGGCGATCACATGGCAGAGAAAATGGCTGCCATGAATACAAAATGGATTCCGCGAAATGTTCACAATAGTTGCTAAATACAAGATGTCTTCTGCTAATGCTTAATCTAATCGCTATTGACTTACAACAATGTGACCTAAGGCAGGGAGCAGCCACAGAAGGCTAAGAGCAGGAAAATGCGATCTTTCAAAAAGTGGCATTTTCAAACTTGTAATGATAAATCTGACTTCAACTTAAAAAAGGTTTATCATTAAAAGTTCATAGATACCAAACATGACCTAACTACTACTGCTGGTTTAGAAATGACAGCTTTGTAAATATAATAAGGAATCCCCAATGTCATCCTAAAAGAGGGGTAGGGCTCACAATAGTAAAAAAATAATTTGGGAGTTTTTGAGAGCTAGGAAATGTCAAACTTAAAAATACATATCCTACCTTTTGGTTGCACTTCACACTACCTAGGGCCTACCTTGGGGGCTGACTTGTGTATAATAAAAGTGGAGTTTAAGGCTTGACAAGGGGTTTCGAATGCTAAGTTGACATGGCTGTGGGACACTGCTTTAAGGCTGCAATGGCAGGCCTGAGACATGTTTTAATGTGCTACTTAAGTGGGTGGCACAAAAAGTTTTGCAGGCTCACTGGCAGCATTTAAGTTTCTGCCCTGGGTATGTGGTATACCACTCTACAAAGGATGTGCACGTAAACCGAATATGACAATCAGATATATGTCATTCAAATGAAGTTTTAGGGAAAGAGCATGAACACATTAGCACTGGTTAGCAGTGGTAAAGTGCACAGAGTCTGAAGGCCAACAAATAAACATCCAGCAAAAAGTAAGAGGAGGAAGACAAGTGACTTTGAAGTGACCCAGTACAGAGAGTAATTTCCAACAGTCTGATTGTTCTGACAATGGTGATAAAAGTTGTATGTTCTGTGGAACATATGCACTTTAAAAGAAATGTGTGGTTAGAATGTGAATTAAAGGTGATACTCTGGTATATTTAGTGTATGTAATTACAATAAATTTTGGAAATAGTGCAAAATTATGCTACCACTCTGTAGGAAATTGGTTTTACCCATTTAATCCCCCTACATTTTTTGCATTTCAACCTTTACTGTGAGTGAGTCCCACCACCTGGGTCTCACTCTTGATAAATTCTAGAAAATTGACTGAGATTGCAAGCCACCAGGTTCTGCCATTAAGGTTAAGGCAGATGCTGTGCAGCTATGGTAATAGGCTCTGGGTTGGTTTAACATGACCATGTGATCACATATGTGTTTGGGCTGTCCATGTGAGAATACTGTGCACAACAGCTTGGTATTTGTGCACAGATAACTTGTGGCAGAAGGGACCATTCAAGGCCTGGGGTAGGCCTTATATTGCTTGTAGGCATCCATGGTGTTGGTCTATTGTGCGCACTGCAGACTCTGGTGGGCAATAGAGTTACACATTATAAGCTAAAGTTGCACAAAAGTACATTTTTGCCCCACTTGGGACTAAAGCGTTCAGCCAGATATCAATCATAGGGTAAACACCCCTCAAAATGCCTACGGAGTGCATCATAGCTGCATTCCTTATGACACTTTAAGAATTTTCATATTTTCATGGCTCAGCCAAAATCGGATTCCAGGGCATAGTCCCACCAACAACTGGGTCCAAGTTAATTACTTTAGGAGCTGGAGGATCAGAGGCCTCTCCACATAATAGAGCTATTACCAGTGATTGGCCAAGCTGCTAGGAAAGAAAGGGGTGGGAAGGAAATTTGAATGTGTTATTTAACCTCTCACACTACAACTGTACTGAGATAGCCCATTAAAACAAAGGAGGCTTCTGGAGGTAAAACACAGAAGGGGTTCCTCTTTTAAGTTTGTGTAGGAAGGTATAAGGCAGCTGTGTCAGTTGAGGGCAGATCTGGGTCTCCCAGTTTAATGTCCTTATAGACTACTTGAAGACAATGAAGTTATTACATGTAAAGTTAGACTTTTGGTGTAAGTGTACAGTACTGTATACATAGGAATGACCTGTAGTTGGCTGCAGTCAACACACGAGGAGCGATAGTGGGGCACAAATATCTGGAAATAGAGATGCCAAAGGGTACAGTAAGTGACCATAGAGGTGGGAAAATCAGCCTTCCAGTGAAAATGTCAAACACAAAACTGTCAATGTAAAGTGAAATTACAGTGTCTTACCTGTGTGTCATTGGAAGTATTGTCGTATTATAGAACTTCAGTTGTCCTCATCCTCATCCTCTGCCTCCTCATCTTTACTGTCCACAGGATCCATTGCTGCCACAAGCCCATCTCCAGCCTCATCCTCCTGCAGAAAATGCACCTGGCGACGTAAGGCAAGGTTGTGCAACATATAGCATGCCACGATGATTTGGCACACCTTCTTGGGTGAGTAATACAGGGATCCACCTGTTAGATGGAGGAAACAAAACCTGGCCTTCAGGAGACCGAATGTCCTTTCTATTATTTTTCTCGTTCGCCTATGTGCCTCATTGTTATGTTCCTCTTCCTTTGTCCTGGGATTCCTCACAGGGGTCAGTAGCCATGAGAGGTTGGGGTAACCAGAGTCACCTGAAAATATCGAGGGACAACTGTGAGACACACACTAACTCTTGGGGCCCATACACCAACACATACTGGGTGGGAACCAGGGCTCACCTGTTAGCCACACCGGGGCCTCTGAAGTGGAGCCATCACATACGGGATGCTGCTATTCCTCAGGATAAAGGCATCATGCACAGACTTAGGATACTTTGCATTGACATGGGAGATGTACTAGTACGCCAGGCACACTATCTGCACATTCATTGAGTGAAAGCTCTTTCCATTTCTGAACACCTGTTCATTTCTCCGGGGGGGGGCGACAAATGCAATATCTGTATTATCTATTGCCCCAATAATGTTGGGGATATGTCCCATTGCATAGAAATCTGCTTTCACTGTGACCAAATTCTCCACCTAGGGGAAAACGATGTAGCTGTGCATGTGTTTAATCAGGGCAGAAAACACTCAGGTCAGCACTATTGGGAATATTGGCTGAGACATTCCTGCTGCCAAGCCCATTGTCACTTGGAAGGAGCCAATTGCCAGTAAATGGAGCACTGATAGCACTTGCACAAGAGGGGCGATCACGAAGGGCTGACGGATAGGAATATGTGACAGAACAACTAGGTCCTAAACAACTATAGCCTAAACCACTACTGCTAAACAACTAAAAAATCTCTACAACTAAGTACTGAACAACTACTGTCTGAGCAACTATTGTGTCTGAATAACAATTGCCTGAACAACTAATATATATATATATACTAAACAACTAATAAACCATAAAAACCAAAAGGAAAACCTTACCTTAAAATTAGTTGTTCAGGCAATTGTTATTCAGGCACAATTGTTGTTTAGACAGTAGTTGTTCAGTACTTAGTTGTAGAGACTTTTTAGTTGTTTAGCAGTAGTGGTTCAGGCAAGTAGTGGTTTAGACCTAGTTGTTCAGGATGTTTCCCGACGGATAGCACATATCAGGTCAGGTTCCAATTGGGCACACATCTCTGTGATTGTAGCCCTGTCCAGTCTATAGGCGAGGATAATGTGCCTGTCCTCCATTGTTGCCAAGTTCACCAGGGGCCTATACACGTGTCTCCATCTCTTATTCATCTGCAGCGGTTGCAATCTGGGGGGCAAATAGTGAGCAGATGGTCAGTATTCCATTTTTCCTAACACTACACTGCATTGCATGTTGTAACTGTAACAGTATATTGTTGGATAGGCCCAAATAGCGCCTATGTGTACTGTGACGCAGGTCAGTGCCATGGCCTGCCAGCCTGTGAAATGGCGTCCGCATGTCCTGTATGGAGGGACAGGTGGAAATGAGGTAATTCCGCTGACATTGTGCACCGTTGCGGGGGGCAGTCGAGAACCGCTGTGCAACTCCTCATTGGATACCATTAGGCCTTATGGGTTACAGTGGCCAATGGTGATGTATGCCAGATGCCATTTTCTATCTGTTCACTCACTTGCTACCTGACCTTCAACAGGAGAGGACCTACACTGCAAGTGATGCTGTGACCTGGGTCTGGAACCGACCATGGCTTGTGTCACTGGGGATAGGGCCCCTGTCTTCACCGCTGCGGTGGATTGGGTCCTACCCCAGTACCGAATGCTGTATGGGCCTCCAGACCAACAGGTGAGTACACTGTGAGCACGATGCATGGGGCATGAATGCATGGAGTGCTGTGTGAGGGCCTTGTGTAGGGGGTGTTAGTGGAAGGGCCCTGGGCAGCATGCTACATGTATGATGGGCAATGTCTGTGCATAAGGGAATGTGAGGGCTATGGTGGGCCATGAGTGTAACAGGCAGGACAGTCTGACTGATACATTTTCTTAAGTGTATTTCTCTGCTGGTCAGCACCCATCAAAAAAAGGGCATATGACGTGCCATCGCCAAGGAAGTGCCGACCCTGGGGGTCTACAGCAGGCGGAGCACCCACTGTCGGAAACAATGGGAGGATCTGAGACTCTGGGCACGGAAGACGGTGGAAGCCCAGCTGGGGATGGCCTCCCAACGAGGAAGGTGTCCCAAATGAACCCTGACCCCCCTGATGGCCCACATACTGGCAGTGGCCTATCCGGAGCTGGATGGGCACTTGGGGGCATCACAGCAGCAACAAGGGGGTGAGTACAGTGCCCCAATATACTACTTGTGCGTGGTGGGATGGCATCCGGGTGGGGGATGTACACCTCTTCTAACCAGGCTAGTAGACACCCACCCCTGGGCAGGGGGTCTGTGGGCCTCAGCTATGCTGCAATTGGCATTAGGTATTCCTGTCCATGGGCTGGTGACTGGCATTGTGACTGTTAGAGCATTGCCTAGTGTGTAGGGCTGTTGTTGCCACCATTTACCAAGGGTATCCTTTGTCTCCTCCCCCTTTTTGTTTTGTCACCCTGTCCTTATGTGCATTAGCATCATCTGGCAGAGGAGCAGAGGCACTGGCGATGGGGAGAGCTGCATCCCACAGGGCACCAGGAGGCCGAATCCACCATCGGTGAGGGCACCAGTGGGACGGACGGCAAGGGGAGCACCACGGTGGAGACAGTGATACCTCCTCCGATGGAAGCTCCCTGGTGGTGGCAGACACCGCTGTGCCCACGCCAACTACAGGTACAGCCGCACCCCCCATACCAGCACCACCCTCCCAGCAGCCCCTCAGCATGTTTCCTGTGCCCACTCACCCAGGAGGGTGGGCATCTTCTCCGCTCCAGGCACCTCAGGTCTTGCCCCAGTGAGCCCTGCTGCCCTGAGTGAGGAGGCTATTGGCCGCCTGCGATCAATCTCTGCTGGGCAGTCAACCATTGTGAATGCCATCCAGGGGCTGGCAGGCCATTTGCAACAAATAAATGCATTCCTAGAGGGCATTTACTTTGGCATGGCGGCCCAACAGAGATTAATCCAGGCTCTGGCCTCCTCCCTGATGGCAGCCATTGTCCCTGTGTCTAGCCTCCCCCCTCCAACTTCTTCTGCCCAATCCCATTCCCTTCAACCCTAACCTATCCCAAGAACACAGGCAGACCAGCACGAACCCAGGACAACACACAGGAGTGGTTCAGGCAAACACAAGCACCACACATCATCTGTCAGACTTTGGCGTACTCATTTATCTAAACGCAGTTCATGTCACGCACTTTGTTCTATTAAAGCATATTCTTCTCATTATTCATGTGTTAAAATGCATCTAAATAACAGAAGTGGTCGATGGTGGCTTAACTGTTCAAATCCACGATGTCTGTATTGATGGAACTACAAATCCCAGCATCCTTTTGGAACCTTCTGGAACAGTCATGATTGAGGGTGTGGCTCCTCTATAAAAACAGACCACACCCAACTTCCAGTGCTTACTATTTTGGAGTTTTGCCCAGGTTGGATCTTGCTCTCAGTTCCTGCTGTTGTGTGTCAGAAGACCTCTGGAGTTCTTGTTAAAGCAAGTGGACGGACTTGCCGTGGTGAGAGTGTTTTTCTCAGGATTCTAGTGACATTGTTTGTTTAGGACAAAAGAAGCTGTGTTCAATTCTATTACTGTTCCAAGTTTCCCCTGGAAATTAAGAAATAGTTTATTTGCTTTTAGTTGTCAGTTCGTTTTTTAATTGAACATTTCTTGAAAGGATTTTATTGTTTTAAAAAGAACATTATTCTTTAAATATTCTAATGCTTTTTGAGAAAAGACGAACTGTGGTCTATTTGCGCGTTAATTAAAGGATTGTGTATGTTGACACAGGAAATGTTTGCACGCGCGCGTTTAGTTTGACAGATGGTTATTTGAATTCCTTATTTGTTGAAAAAGAAACATTTTAGATACGCGCGTTCAGCTTTTAGAAAAGCTTTATTTGGAATTCATCGTCTGTTGAAAGGAAAACATTTATATACGCGCGTTCAGCTTTTAAAAAAGGATTGTTTTAGAATTCATTGTTTAGTTTAAAGGAGGCATTTATACACGCGCGTTCAGCTTTCAGAAACAGTTTGTTTGAAATTCATTGTTTATCTAAAGGAAGCATTTGTACACGCGCGTTCCTCTTTAGGAAAAGGTTTTATTTGAACTCATTATTTGGTTAGCGGAAATATACTTATACACGCGCGCTCAACCTTAAGAAAAGGTTTTATTTGAACTCATTTGTTTAGAGGAAATACATTTATACACGCATGCTCAAAGTTAAGAGGTTTATTGTTTGTATTCATTGTGTGTTATTGAACAAGACATTTAATAGACATTATCCTTAGCGAATATATTATTGTGTACCTGATTATGATTCAAATATTAGATTATCTTTGTTGAATGTTATAAATATTAAGGAGCTTTGGTATAATGTAAATATTCTATATTCTTACAAACTTATTGAATAATAAATAATGAATAACTGTTTTAAAATTATTGTATTTATTTTCTCGTGCTTTTTAAAGAATTTTCCTTTTTGTTGAAAAAACATAACAGAAAGCAAAAACACAAATCCCGAGGAAACTAGACTTTGACATCATCCCACAGGCACTCACACAAACACCATACAGAATCAGACATACCAACATCAACTGCCTCCACTGTGTCCCCCTCCTTGTCGTCGTCCACCTCCCTCCCAGTTGCGTCTACACTCACACCTACAAGCACTACATCCTCATCCACTCCCTAACACGTTTTTCCTCTCTACCCTTGACCTCTTCCCTACCACTCCCCCCCATCTTTCTCATCAGGCCAGCGTGGTCAGAACCCAAGCGAGCACCTCAGCCACCCAGTCCACGGCCGCAGTAGTGTCGACAGCTACTGCAGGTTGGAGAGGATCCAGGGCACCAGGCAGCAACACTGACAGGCTGCCTGCACCAGGTGCAACAAGGAAGGGCAAGGAGGCACCACCAGGTGTGGCGAGGAAGGGCAAGGGGCAATCCCTGGCTGCTGACAGGAAGGGCAAGGGGCCTGCATCAGCAGGCGGGAAGGACAGGAGGCCTGGTGCATGGACTCATTCTGAGCCCCCACCACCAACCATGGTGGTTCAGCTGTCCGAGGCTGCAGAGGAAGGCAAGGAGCCTTTCCCTACCACTTTACTGCCACCAGCACCGCCACCAGAACCGCCACCAGCACCACTGCCAGCAGCAGCAGCCCGAGTGGGCAGCCGTCCGAGGCTGCAGGCGATGGGCTGGAGCTTCCCCCCACCACCAGCAGCGCCACCAGCACCACTGCCAGCAGCAGCAGCTCGAGTGGGCAGACATCTGAGGCTGCAGGGGATGGGCTGGAGCCTCCCCCCACCACTGCCAGCACCGCCACCAGCACCACTGCCAGCAGCAGCAGCAGCCCAGTAGACAGCTGCCCGAGGCTGCTCGGGATGGGCTGGAGCCTCCCCCCCCCACACTGCCAGCACTGCCCCCAGCACCACTGCCAGCAGCAGCAGCCCCAGTGGGCAGCGGTCCGAGGCTGCAGGGGATGGGCTTGAGCCTCCCCCCACCATTGCCAGCAGTGCCACCAGCACTGCCACCACTGAGCAGCCGTCACTGCCGTCTGACAGAGTGTAGTCCTGCCTCCATGGGCAGTGGTGGTCCTTGCCCCAGCAAACCCTGTGGTTCTGACACCCAGGTGAGAGACTGTGACCTTGCACTCCCCAAGATCTGCATCACAGGGCACAATGCCCCCTCCGGAACCAGTGGAAGAAGCCATCCTCTCACCCCATCCTTCCCAGGATGAAGCAGACTGGGCACAAGGCCCCCTCCAGAACCACTGGTGAAGCCATCAACTCACCACATCCTTCCCAGGATGAAGCACACCGGGCACAAGGCCCCCTCCAGAACCAGTGTAAGAAGCCACCCACTCACCGCATCCTTCCCAGGATGAAGCACACTGGGCACAAGGCCCTCTCAGGAAGTAGTGGAGAAGCCATCCACTCACCGCATCCTTCCCAGGATGAAGCACACTGGGCACAAGTCCCCTTCCAGAACCAGTGGAAGAAGCCATCCACTCACCACATCCTTCCCAGGATGAATCACACTGGGCACAAGGCCCCCTCCAGAACCAGTGGAGAAGCCATGCACTCACCCCATCCTTCCCAGGATGAAGCACACTGGGCACAAGGCCCCTTCCAGAACCAGTGGAAGAAGCCATCCACTCACCGCATTCTTCCCAGGAGGAAGCACACTGGGCACAAGGCCCCCTCCAGAACCAGTGGAAGAAGCCATCCGCTCACCACATCCTTCCCAGGATGAAGCACACTGGGCACAAGGCCCCCTCCAGAACTAGTGGAAAAGCCATCCACTCACCGCATCCTTCCCAGGATGAAGCACACTGGGCACAAGGCCCCTTCCAGAACCAGTGGAAGAAGCCATCCACTCACCACATCCTTCCCAGGATGAAGCACTCTGGGCACAAGTCCCCCTCCAGAACCAGTGAAAGAAGTCATGCACTCACAGCATCCTTCCCAGAATTAAGCACACTGGGCACAAGGCACCCTCCAGAACCACTGAAGAAGCCATCCACTCACCCCATCCTTCCCAGGATGAAGCACACTGGGCACAAGTCCCCCTCCAGAACCAGTGGAGAAGCCATGCACTCACCCAATCCTTCCCAGGATGCAGCACACTGGGCACAAGGCCCCCTCCAGAACCAGTGGAAGAAGCCATCCACTCTCCTCATCCTTCCCAGGAGGAAGCACACTTGGCACAAGGCCCTCTCCAGAACCAGTGGAGAAGCCATCCACAAACCCCCTCTTTGCCAGGTTGAAGCAAACTGGGCAAAAGGCCCCCTCCAGAACCAGTGGAAGAAGCCATTCACTCACCCCATCCTTCCCAGGATGAAGCTCACTGGGCATAAGGCCCTTCCAGAACCAGTGGGAGAAGCCATCCATTCACCCCATCCTTCCCAGGATGAAGCACACTGGGCACGAGGCCCCCTCCAGAACCAGTGGAGAAGCCATCCACTCACCCCATCCTTCCCAGGATTAAGCACACTTGGCACAAGGCCCCCTCCAGTACCAGTGAAAGAAGGCATGCACTCACAGCATCCTTCCCAGAATTAAGCACACTGGGCACAAGGCACCATCCAGAACCAGTGAAGAAGCCATGCACTCACCCCATCCTTCCCAGGATGAAGCACACTGGGTACAAGGCCCCCTCCAGAACCAGTGGAGAAGCCATCCACTAGAGAGCCTGTGGCCTTGCGCTCCCCAGGACCAAGCAGTGGGCAAAGCACCCACTACAGAGAATGTGGCCTTGCACTCAGCAGGACCAAGCAGGGGGCAAACTACCCTCTTGAGAGACTGTGGCCTTGCACTCCCCAGTACCAAGCAGTGGGCAAACCACCCACTAGAGAGACTGTGGCCTTGCACTCCCCAGGACCAAGCAGTGGGCAAACCACCCACTTGAGAGACTGTGGCCTTGCACTCCCAAGGACCAAGCAATGGGCAAACAACCCACTAGAGAGACTGTGGCCTTGCATTCCCCAGGACAGCACATAGGGCATGTTGCGCCCTCCAGGACCAGTGGTGTTGTACCATCTTCCGGCTGAGGTGCTCCCCCATTCCCCGTCTCCCTGAGGTGTCTGTGTATTTTTGACCTGATGCCCCTGCAGTGTTTTCTCCATGTTGTTGCAGGAGTGAGGTGGGGCCTTGGCCTATGTGATGCGGCCCTGTGGCACACGGACATTGAGGACTGGGCAGTGTCCCTCCATTTGTAAATATGAATACACGTTTGTATTTTGTACTTATTCATGTTATTTTATCGCATTACACCAACTTTTTTCCAATCATTTCGTCCTTGCATTATTCCTGAGGGGTACGGGGGGGATATGTAATGTTTGTGCATCTGGTTGCGTGTATGGAGGTGGGGGTAGGGGTGTTGCATGTGTGTGTCACTCTCTTTTTCCTCCCCCCTCCCTTGTGTGCTAGGCGGCAGTACTCACTGTGGTCATCTTTGCCAGCATTGCTGCTCATAATGCAGGAAAAGGTAGACGAGCATGGGAAATATGTGCAGCTCGGGCTCCATGGCGTCGTGGTTGTTCCCTGAGCATCCAGATGTGAGTCCTTTGACTTCTGGGTTCTGTTTCTGCTGTACGTTTGATGTCGTTGGTACTGCCCCAGAAAAGGTGCCGGATAAGCATGTCGTAATACAGTGGGTGGTACATTGTCTTCTACCAGGCTGTTAGCAGTTACCGCCATGGTGCTTGTTGACACCGCTGTGGCAGTCGTTGTGTTAAAGTGTTTGTCTGTCTGAGAGGTTTCCACCGTGGTCATAATTTCATTTTTGTTACCGCCGGCCTGTTGGTGATATTACCACTGCTTTATCACTGACCGCCAGGGGTGTAATGAGGGCCATAATGTGTTATGATGATGTCCCCAAAGATGGTATTCTCAAAACATGTTAGGCCCCTATGTATACACCTGCATTCGTATATTTGTAATTAATGCACACTATTTAGTAATGTGTTAGTAACAAAAATGCTTTTCCTCTTTATAAGAACATTAATTTATTGGAAGTTGTTATTGTAATTGCACATCACCTTCATTGAGTAGGGCTTGGCCTACTCTGCTCTGTTTCCCTGAGTTAGTCAATTGCTATCATGTTATATTTGATTCCAAGTAAAGACAATGTTGGGGACGTATTACTTGTGAAGGGTTCACATCCCCTTTAACTAATAACCTTATTTCCTACACACACAAAATTGAGATCTATCATTGAAAACAATATGTTTGTGTGCTTAGGTTCTTCTATCAATTTTAGAAGTGCAATCACATTTTGTGTTCAAAAAGATAGAAAAATACAAGTGGCACGAACAACAACTGTGTTCTGTCCATCTGATTGTTTCTGTGCACTCACTTAATAATTTTGCTACGAATGGTGAGTAATTATACATTGTAGCCACATTTCAGGAATTTTACTTAACCAACATAACATGAAATTCCTGAAATTTTGCAAATTATGCTGGTGTAATTAAAATATCATCCAGGCCTAATATAAAGACTATTGTGTAAAGGAAATATTTTTGGCTTACCCTTGTTTGTAGTGCGTGCAGTTGATAATTTAACTTGCTTCACTGTCATAGTACTTACATCATTATCTCTGCAGACTCTGACTGATGATGATTGGTTTCCTTGTTACTGAGTAAAGTGACAAGGCTATGTTTTCATGTGGTCAGTTGCAGCAATGTTTGTTGTCTCTGTCCTGATGATGTAGTGTGGAAGAGGCTGCAATGCAATGCTGAAGAGGCCCAAGTGGTTTTGTTCCGGATTTGACAGGTATGAGAACATGGGTTATTTGTTGCAAGGGAGGTTACCCCATTCAAACAAACAGCCACAATCCACATGGGTGAACCACAAAAAGTCCTACATTTACCTGTGCTTAACCCTTTGGTAGCTTGGCACAAACACAGTTAGGCTTAATTTAGAGGCACTTTGTTAAGTATTTATGTAGTACACAAACGGGAATGAAGTAAAAACACATTACAAGAAAACTCTCACATCAATTTAGAAAAAAAGTGTACATTTTAATAAAAGATTTAGCACCAAAACAACAGAAATCGAATTAGGAGAACCAGAGCTATGATAAAGGTTTTAGTAAAAATTAGCACAAAAAGATCAAAGTGCCAACCATGTACATCTAGTTGCACGAGACAAGGTCAAAGTCGAAAAATATTGCTGACCGCAATGGAGAACGGGTCAGATAACAGAAGTGGATTGGGCTTGGTCAGTGCTTTCCTTTGAATTTAGAAGACACTCTGATGAAAGAATCTTGAAATGCAACGTTCAGTGGTGTAGGAAAGACTTTCTTTTTGCCCTGGTCACCTACAAACGTTCTGGACAGATACTGGTGGCTACTGACCTTTAGCTGTGCCCTGGGTATTGCTAAGCAGTCCCAGGGCCAGAGTTCTGTGTACATTGATTATGCAAATTAGGACAATTATAATTGGCAGTATCATCCTACCTTTAAGTCCCTAACATATGCTAGGGCATGTAGGTTTAGGGACCCCATCGTAGGTAGCGCATACATAGGTGCACTGCTGAGGTGCCCAGTGTAATTTTAAAGGCAGGCCTACCTTGCTGGATGTTTTTAAATTAAAGTTACCTTCAAATTTGACTTTGGAATTAAAAGTACTTCCAAAGTCTTAAACTATCTTATGTTTACATATGTCACCCCTAAAGTTTGCCCTAGGTGTACCCGGGGTTGGGTGCAGTATAACTATAAGCAGGGACCTTATAAAAGATGTTTTATAAGTCCTGGTGAGGGAAAAATAGCCAAATTAATTTCCCCTCATTGTAGTGAATGGTCTCCATAGGCTAAAAAGGGGAAATGTTATTTTTAATCAACAAAGTCCTAAGAGGAGCTAAATATTTCATGTTTAGTATCAAACTAATTGTTATAATAAATCCAACAACTTGTCATTGTTGAATTTAATCTAACTAGTTCAGGGATAGAGATTTAGAACTCTACTTGAAATTTGTCAACTTCAGCTCTGTACTGCCCTTCTCTGATTGGCCAGCCTCTGGCAGCCTAGCCAGATTACCTTGATGAGATGTGAAGTGGCCTGGGCTGAACACAAAGGATGTGCCTGAGGGAGGAGATCAGTCTTAGCAGATAGTGAAACAGGATGGGGGAGATCAGCCAAACTGGACTTCAAAGAAGAGAAGGGTATTTGGAGCAGCTCAGGACCTCCCTCATTTCCTTCAAGCCCAGACAACCAAGTTCCCCCTTGAGTAGATTAGGAGAGTGCAGGAAAGGGATTTGTTAAGGAATTTAAGCCACACCAGTGGGTGGACTCAGCCAGACCTAAACTCCAAAATTGAATTTTTGCCATTTGGGATTTTTAAGGAATGTTGCTCTGTGGGATTGATTTTTGCCACACTTCCCAGGAAGTGGTCATCCGAGAGGGTGGTGGCCTGCCTGTGATTGGACAGTTGCCCTACCCTGCTTTCCACCCCAGAAAAAAGGATAAATATGGTTGAGCTTCAAGGAACAAGACAAGAAGAAGGACTGCCCTGCTGTACCCCTGATCTTTACCTGGACACTGCACTTTGAAGGACTGCACCAGCTGCACGCTTGGGCTTCAGCACAAGAAGGACTTTGCCTGAATTCAACTGGTTCAAGAAGGGTCTCCCTGTTTGCTAAAGGTAGAAAATAGCTAACAAGTGTCCCCTGCGTCAAAGGCTGAAGAAATTGACCAGCTGACCACTGTTCAGTGGTCTTTTTTGGATTTGAGGTACATTTTGGGAGTTGGAGTCCTAAACTTCAAGGAGTAACTCAGAGCTTCTGGAAACTTGGGGTAAGCTATGGACTTCTAGAGGACCTTCAAATACCTTCAGGAAGAAGATACAGAAGTTTGAAGAACTTTTGGAAAAAAGCTCTATAAAGGGACCTACCCAACGTCGTGACTTGCAGGTTCATCCTGCTGAAAAGGTCCACAGCCCCCAACTTCCAGGATTTCACTGGGGTTTCCTGGAAGGGCAATACAACGATGTAGAGTTATAATCAGCTTGCTGTGAAGGGTCGACTGATGTTGGAGAGAAATAACTCCAGAGAAGGGGCAAAGTCTGAATGGAAAAAGTTGTCCGAGGCTTCCCATGCAGTGTATCTGAGGAGGGACAAGGGACGACGGATACAATTTAAAGTTCTGCCACAATGAATATTTCCATCCTTAAAAATCGACTAAGTCTGAAGGTAAAATTCTTCACCAAGGTCTCCTGTGATGCATATCCGAAAAGGGCTCCAGGGAGGTCGGATCCAATCTGCGACTTCGTCCTGATGAGAAACCAGTCCTGAAAAAAAGGACTAAGTCTGAAGGTAAACTTTTGACCAAGGCCTCCCGCTTGCTGTAGTCGAGCAGGGCTCCATTGAGGTTGGCCTCAAATTTTGACTTTGCCCTGCTAGAGGTGCGACAAGATAGCCAGAGAGACGCTTTCCGTTTCTAGGTGCTAAAAAACATTTAGGGCCAGATGTATCAAGCTCTGGTTTGCATTTCGTAAATAGTGAATTTTAAGAAAATGCTATTTTAGAAATGCAAAATGGGATGTATCAAAACTGCGAGTCGGTAATAGTGATTTCTCAAAATTTGCAAATGCAATTTGCGAGTTGCAAATACCGCATCTTAAAAAAAAAATTGCAATTCGGTATTTGAAAATATCAAATTGTGAAAACGGCAAATTGGATCAGGCTGGTGACATCACAACCAGGAAATGAGTCAGCCAATGCTGTTTCCAGGAGCCAAACCCACAGGAAGAGGCAGAGAGACACAGCCCATCACCAGTGAGGCAGTTGTGTGATCAAAGCCAGGACCAAACAGCATCATAGACAATAATGGGAATGTGAAGGAGAAAGGAGACAGGAAGTGCAAGCTCAAATTCAGTGAGCAGGAATTGGAGCTGCTCACTGAGGAGGTAGCCAGGAACCACAACAACCTTTTCAGAAAGAACTCACTCCTGGTACCTGAAAGTGAGAAGAGGGAGCTGTGGGCAGAAATCTAGGCAAAAATATGCACATTGGGTGTTGCGCAGCGCTCTGTTGAGGAGATACGCACGGAATGGTATGACTTGCACTCCCGTGCCAAGGAGAGGGTGGCCAGCAGTCTAAAGGAAGCAAGGAGCACTGGAGGAAGACCACCCACCCAGACACCATTTACACCATTGGAAGACACGGTAGAGTGCACACTGATTCCTGAGGCTGTCAGTGGTGTCACTGACATTGACACCTCAGGGACACCCAGCACCAGCAAAGGTAAAAGGCAGTAATGATGTGTATCCCCATATGTGCATGTAAAAATGCCCCTTAGAAATTAGCTATTAGCTCGATGCATTGTGATAAGTAGTCCATGCCACATCTTACATACAACGCAACAATGCTTATGGGAGTGGTAGTCCACACCCCTAAAGCACTAATCCCACATATATAGCAAGTTAGTATACAGCCACACAGAGGAAGAACACAAACAACTCACAGTGATACGATGACAGTGTACAGTCATTATTATTGTGAAACATTTAGTGAAATATTCCTAAATTACATGCTGCACATTGTCATTGTAGATGTCCCAGGCCCTGATGCAGCAGAAGGTGGAAATGTGGGGGATGGCGAAACACAGCCACAGTCCGACCCAAACACCAATGAGTCCTTCAGTACTGCACCAACTAGATGCAGGGCAAGTTTAACCTGGACTCAGATGAAATGCCAGATGAAGTACCCACACCACCCCCAGAAGCTAGATCCACAGGAAGACAGCAGTCCCTGCCCCAGCATCAGTCAACTCCCCTCAGGAGGTGTCACAATGCAGGCAGACAGTGCACAGATGAAGGAGAAAGCCCATCAATTTTTGGCGGCCTTAAAGCTTCCATGCTGAAAGTGCAGCACCTCCAATGCAAACACATGATGTTAATGCACATGCAGTTTGTGTTTCACAATGACAATATGGGAGTACTTCACAATCAGATGGATGCACTCAATGAAAACATGGGACCCATGCACAAGCAGTTGGAGTCTTTGAATGAGGGACAGCAAAAGCAGCCAAAAACACAAAGGAGTTGACAAACGCCATTAGGGAACTCTGCACTGAGATTCAGCAGGAGCGTGTCTGCCACCGTAGGCGCCATTACCAATTTTTAGGAAGGTTTGATGGGTTCTGCAGATCGGTCAATCAGCTCTCTAGCTCAACTGCCTTGATTTCATGACGTGCTGTGGGCATACAGGTGGAGATGGCACATTGCAGTCAGGACGTTGCACAGGGATTGGTGCAAATAACCAATGTTCTGGATGCAATGCAGACAGTACGCAACGCTACAAATAGCGAACTTGGTGGTGGGGATAGTGAGGAGCTCTGTAGCCTCAGCAGTCTTACAGCCCACGTGATGGATCCTAGACATCTCAATACCTGCTACAAGAGGTGCCAGCAAGGCCACTGAACACGTAAGTTGAGTGCGTCGGTCAGGAAGTAATGTAGAGGGATTTAGGGGACTACCTTAACATGTAGCACTACAGTTAAACTATGATGCTAATAGTGTGACACTGTTACTCGCACATGTTTGCCGATAGTGCATAGCTAAGTCCTATTGACACATATGTTACTTGAAGTCAAGGTAATAAAGATGCAAACTACAGGAATACATAAAAATGAAGTGGTGTTGTCATTTCTTACATCAGAAATGGGTGCGTGTGATGTCAGCACGTCTTTGCCTGCCCTCTGCTGCACTGCTCCTGTCTACTGGGTGAAGGGGTGGTAAGGGATCACCATCCTCATCTGAGTCCGGCTGCATGGGTTCCGCAGCTATGCCCCTTGTTGTTGCAATGTTGTGCAACATAGCACATGTAGCCACAATTTAGCAGGTCCTCTCTGGGCTGTACTGTAGTGCACCTCAACTCTTATGGATGCACCTGATGCGGCTCTTCAGCAGTCCGAAATTCCTCTTCACCACACTGCGGATTGCCCTGTGTGCAGCACTGTACCTCCTCTCGGCTGGTGTTGCGGGGCTCAGGTAGGGCGTCAGTATATAGGTCCGCACTGCGTAGGCACTATCTCCTGGAAGAAAAGAGAGTAAAATGAGTACCCTTAATATCTGACGTCACATTTACATCAATGCAACATTGTCAACTATTACATTACCCAGTAGATATCCTTTGCCAAACTCCCCAGCTAGTAGTCTCGTGTGTATTCTGCTGAGGCGAAAGATATAGGAGTCGTGTGCTACCTGGGTATCTGGCCACGAGATCGGTTATGATGTTGAACGCATTGCTAATCACTTGTATGTTCATGGAATGATGGTTCTTACGGTTCCGATAATCATGCTCAGTGGTTGATGGTGGACAGATTGCTACATCTGTCCCATCAATGGCACCCATGACATGTGGGAATTGTGCAATCTGGTAGAAATCATATTTTGTCTGTAGTAATTTGTGTTTGGTGCTGGGGAATCTTATGTGTTGTAGAATTTTGCTCAGCATGGCATTGAGGAATGCATTGAAAAATCGTGAGAGGGCACTCTGTGAGATCTCTCCTGCTGCTGCTATGACCCCTTGATAGCTCCCTGAGGCTAATAGGTGCAGGGAGTATAATACCTTTACATGTGTGGGTATACTATTGGCCCTGTGTGTGGTGTGCTGCAGTAGGGGTTGTAGATCAGCTCTCAGGTTAAGTATCATGGCTGAGTTTAACCTGTACTTCTCATAAATGTCCTCCTCTGTCTGGTCGAAAAGAGATATGCGCACTCTGAAAATGCGCTCCTGTCTCCTCCTCCCTCTCCTCAAACCTGCCAGGATCCTCATCCCCCTCACCATCACGTTGAGTGCAGCCATTTTGGAGAGGAGGCTGAGTCAATCTGGGCCTCTTTATATAGGTTGCACCTGGTTACCACCTGATTTCAATTCGTGGTACAGTGAATGTGCAAAAGGCCATTCTGCGAATATTAGCTATTTGCAAATTTTTTAAGCTCCGTATTGTGAAACGGAACTTGCGTGTTGCAATCAGAGTATCGCAAATAGCGTCATGATTTTGCGGATCGCTATCTGCCATGCTCAATTCTACTTCGCAATTTGCGTAATGCAGATAACGATTCACTGAATCATGTCACTATTTGCGATACGCAGATAGCGACATTCAAGGAATCGCTATTTTCGCGATTTCTCATTTTCGCACTGTGAATGTCTTTCATACATCATATTTGCAATTTTTGCATTTGCAGACGGACACATTTTTCGATTTACAGAGTTTGCAAATGCAAAAAAGTTTGAAACAGCTGCCCTTTATTCTCTAAAAAAATCACATCTCTGGTTCCCCTTATCCAATTTTATTTGTTTATGGGTTAAATTAAAGATGAAAATATTTCCTATATTTAAATTGGTTTTGGATTTTAAACAGTTTCCTGTTCTTTTATTTTATTACTGTTTTTGTGATATTTGAATGCTTTTTACACTTTGTCTCCTAAGATAAACCTTGTTGCTCATTGCCAAGCTACCAAGGGTTGAGGTGGGGATAATTTATTGAGAACTAATTGAACCTAACTGGACCTAGTGGGGGTTAGTGGCCTATTTCTAAGTGTTGGTACTTACCAGCCCTTACCCATAATCCACTTTCTAACAAACGGACCAAGGCAGCAAACAGTGTCCAAGGTTCTCAATGGCTTTTAGGAGTTGCAGTGGAATTTGCCAATTGTTGAGGTTCCCCCAGAGCCTACTTCAATTGAGAATGTCAAATGCTGCTTTAAAGTGGATAAAGCAGAGGTATAGAGGAAGATTTGCAGCCATTGAATAGTCAAATATAAGTGATAAGGCCATGCTGTTGGTTTCCATGCCTGTGTTACTAATGAACCCGGTTTGATTTAGCGCAATTATTTATTTTCGACCAGCCCAGTCAATGAGATGTTCAAGGAGAACCCTTGCTTCATTGTCAATAAGCGCTATCAGCCGGTAGCTTCTATGGTCCAATTTGTCCCCACCTTTGTATATTGGAAAGATGATGAATCCTCTCCAAGATACTGGGATTGATTCACCTGACAAGGCATGACTGAAAAGGGGAGCCATGGCTTCTGCCCACTTGGACAGGTCTGAGGGATCCCATTTGGACCAGGGGCCCCAATCTTGCTCCCTTTAAGTATTAGTCATTAGATTTCTAGTGGGGAACATCGTATTTACTAACAACACGTCAGACTTAACAATGGTCCGAGTTGTCCGACTGGCTGACCCAATTTAAGACTCTGAGGGGAAGGTGGTTCTCTTCACTTTTGTTTTGATGAAAGTGATCTTTGAAGAAAGACGCCCAATCAACCTCCAAGATGTTTGATTCTAGTTTAGTGATGTGTGGATTATTTAGGATGTTTACTGTGTTCCAGAATTTAATAGTGTTTTTGTGTTTAGTGTCCCAGAATTCCCCAGTGTGTTGCCCCCTAACTCCCTATAAAGCCTGCTTCCAGTTTCGCTTAGCTTGTCTCAGGTTAGTGAGATAGTGTTCTTGTTCTGGAAACTTACGGACCAGCCAGAGGGCTTGGTTGATGTTCCTCTTTAGCTGCTTCAAACTGTGCAACGTGTGCCACTTCTTTATGGCAAGCGGGATTTTACTTATGCTGCTCGTAGTAGTATAAACTTTCCTGGCAAATTGCTGGGTATATGAGTAAATGAATGCTTTCCTTTTGTCTTTGGCTGACCCCTCTATTCGTAAGGAGAATTTTAAGTGATTGGCCGCTTCCTCGGCCAGAGTACTTAGAGAGGCGAGTGTCCATTTCATTCTTTTTAGGTGGCATAGTTTGGGCCAGCTGGTTCAGCATTGCCTGTGTTCACTGCTGGTGTAAGGGTAAAGACCACTTCCTGCGGTAGATGTTTGCTTTCAGTCCGTAGACCCAATTTATTGGAAAGTACCATTTGCATGAGTGAAAAAAGACCCAAGTAAAGTCTATTAGTGAGATGTCATTTGTGACATGAAACAACAAGAAGGGTGGAGTGTCTTAACTGAACCTGCCATTTAAAGCTCGGAGTCCTAGTGCCCTTGAGAACCCAGTAAATATGTTCCCATTGAGCTCCTCCCTGCTGCTTCTATCAGCAAATGTTTGGGGATGAGCCACTGATGTTGCTCGGTTTTAATGACCTTCTCAGTTTCAGATCAGCCAAGTTGGTTCATAGCGAAATCCCTGTTACTATTAGTGGAAGGAGCGGGTATGAGCAGACCAGTTGAGTGATATGGTCCACAAGTAGTTTGGACATTGTCTCCTGGTTCTTCTGTCTAGAGGGCATATAGATGTTAACTAGGATTAACCCCTGCTCATTCCTACTGTACAAAAAAGTTAGAAGCCCTATCAGAAATTTCTCAGCATTGGACGTGAGCACCTTGCAGCTGGCAGGTACACCTCAAGACCGCCTTTCCTGTGGCTGAATTTGCCTTCCTGGATAGCGGGTAGGCTGGCATGGGAGTAACACAAGATTGAGATTGCTTTCAAGGACCAAGGGCCAGATGTAGCAAAGGTATTTCCCCATTCTGTGTCTATGGGAAAAAGTGTTTGTACATATGGCCCCAAGTTTCTTGTACGGGACAACCGGAAAGCTTTGAAGATAGTTTAGTTTTTCAGAAACTTCCGGCTTATCCTTTAGGCCATGAATATTCCTAGAACAAAGCCTTAAATTGGGACACTCCCGGGCCCCTTTGTCCCCTGATCCAGAGATTTAATTTCTTGCTTGCTGCTGGTTGAGAGTTTCAGCTGCTCACTCTAGTTGTCTCTTTCACTGTGTTCCCTTTGTGTAAGTGCATGATGTGTAGGCCAGACACTCCCTGTTGCGTTTGAGACTTTGGCCGGAGAGAGACCCTTGCAACTCGTAGAACCCAAAAGGGGGCTGTATGCTACCTTGCATTATCATCCACTGCAACTTTGCATGGCTTGAGGGGGTGTAGATGTCCAGGATCAGGTGCCCTTTCAAGAATAATTCCCCATTTCTTAAAATGTATGTTTTCCTTAAGAACTGCCTCAGCCAGTAGACCACCAGGTGACTCTAGTCATTTCATTGACCTTCCCTACCTCATGCTCTATGAATTAGACTGTTTCGATCATTTCTGAGGTAATCTTTGTTAGGGCTGGAATCTACCATAAAGGTTTTCCTTGAATGAGAATGTCCTAATTTCCAAATGATCAATATTCTGGGTGGAATTAAATTGTGCAGCACTGGCCCTCCCCAAGAGTGTACTCAATACGCCTCTCTTCTGTTCTGGAATTTTCCACCTCAACATATGGGGTAGGCAGAGAGTAAAAATGATCTGCAAATTTGTTGAAAGCGATTACGTTAGCATCAGATCTAGTCATGCGCTGGACCAGAGAGGGAGATTCCAGTTGGACAGTGGCAGGGGAAGTCCACCCCACAGCATACCTCGGGGTCAACTCTATGGGCTCATGGGCATGTGGTACCCCTTTTGTGTGGGGTTAGACAATGGTGACCCCCTTCGGCGAGGGTTAACTTGTATTTCTTTAACTTCCTGATGACCAACAGCTGCCCTCAGCCAAGATGGGCAATTACTCTGGGGCAAGATGTCTTGCCCCTCGACTTCAGGGAAAGAGCTTCCTTGGAGATGGGTGTGTGGGCAAACGTTCCTTACATGCTCAATGGTTCCAACAGAACCACATTTCACCCCTTTTATTTCCTAGGGCCTATCTTAGCAGTGTCTTACATGCCATATTTATGTGTTTATGTGTTTATGCATTTATTTATTTATTTAATTATTTATGCTTTCATAGAGTGCACAGTCATCTAAAAGTTATCCTGGTGCTAGGATAGCTCGGAAAAAGACAACTGCACTAGAAGAGACAGCAATAGAGATTAGTGGGGTAAAAGTCAGGGTTTCAGCGCCTTCCTGAACTGAAGAAGATTGGATAGATGCCTACGAGAGGCAGAAAAGCTATGAAGGTGCACTCCCCCATCTTCTCTTCTTGAAATTGGCATTACAGACAAGATTGGCAGATGAGGAGCAAAGGCATCTCCCCAGGGCATATTTTCAAAGACCATTTTCAAAGGAAATTGGGTCAAGACCCTGAAGAGCTTCCGAAACAATGCATAAGGTTTTAAAGACTATTCTTTCTGTGGTCAGGGAAGCTCCGTCAGTGCATCCGATGAAGATGATCTTCTGGGCATGTCCAGCACCAGTTTGGCTGTTGCCACTTGAACTCTGTGTAGCCTTTGTCACAAAAAATCTAGAGTTCTTCATAAGAGTGTGTTTCAATAATCCAATCTGCTCAGGATCACACTACGTACAATCAAGTTATTGGCAGTTGTTGGGAGCATAGGAAGAGGTTTTCACAGGTCCCACAAAAGCAAGAAACAAGTCCCAGCTACTTTGGTAACCTGATCCTCCAAGGAAAATTTGCTGTCAAAAATACCCCCCAAATTCATCCAGGATTCTCTGGGAGTCCTAAAGCCAAACAAAAACTAATTGAGCCAAAAAGTGGAGGGTAAAGGCAATAGGTTGGAGGGTGACACAGCAGAGTGACCTAGGTCCAACAACAAGCATGAGTACATCCTAAATGATAATAGTCGTTGTTCAGTGAGAGCAGGATTAACCTCCGAAAACTTTCTTCCTGACTGGCGGTGATCTTGTAATGTTATGGTTCTGCTAGAAAGATCCATTTAGCCTGTTGGAGTCCTTTCTGGTTGATAGACATCAGAAAGTTATTGCAGGTTCTTTAGGGTACCTCTCATAGATTCACTCTCTTTAATATGCATGTCTCATCACTAGCTTACCTAATTCAATCTGATTTTTGGGTGTTATCTGATGTTTGGGTGTTATCATTTGCTGATGAAACCTAGATTATTGTTACTATTGTGGATAATGTCTGCATAGTTGCTGCCCGGTTCAGGCCTTGCTTGCTAGAAATTAGCAAATGGATATAGGTCAACTGCCTGAAACTGACTGCTGATAAAATCAAGGTTCTGGCTTTGGTATCCATCACTCAGTCTGGACTTCTACATGGTAAATGGAAGATCTCAGGTATTCATCATCTCCACTATGTTCAGCCACAATTTTTGCAATGATCCTGAAGGAGCAGCTTGTTTTTGATAAACAAGTCAGTCCGGCTTATTGTAGCCTCCAAAAATGTGTTTCTCTCATTCCAGTTGATTTGTGTAAAGTGGTTGTTCTTTCTCTGGTGTCCTCACTTTTGGACTACTGAAAGTCGCTGTATTTCAACATCAGTCAGGTCTCCGTCAATAGTTTGCTGGTGACCCAAGATACAACGGCCCAACTGATTAGGAAATTCCAAAATCAGGGGCCTTTATTGACTTCTCATCAGAAAAAGAATTATGTTCAAAGCTCTCTGTATAGCTCATAAGGCATTTCACAATATTTGCCCCTGCTATCTGAGAGCTCAGTTCCATTGATATGTACCCAGTAGGGTGCTGTAATCTGTCAACAGGTCTGTATTTTTTCCTAAACTTTGCAAAGCGAGAGGGGGTGGCAGATCGTTTATCCTATGCCAGAGCTAGACCATGGAATATGCTGTCCTACTGAAGGACCTGAAGATTATTATATGTTTATATGGAGTTTAAAGAGGTGGGTATTGCCCTTTGATCCTGTGTAGGGCTTTCTCATCTTCCGGTTCTTGGGTTTTCTTAGCACCTTGACAATCTCTGGGTATTGTACACTTCATAAAACTCAATTCAGTTCAATACTGTCATTAAAACAGTCACTCAGCTTTAATCACATTGGAATCTTTCAGTGAGTAAACCTATTTTTATTTTAACACCATGTTTTATGAATATCAAAATAGTTTTGTGCTCACAAAAATTGTTTGTACAAGTGATCTAAATCTACACTTGCAAACAGCTTTTTAAATTGAACCCATGATTGGTAGGTTGATATTATATCTTCATAACAGGCTTGAATGAGGAGTATGTGTTGATGCATTAGTCCTCCGATCATTGCAATACTTTTTTCGACCAGCCTCTTTGCCTCCTTTGGTCATTATTATATCTTGCCTCATAATGATAAATTCACCTATTGTGGCATAAGCAATGTCGGTCTCAGGGAGGAAAGAAGCAAAATGTTTGGGCAATCTTTTTGAATTTAAAGGTTAAATGTGAGCACATTTTCTGACATAAATATTGTGTTCTAAATGTCAATTATAAAAAATATAGTTTCACTGCATTTATATTTTCTATTATTAGCTTCAATTTGGCAATATTTTGGAGACTGTATTTAAGGCAAAATACTTATGTGATATGATATACTGGCAACAATATTCTGGTACACCACCCTCATAACAATGGGGGCTTGCTGGCCTTCTGGCTCAGGAAAAGATGAGACTAAACTGAATAGTTAGGTTTCATCTAGAGCACTCCTTGCTAAAAACGGTACCTTGGCGGTCACACTTACATGATTCACAATGCCTCCTACTAATGTTAGGCAACACAGAGGATTCCATGCTCAGCAATGAGAGTTGATAAAGGCACAGAGTAAAGACTGGTCTGTTTGCTATGTATATTGGGTATTCAAATTAAATCAAGAGGAGAACAGAATTGACCATTGGCAAATCTTCCTTTAACACTCTATACCCATTACATTCCCCACTGTATTTGACACATATTCACAATATCATGACCTACTCATAATTAGTGCTTAGACATTTTCCTCCACTGGACCCCTCTTCCAGCAGTCCGTAGCAATGCTTGCTGACTCTGTGATATCCCTCTCTATATGTGTGTCCTGTATTGCATCATGTTATCAATGCCAAAGGAGCAAGAGTCCTGTTCATCTGCACACTCGTAATTAGACCCTAGCTAATTGGCCAAGGAAGTGCTGCATGCCAGGTTCTGTATTATGCAGTGGCCAGTCCAGTTAATTTTGTTCCCCTTTACCCTTACATACAATGTTGGCGGCATCTATAATAATGCATGTGTTGGACGTTTCTGGAAGGTGTCCAAAGGCAGATAGCCAGTGAGGTGGAACCACATTCTCAGCCACGTATAAATTATAAATCTAGACCTAGTATTGTGGGCCTTTATCATCTGCTTCACTACTGCAAGTGATTACAAAGAATCTTTCAATTTTCTTAGGAGTTGTGTTCTCGTCTCCTATCTGGTGTGGTGTAGTATGTAGACAAAACACATAGGAGCATATGTCAACAGATGATTTCAGGTGATAAGCGCAGTATCAAGCACAAGTCAAGCTGTCCGGAAACTTGACACTGCTTTAAGGAACAGACGTTGAAATGTCTACTCCTGAAAACTGGGGTCCAGCATCACATGAGTAACAAGCATTTACAATGCAACGGGTCTCGCGTTTGCTCATGTTAGAGCTGATCGCGTTGTAAACTCCTAACCCAACTTTTCACCTATCGGGCAAAAGTGCATTTATGTACATAACCTGAAAAAGTGAAATTAACTATGTAAAGCACTCGACTTCTGCCAAGCGAGATCGCGCTTGTAAATTAGAGAAAAAGAAGTCCACGAGCCTGATGGAAAACAGCAAGCCTCGCATGTTTTCTGTACTTGCTCGCTGCGCTCGAGGAGGGCTAGCCACCGGAAAAGGCATGACTTATGCGTGCCTTCGACTAATGAAAGCAAGCAGATTTTATTAGGCAAGCCCACAAACCAATAAAAAACACTGACGTGAAGTTGACAGAGCTCCGAGCCCTTTTCTAAATACAAAAGCGTCTCGCTGTGATACGCATGCGCGAGCGCATGCAACGCAGGCTCGACCCTAAAAAGGCAGAGGTCAGGGTGAGAGACAGTAAGTAGCAGTGATGCACAAAGTTAACACCTGTCATGTGTAGAGAGTTTAGTGAGAGACATGGGTGGAGATTTTAGCTATACTTATTGCATTCTTCATCTTAGCTGGCCTTGCATCCATCATACATTCCTCACAAACACCTCCGGAGTTTTGACAGGAAGAAGTGCAGAGCACAGCAGACGTTTGATAGAAAAGGCTGATAGGGGTCAAACTAATTGGATGTTTAGGGGATTTGGGGGGAGTTCGACAAATTCTCATTAATTGAAGCTTAATTGTTAACGGTGTTACCTCACATATTGTGTCAATTGACAAGTCAACAATGTTGGGGAACTTGCTAATGTCTATTGATAGAAGGGGTGCCTTTTAGCGATAGACGAATCACGCCCCCCCCCTTTAAAAAACAACGAGCAAGTTTTTAGTTAAGGCAAATAATATTTCCTTAAAAATGGACAGCCGGGAAAACATTACCCCCACTGTGCTCTCCACACGAAGTGAAGTTTAGCGTGGCATCGTGATGACAGAAATAGGAAAGGTTGGAGATTGTTCTGTTCAGCCATGAACCAACAGTGTCAAGATGACCTAGAGCCGTGAGGGACGCAGAAGATAGCTTACCGCAGTCCACAATTAAGAATTACTCAGATGTGGAAGAAGAGGACTGATATAACTGAAGTGAAGACAAGTCAAGCTGTCAATATATGGGCATTTCGAATAACTTTGACAACTATTAGGGAAAATATTCAATGGATATACTGAGGGTCAAAACCTGTACATACTCAGGCCCAGATTTACCAGACTCCCAGGCAGTGCAGAAGCAAGGAAATCTGCGCTGCGTGAGAAGGAGACAGCAAGAAAACGTCATATTTATTTACAGAAATATGTCCCTCTCCTCCTCTCCCCCTAGCATCAGCGCAGAAATCTGCTGCCCTGTGCCACACACACACCTTTGCCACAGTGAAGGATGTGTGTGAGATACCCTTCCAGTACAAAACACTGTGCTTCGAAAAACGAAAACGTTTCCCACCAGCTGGAAAGTAAATTAGTATAAAAGATTTAGGGTCGACTTGCATCACTATTGTGACGTAACCATGGCTCTACAACAGTAAATCTACCCCTCGGTGTCTGCAGACAATGGTTGTAATAGCTGCTTTAGAATCTGTGTAGTAAAGTTTTATATTTGAAGTGGCTTGCGCTTCTTCCAGCAGCAAGTATCTCGCCGTCAGCCAATAGTCCTATATTATTTGACAAGCCATGACGGTCTTTTTCGATGGTCAGGTAAGGATGCTTTTTTGTTTGGGGTTTGGCTGGTTAACTAAGGTATGTGTTTTTTTAAGGAACAGTGCTGGTCAAACAGCTATCTAAACATTCCAGGCTGGTTATAAGGGAAGTAACTGAATAGATGTTAATGCTCTCTGGTCTGACTGTAACACTAACAGAAGGAATGAGATAGATTTAGGAAATTCAGCTATCTGTTGAGATGTCAAGGGTCAAAGCGTTTGCATTGCATGAACGAATTACAGTAACATGCCTTTCTTTAGTTTCTGAAATAGAAGTAGATGATAGAATACCGTATTAGAGATTTTGAAATGTGGAATTCAATAGTAAGTGTTGAGCCAATGAGGAAATATTGTGCCATACTCATCCACAGGTATGTGTAACTTGAGTAATATTTTAGTGGCTGTTGCAATTGCTTTCTTTTCTCTGGCCTGTACCTCTGGAAGAGCTGCATGTTTCATCTCTTTACTAAGCTTCTCCTTGATACAGTCTGCCGAATTTTACCTAAAGAAATCTTTCTGAGGAAAATTTGCAGGGAGAAATATGTGTTGCAGGTTCGATTGTATACAAGCCTTTGATAAGCACATGTACGTTTTTTACAGCGAACTAAGAATTACTGCCTTCGTTTGCAGGGTTGAGGTGGGTGAGAGTGGCAACTTAAGAGGGGTTTGTAGATAAAGTTTCAATGGTGGAAGTTCAGCTTTAGAAGGGTGTTTATTGAGAGAAATGGATACTTCAAGGTTTTGCTTTGTGTTCTGTGTGAATTTAGTTTCCTGCTGAAATTATCAAGTTTAACCGTGTACAATAGGACTAAGATACAATTGGGAATTGTCAGTTTTTTCATAAAAGTGTAAACTCTATCTTGAGATCCCTAATTTCTTTTTTGGGTTGTAATTTTCTATTGATGTAATGTAACATAATAGTACATCAATACTGTGAGCATTGCATCGTAATTCAGCATGGATATGACTTTCATCTGCTAAGTCGAAGGAGAGGATGGGGGAGGATAAGGCGGGAAGATAAGAAAGACTAGGAAGATGAGAGAGAAAAATGGAACAAGCATTTGCAACGCAATAGGTCTCTCATTGCTAGAGTTAGAGCTATTAGCGTTGTAAACTCCTAACTGGACTTTTCTTGCCACATAATTTAAAAATGAAAAGTATAACAGTTTCAAA
Organism: Pleurodeles waltl; assembly: GCF_031143425.1. Lineage (NCBI taxonomy): Eukaryota > Metazoa > Chordata > Amphibia > Caudata > Salamandridae > Pleurodeles > Pleurodeles waltl. The sequence goes on from NC_090445.1 coordinate 385,044,927, forward strand.
TAAGCGAGTCGCCATGAGCATGAACACAAAGGAGAGACACAAAAGGAAAAATAAATTCTCTTGCAGTAAAAGTTATCGGCAAAAGTGCATTTAGCAATGTAACAGGGTCGATGGCCAAGACGGTTAAAAAAAACACCTCAAGAAGGGACAAACGTAAAGCATACACCAATGATAACAAAGGATTTTTGAAAGGCAAGACTCTGAGCTAGTGATAGTGATGGGCATGAGGTGGGTGTGGTTAAAAGCCCAAATAGATACCAACACGTTGGAAAAGCAGCGCTTGAGCACTGCTATGCTCTACTTAAAAAGAGTTTCTGATTACCAAACCTTTGTTATTAAGTGTCCAAACTTTATTTAAGCAAATTAATAAAGTTCAACAGAACACTACAATACACAATAAACCTATCACTGTTAAACATTTTGAAAAAACAATTAAATAGTCTATAACAAAGGTTAACTAAATTGAGTGCCTATAAAAAGCTTAATTTTTTTTATTTAATTTGTTTTCTTTTTTTAATCATCTCTCATCACTATTAGTCGGAGGGCAAGTGAATCCTGATGATAGCTTGGATGCTGCCCGAAGTTCGAGTGCCTATAAAAAGCTAATAGCATCCATTATTTAAAAAAAATCTTCCCAACTTAACTACATTGGTTTTAACAATAAAATGATAACTTTAAGTGAATTTACAGTCAAGAATGTAATCCTATATTTATACTTTTCTAATTACTCTTACCAAGATAGAAGTTTAGTTCCAATGAATCAACTGATGTGCACCAGGACTACATCTCTCAGAATGCATTAGGATGTTAAAATTTCTGATGTGGAGGACAGCGTTTTTAGTGACAGACTTATCTGGTCACCTTAGCTTACAGGCAATGTTTGAACAATGTACAATTGCCACACACTACTGAAATGCCTCTTTTACTGTTCTGAAACAGCTGGAACTTTCAGCCCTGGTTACACATGGTTCGACGCTGTGCACAGAGGCCGTTTTGAATTACAAAACTAACGTGGGAGACATCTTGCGGAAGACACAGCTGCTGTGCAACTTGGCTTAAAGTTTTGTTTTTTGCTTTTTTTTTCAAACGCTATTGTAATGTTGGGGCTCTAGGTCACCATGCTACTAAAATGGACGACACGGACACTGTTAGTTGGTAGGCATAACTGGCCCTGGGCACGTGCGCCCGGCCCTTTTTATTGCCAGGGTCACCTGACCGGTGACGCCTGTGTTGGGTGAGTGTGGGGTGTAGGTGGGAGGCCAGCCCTCAGCAGAGAGGCTGGCCAAACACTAGAACGTGTCCAGCAGGACACCACAGCTATGATTCGGCTAACATTGATCGCGTCATAGCTCTTTTTTCTTTCAAGACATGTTGCTAAGCAGCTCATGCATTATGGATAAAAAACAGCGCGGCGTGATGGATGGTTAAGCAACATGAGGGCAACATGGCTTAAAGTTGAAAAAAAAGCGTAGCGCTTCTTTTTAAACTTTAAGCCATGTTCCCCCCACACCCCTCCTGCTGCTCATTCAGCCCGTCCCCCCTGCTGTTTTTGTTTGTTTGTTTGTTTACACAAATCGCATACATGCTACTGCGCAGCAGGTCTTAAAAGGAACAAGCACAGCAGCACAACATTATGCATTCTCTTAATGTATCATGATAAATACAATTTGCTCACAGTTCGAAGCTTATCCATGTTGTCTATCTCAACTTTTACTGTGCTGCACGACCTGTTGGTAGGAAGACCTTGCAGAGGATCTAAAAATGCAGAAACCCCCAGAAGGTCAATCACATATCTGAGTAGTATGTTAAGTGATTCACTTTGAATGTTTCTCATAGTTTGCAGCCTCTTAAATCCAGGAAGGCCTCAAGCAATAAATGTGGGACCCTGTGTTAAATACCAACTCGAGGGCCGGCAGTAGGGCCCGGGCGCACATTATTTCCAAACCAGAGGGCTTTTTGCTATACATTACGAACTATTTATTCACAGAGTTTGATAATCAGTTATTTTATTTCCAATAGTGCAAGTTTTTGGTATTCCATATCACTTTTCTAGTCAAAATTTTCAAATGTTCAAAAAAACAGAATAAATCCAGCGACGTTCATTTATTGGTAACTCCAATAATAAACAATTGATGACCCTTCGTCACAGGTATCTATGGAACAAACACTATACCCGTATAGTTATTGACTCACGCAATGAAAGGCACTGCGCACCGCAAATCTTGTATAACTGTTTGTCAACAAGAAAAAACTAGGATCTAGCTCTTTCGTCCGAGTGGGCATCTGACTGGGCATGCTCTTATGAATTCGATTGACTGGCAAGTTTATAAGTATATCAAGAATGATGGCGGCTAGACCATACTTGTGGACTGCTTTCATCCACCGACACAGGCCATTATACCATGCTCCTTCTACCTGTGAAAATGCGCCCATTACTTACCATTAATGGCATTACTCCGAGTCATACTCCCTTGCCTTCCTTAACCAATAAGAGGCTTCTTTGCCTCACCTACAGCCCTCCAATCTATTTTTAAAAGAGCCCCCACCCACTCCTGTACAGAAACAAGCCAACAGAAACTCAGTTGTCCTGTACCGAGAGGGAGGGAATTGTAAGGAAGGCGAGGAATTAGGACTAGCAGTAATGCCACTAACGGTAAGTAATGGACGCATTACCTCCCGTCCCTCCCTCGCCTTCCTGAACCAATGAGATATAGCAAGAAAAACAGGAGACAAACAACTGAAATGCCTTGCAGAAAAAAACATATTTAATCACAACCAGGTCATACACAGAGAAAACCTCTTTTTCTTCATAGGGGACAAAACCCTGTGCTCCAAAACCACCTCCAAATACCATCAATTCAGCAGTACGGTAGTGTTTCACAAAAGTGGACGGAGACTCCCAAGTAGGGGCTCTACAAATCTCCACCACCGAAGCACCCTGCAACTCTGCCACAGTAGCAGCCATACCCGTGTAGAACGTCCCTGAATCCCAGCAGGAGGCACCACCCCTTTCAAATCATAGGCCAACAGAACCATTGACCGGATCCAGTGACTCAGGAAGCAGTAGAAGGCTTCTCCCCTTTCCTAGCAGGACCAAAATTCACAAATGATGACGCAGAAAAAGAGGGTCCAACATATATTCATACATATCATGTAATCAAAAGCATATGATGTAGTGTGATTTTAGTAAAGAAAATAATGTACGAGGGAAATTGTGCCCTCGGGGTAGTTCACCATATTGTAAACGAGCTTTATTAATCATGAAGAATTGAAAATTGTAGTAATCCGTCATAATTACAAATGTATGACATGATTTCTTATTTGAAAACTGTTTTGCTTAGCTTAAATTTAGTAGAGGCTTTCGCCTAGTTGCCTGGTCTCAAATTCTAACTGAGTGGCTTTTCCTTGAACTAATGAAACGTATATTCTTGCTTGAAGTTGTGTTTTTCCAGCAGAGATGACTAATGCAATTATCTCCAAGGTTTCGTACTAGGCCGGTTTCATCCCCTTTGATAGAAGGTCAGTCTCTGCAGGTGCGGACAATGAAGGTACAGATAGTAAAATAATTGGCAAACCATGTTACAACTTGTGTTCCAAGGCTCCAAGGACAATGTATGCATGAAAAAGAGCTAGTAAAAAGCCAATTTTCATTGGACAATTTGAAGCCAACCTATGAACCCTCCAATGGAAGACTCTGCAGAATTTGGAATGTTTCTTACTTAAACCCACTGGACAAAGAGAAGTCAGCCATTTTTCCTTGATGCCAATTTGAAGCCAGATGCCAGACTCCATTTTGGACGACACCCTGATGCCCTTTTCTCTATCTGAGAGAAAGAGACTTTAAGAATTCTCACCCTAGAGACTTTAACTTTGATTTGCCCCGTCTTGCCCATGCAGTAACTTTGCCCCATTCTCCTTGCCGCTGCAAGGAAGCTTGCCCTTAACTTTGCCCCTTTGAAATCTTCCCCATGCTGATCGAACCGGTACCTGAGGGACGAAGACTTTCTTGAATGCTGATTGTATTTGGTAAATATGAAAGGATGAATGTATTATGCATTGTGTTTTTCCTTTTAGGTACCAACTGCTATTTTGATAGGGCCCAAGCTAGAAGTTTTCCAAATTTGTGTTGACTAAATTCGTTTTGCATGAAGTCCCACATGCCAATGCTAATTAGAGGTTAGTCGAGGGATTCATTCGATGCACAATGTTAATTTGAAATCTTGTTATGCTGACCAATGTATGAAATTAGTCAAATACAGTTAGTCATATTAGTGATTTGCATTGCCATAACTGAATGTATCATTATCCAGATTTTGCGTACATTGCGTTTCTTCCGCCGCTATGGACAGCCAGTAATGTTCATATACATATATCATTTGGTTTTGAGACTTATATACATCGTGCTAGCTTTGTTAATATAGGGAAATAAATTCACTAACTTTTAATAAACTGGTGTGGGTATTCATGACTGAAAGGTCACGGTGCGCCGAAATACCAACTGTTATTGATTTCTGATGTGTTATATTGGTCTATTAATTGAGTATTGATTACCGATTACAATAGTTATTGATTATTGATCAGAACGACCCGACTATTCTGGGATGAGGAGAACCCGACTCGACTAAAAGATTCACCGACCTCCAACGTGTCCAGGTACAGGTAATTTGTAAGGGCTGGACGCGTTATCAGTAGATGGTAGCAGAGATTGATGGTTTGGCCCTTTGGGACCCCATCCGAGCAATAGACGGAGTTAAGTTAGAATTTTCTTTGATAAAACAAGTTGGAGGGATGATGATGCCCTAAGTCCCCATTAACTTTCCAGGGATCTCGGAGCTTGCGAATGAAGGACATGGAGGTGTGAGAATGTTTTTGGCGTTTCTAGTGACGGTATGAGAGAAGTTAGGGTTCTGCGCTTGCATAGCTTATTGCCGCAGATTAATTGAGAAGTTTGTGAGGATTTTAGGGGGTTAAAAAGATATTAGAGGAGTGTTACTCCAAAGTGTGAGAGTAGGGAAGTCGTCAAACTTCACATGTGTGTAGCGCTTTGTGCAGAAAAATTGTCCACGTGGTTGTTGATGTTGAGACGGGCCCTGCGAGGTCAAGAGACTCCGGAGTATGCTGAAACGTGTATGAGACACTTGTTTGATGTTGTGATCTGGTCGGTTTAATAGGTTGATCGGGCGTGGTCAACAAGTCGGTATGAATGTTGCGGAGTGAAAGAAAACTTTGACTTTGAGATTTGACGAATTCTAAAGTGCACTAGAATAGTTCATTGATCAGTTGAGAGTAAAGTTTGCGGGTCAAATTTTGCTTGCGAAAGTGGGAAACCGAGAAAGATGGAATAACTGCCGAGGCTAGTGAAAAATCCCTAAGGTTTCTGAAGCGATTGTATTACCCTTCCTGTAGTAAACCAACAGATTTGTTTTCCTTTTCTTTTGGTTAGTGCTCGCGTTATATTGCAGAAATTAGTTTGTGAGTGAAGCCGAATGAAAGAGGACAAGCCGCGGGACTTTGTCAGCTGCTGTGTGTGAGTGTGACGTCACTAGGAGCCACGCTGGGAAAGGTCGGTTGGAGAGAAGGGTCGCGCACGGATTGGATACAGTCCGTGAAGCGCAACTGGTAGGGGAAAGGTAAGCGAAGAGTATTCCGGGAATTAAAGTCACTTATTGATTACACATTTTAAGAAAATAAAAGACGGAAAGATGACATTTTTCAAAGCATTTAAGAGTGCCATGAGGGGAGATGTTTATATTAAAGCAAATGTAGGAGAAGAAACACCGCCTGAGGGTACACCAGCTTACATTGTCATTGAAGAAAAGGGTGTAGCACCATGTCTTTGGTTAAAACAATGGTGCAAATTAACAGAGAAGCATGGAAGTGTAGCGTTCCCTATCCATGGGTCGTTTAATCTAAGGGTTTTGGAAAATCTGAGAATTGCGCTATACGACATGAAAGTACCTCCAAGACGAGCACAGTTTGAGGCACTAGCAATTTGGGAGCTAATAGCTAGAAACCAACAACAAAAGAAGTTTGAGACCAGAATAAGAAAAGTAGAAAAGACACTAGCGGATGCTAGATGGGACAGCACACAAAAGGTTTGGAGATCAGACGTATTGCAGGGGATTAAATTGTTTCCAGCAATTACCGATGAAGCGGAGACGCAAGGAAGGAAAGCCACCTATAAGACAAACAGGAGTCAGTCCAGAGATAGAGAGAACAATAGAAACTCGAAAAGGGGAGACGAGTCAGACGATGAGGAGTTCATTATACAATTGCTGAATGGTCGCCCGCCACCACATGTGGAAAGCGAAAAAGGCTCAAGCATTAGTACTGCCCCTCCAGAACCAGTACAGGGTAATGTAACACCAAATTTGAGAATATCTCAAAGGCCGAACAGTTCCGATATGCCTTTCTCACCACAAATACCACAGATTCAGAGAATATACCCAGACGTGCCTAACTTGAAACCTGCTGATAATTATCAGCCACAGGTTCAAAGGCACTGCAGTGATGAGCATAACATGGGAATGACTTCTGATTCGATGGCGCAGGGAGGACAAAACTATCAAAGACCGACATTGATTCAGGCCGAATCAACACAGTTTTTGATACCTCAAAAGCAGACACAAGAAGTGCTGGGGTATACTCGAGTAACAGAGAGCCAGTTAGGTATGCCAGCAATGATGAACCATAATGTGGGGATTACCATGCCACAGAATTCATGGAACAGACAGAATCCAGACGCAATATCTCCGCCTATTACTGTAGGTCCACCAGTACCACTATACATACAGGCAAATTCAAGCGCATGCGACCAAGGGTTGGTAATACAGAGTGGGACAGGGAGAAGATGCATAGAAACAACTCCAGAAACAACTCCAATAGCGGCACTGCCAAATGGATCTGGGCCCTTGTCGGAATTTAGTCCAATCCCAATTTGTGCTCCGTCAACTGTGGTAAGGTCACATCCACCACTATTAGTACCGTTAACCTCAGAGACTGAAACATTACAGAAACCATCAGTAGCAGTTGATGTAACTGCTACACTGATGGGACTGAACGTGCAACAGTTAACACAATGGTTCAACAGCCTGAACTCCCCACAGAGTAAATCGAGCGGGAAGGGAGAAGAATACCTGAATAAAATAAGATTGGGTATGGAGGCAGATGAATTGGTAGAGGGAACAATGGGCCTGAACAGATTAGAATCCTACACAGAGGAAGAGCTGAGATACATGTGCCCTAGAATTACAAGAGAAGTAAGCAGCATACATAAGAAGTTACAAGAAATTGCAGACAGAAACGAGATTGATAAGTAAGACTAAACACCTGAGCAGAAGTTACAGGTTAGACTTTGAAACAAAAGACTTTGAACACATGAGATCCGCAGGGATGAAAACACACCTTAAAGAGATACTGCAGAGCGCACAGGTCTGGAGGTGTTTAGGCGAGTGGGAAAGCAGGTGGGTGAAGAAAAAGGACAAAAAGAAAGAAAATACCCCAGAGCGGAATGAGAAAACACCACAGAACGACGACCTGATAACCATGTTACCAATGAGAGAGACAGCAGGGGGAAAACTTGTACATGTACCATGGCACAGATGTGATATTCAATCCTTTACGGATGACTTTCCCAAATTGAGAGAGAAGCCAATCGAGTGGTATCAACAGACAGATAGATTTGTGAAACTCGCGAAATGTCTCTGGGAAGACCTGAATACTTTATTTGAAATTGTGGTTCCGGCAGATTTGTGGGAAGATTGTAAAAGGGCTGTAGGTTGGCCGACGAGTGAACCAGAGAGAGATAGGGACACAGGTGCGCCATCACCTACGGTAATGAGTTTGTACCATAAGGTGATCGAGCACTTGAAAACCAAGGTTGCGTCAAAAAATGTGGATTGGCAGAGGATTGACAGAACAGCCCAAGAGGTTAAAGAGTCTATACATGGGTACTACGAGAGATTGTTAAAGTGTTTAAAAATTACAGTGGCACAGAAACGATTGAAGCAAAGGACATGCTCCATTTTGTGTTCAGATTTGTGGAAGGCTTGAGACCCGAAATCAGCCAGATGATTAAAACACATTTGATTTGTTGGCAGTCAAAGTCGATCGATGAAGTGTTGAATTATGCAAAATACTGCAGTGATGAGATTGAGACAAAGCAGAAAAGATTGAAAGAAAAGGTGATGGTGATGCAGCTTAGAGCGGCTCAGACAGGTTTGCAAGGTTTGCAAGGTTTTCAACAACAGATGCCGCAGCAGCAGCAACAGGGAAATGCCATGTTTCAGCCGCAGATGAGAGGCAGAGGCCGAGTAGGTTTTGTGAATAATGGTCCTGATTTAAATACTGTTATCATTCCAAATGGTATACAGGCAATGAAGAAGGTGATGCCGTCCAGAATCGTCGGGTATTGGAAACGGGAGTGCCCAATGATGGTGCAGGAAGGTGTAGGTCAGCAAAACAATGATGTCAATGCATTTCAGAATATGAGAGGACTGAAGTTGAGAGGTCCAAATCCAAATTGTCAAAATAATGTAAACCAGCTGCAGGGTTTACAACCCATGCAATCGCAACAGGTGCAAATGCCCTGTGTGCAAATGGCACAGTTGCAGCCAATGCAACAGCAGTTTCCTATGGTACCTAATCAGCAAATGCAAATACCCTTAGCACCAATGAATCAGCAGCAAGCAATGCTTCCTCAACAGGTCACTGGTCAAGGAATGAATCAAAATGACACAGTACACCAATTCCCATTACACAGTGAGAATGGAATAAACAATGTATGGGAGAGTGAAAGTTCAGATGAGGAGGGAAATTGTATGCTTGCAGCATCTCTGGAAGTTGATCAAAAGGGTCCGCATGTGGAGGGAAGAGTTATGGGTCACCGCGTTTCATTCTTGGTTGACACAGGAGCTACACGTTCCACTGTTAGGAGCATTGAAGTACCAAATTTGCCACTTTCAGGGAGAACAGTTCAAGTAGTGGGAGTAGCAAATAGGTACCTGACGAACCCAATCACAGACCCAGTGCAAGTCAGAATTGGTAACTATCAAGGGTCACATAAATTTGTGGTGTGTGACTCAAGCCCGATATCACTGTGAGGGAGAGACTTATTGTGCAAATTGGGGTGTTCGATTATGTGTTCAAACGATGGAATTGAAATTCAGACAACAGTGATGGGGAAGAAGAGGACAGTGCAGGAGGGGATGAAGTGGAAACTGTTGATGAAGAGTATCCCCTGATTACTCTTTATCCAATGATCACTGAAGCAGATATTCCTGCTGAGTTACAAGAAACAGTCGGAAAGGAAGTGTGGAATATGACAGGGAAAGAGATGGGATTGGTGAAAGGATTGGAACCAGTGAAAGTGACTGTAAAACCCAATGTAACTTTTCCCCAGACCCCACAGTACCATATGGCGCAAAACACCCTCATAAAAGTTGCCCAACTCATTGATGAGTTTGTAAAACAGGGAGTACTGAAAGAAGTGTTAAGCAGTCCCTGTAATTCGCCAATCATGGGACTAATAAAACCAAGTGGAAAGGTCTGAATTGTTCAGGATTTGAGGAAAATAAATGACATAATAATCAAATGTTGTCCCGTAGTACCAAATCCAGCTGTGATAATGTTTCAAGTTCCCTGTGATGCTGAATGGTTCTCAGTCATCGACTTATCACAAGCATTCTTTTCTGTGCCTCTTCATGAGGACAGCCAATTTCTCTTTTGTTTCAAATTCCTAGACAGAGTCTACAGTTGGTGTCGAATTCCTCAAGGGTTTTCTGAGTCACCATCAATCTTCAATCAGATCCTAAAGAAAGATTTGGAATTGTTGGAGTTACCGTTTGAGTCAACCCTGGTACAGTACATTGACGATTTGTTGATTGCATCCAAGACCGAAAGTGACTGCACAGCCGACACCATTGCCCTATTGAACCATTTGGGAAGGAATGGACACAAGGTGTCTCCTTCAAAATTGCAGTTCTGCCAGAAGAAAGTGAAATATTTGGGTCATCAAATAGAGAAAGGGTCACGAAGAATTATGAAGGAAAGAATAACAAGTGTACTTCAAATGAGTCCCCCAAAGACAAGGAGGGAGGTGAGGAAGTTTTTGGGAATGGTGAGCTACTGTCGCCAATGGATTCCCAACTTCTCAACTCTAGCAAAACCTTTACTGAAACTGACCCAGAAAGATGCACTGGATGAAATTGAGCTGAAAGGAGATGAGATGGATGCTTTTATTGAATTAAAGGAATGCATGTGCAGGGCTCTAGCTTTAGGTATGCCTGATTACACAAAGCCTTTCACATTGTTTTGTCATGAATGTGATGCATGTTCCTTGTCTATCTTGACCCAAGCCCATGGTGGCGTAAACAGACCAGTAGCATATTTTTCAGCTACTTTGGATCCGGTCGCAGCAGCACTGCCTGGGTGCTTGCGTGCCGTAGCTGCAGTTGGTATCAGCCTAACTCAAAGTGAAGGAATAGTGATGGGACACCCTTTAACAGTCATGGTCCCTCACTCAGTCGAGATACTTTTGACACGTTCCCGAACACAGCACATGACTGGTGCTAGACTCACAAGGTATGAAACAATAATTCTGGGATCACCTAATGTGCAGCTGAAAAGGTGCACTACGTTGAATCCAGCAACCTTGTTTCCCAGTGAAAATGCCGAAATTGAGAACGCTGAAGACATCGAGCACGACTGTCTTCAGGTGACTGAATTTTGCAGCAAACCAAGACCTGATATCAAAGATACCCGATTGGAAGAAAATGATCAAGTTATTTTTGTTGATGGTTCATGTTTAAGAGATGCACTGGGAATATTGAAAGCAGGATATGCTGTATGTACAGTAACAGGTGTTTTGGAAGCATCTTGGCTTCAAGGAGTTTACTCTGCACAAGTAGCAGAATTGGTAGCCCTTACTAGAGCTTGCCAACTCTCCGCATTGATGAAAGTCACCATTTACACTGACAGTCAGTACGGATTTGGAATAGTGCATGACTTTGGACAATTGTGGTCACAGAGAGGCTTCATGACCTCTTCAGGATCACCAGTGAAAAATGGTGAAAGAATAAGGGAATTGTTACATGCCATCCAATTACCAGGAGAAGTAGCAGTGGTAAAATGCAGTGCACACTCGAAGGGACAAGACTATGGGGGTCATTCTGACCCCCGCCGGCAGCGGAAGCCGCCCGTCTGGCGGGAACCGGCAGAAGACCGTACTGCGGTCAAAAGACCGCGGCGGTCATTCTGACTTTCCCGCTGGGCTGGCGGGCGACCGCCAAAAGGCCGCCCGCCCGCCCAGCGGGAAAGCACCAGCAACGATGAAGCCGGCTCCGAATGGAGCCGGCGGAGTTGCTGGTGTGCGACGGGTGCAGTTGCACCTGTCGCGATTTTCAGTGTCTGCCAAGCAGACACTGAAAATCTTAATGGGGCCCTGTTAGGGGGCCCCTGCAGTGCCCATGCCAGTGGCATGGGCACTGCAGGGGCCCCCGTGGGCCCCACGACACCCGTTCCCGCCATCCTGTTTCTGGCGGTGAAAACTGCCAGAAAAAGGATGGCGGGAAGGGGGTCGGAATCCCCATGGCGGCGCTGCTTGCAGCGCCGCCGTGGAGGATTCCCTGGGCCATCGGGAAACCGCTGGTTTCCTTTTTCTGACCGCGGCTTTACCGCCACGGTCAGAATGGCCCCAGAAGCACCGCCAGCCTGTTGGCGGTGCTTCCGTGGTCGTTGGCCCTGGCGGTCCATGACCGCCAGGGTCAGAATGACCCCCTATGTTTCTCTGGGAAATGGATATGCGGATCAAGTCACAAGGTTTTGCGCATTGAACTGTGTATTGCTCAGGGATGAGTGGAACTTGATAAATGAGCCAGAACTTGAACCAAACGAAATCTTTGCTCTAAAGGTTGTAGATACAATGGACGAATTGAAATCCTTACAGAATGATGTCAGTGAGGATGAGAAACTCTCATGGACCAAATTGCAGTGTGTAAAGAGGCTAGACGAATTATGGGTTTCAAGTGAAGGGAAATTTGTTCTACCCAACAGGCTTTTGACACAGTTAGCCAGATTTTACCATGGACAAGCCCATCTTGGAAGGGATGCCATGATTAAACTATTTAAAACTGATTGGTTTAACCCCAAATACTGTCAAGTTGCTGAATCAGTTTGCCATCGTTGCGTCATTTGCCAACAGATGAACACGGGGAAGGGAACCGTAGTAAATTTGAGCCACATTGGAAGAGCAGGGGGTCCCTTCAGCAGGATGCAAATGGACTTCATTGAGATGCCTGTGTATGGAGGCTTGAAGTATGTGTTGGTGGTTGTGTGCATTTTTAGTCACTGGATTGAAGCATACCCTACACGCAGAAATGACAGTCTCACAGTTGCAAAACTACTCTTGAGAGAGCTAATGCCACGTTTCGGATTCCCGATCTCCTTAGAATCAGATAGGGGAAGTCACTTCAATAACGAAGTAATAAAATTACTTTGTGCAGCGCTAAACATTGAGCAAAAGTTGCATTGTAGCTACCGCCCTGAAGCATCAGGTCTAGTGGAGCAAATGAATGGCACATTGAAATCAAGGATGGCGAAAATATGTGCAACAACAAACTTAAAATGGCCTGACGCATTTCCCTTGGTGCTAATGTCAATGAGAAACACCCCTGACAGAAAGACTGGATTGTCCCCGCACGAGATCCTCATGGGCAGAGCCATGAGACTTCCAGCAGTTCCTGCAAATGCTCTTTTGAATATTACAAATGATATGGTGTTAGACTACTGCAAAGGTCTAGCTGATGTGGTCCGCTCTTTCTCTCACCAGGTGGAGGCAACCACCTTGCCACCGATCCAAGTTCCAGGACACGCCCTGAAAGCAGGTGACTGGGTCGTGATAAAGAAGCATGTGAGGAAGTCGTGTTTGGAACCCCGTTGGAAAGGAACTTTTCAAGTGATTCTGACAACTACCACCGCTGTGAAGTGTGCGGGAGTTCACAACTGGATTCACGCCAGTCACACGAAGAGGGTGACGTGTCCCACAGAGGAGGAAGTTGAAGCACTGAAATCACCAGTGTCTGATAACAAAGTGCCAAGCGCCGAGACAGAGCGAAGAGGAACTAGAAGTGAACAGGTAGAAATAGAGGAAGGAGAAATATTTTCTGAGGACGAAGCAACTGATTCCTTTGGGGAAGACCAAGGAGGAGCCTCAGAAAGTGACAAAGGTCCTGAAGGTGACAAGAGCCTGAAACGGCTGAAGGTAACAAAGAGCCTGAAGCAGGTAACAGTGACAAAGAGCTCGAGACAAGTAAATGAGCAGGAGAGCCTGATCAGAGGAGGGCTTTCCCAGAAGCAGATGATACAGGAAAAGAAAAGGAAAACCTGGTTGACTTCCCAGAGGGAGAAGACAAGGCAGGACAGAGCGAAGTGGTTCAAACGCCTTCGGAAGAGGTTGCAGGTCCATCACGTGGACACAGTGCAAAAAGAAGACAAAGCATATCGCCAGTGAAATTAAGGATCAGAGAAGCATTAAACGAAAGTGAAGGGCCAAAGTTGAAAGAGAAAAGAAAGGAAGTGTCTGTGGCAATAGCAGCACCAAGTGAAGAGAAAGACTTGGCCAAGGAAGAAAGTACCAGCGAGAGGGAGTCTAAGAGAGATGCAAAATTGAAAAGAAAAAGAATACCGAGCAAAAGATATTCTGGTCCGGAGTGGGCATACTTAGCCACTAACGATTGGTCAGACGAATTCGTATCCCTCAGTCTCGAGAACGAAGAGGCAGAACTTCACTTTGGCACTTGAAGAGTAAAACTCCATGAACTTTACAGAATAGAGACATTGATAACCTGATTGACCTTTCAACCGGTTAGGACATTGCTAACTTGATTGACTTTAAAAACTGATTTTGAGACAACGCTGCTAACCGATAAGAGACTAAGAGGGTCATTCTGACCCTGGCGGCCGGTGGCCGCCAGGGCCACCAACCACGGGAGCACCGCCAACAGGCTGGCGGTGCTCCAATGAGCATTCTGACCGCGGCGGTTCAGCCGCGGTCAGAAGCGGAAAGTCAGCGGTCTCCCGCTGACTTTCCGCTGCTCTTTAGAATCCTCCATGGCTGCGGAGCGCGCTCCGCAGCCATGAGGATTCTGACCCCCCCTACCGCCATCCAGTTCATGGCGGGAAAGCCGCCATGAACAGGATGGCGGTAGGGGGGGTCGTGGGGCCCCTGGGGGCCCCTGCCGTGCCCATGCCAACGGCATGGGCACGGCAGGGGCCCCCGTAAGAGGGCCCCGAAAAGTATTTCAGTGTCTGCCTTGCAGACACTGAAATACGCGACGGGTGCCACTGCACCCGTCGCACCTTCCCACTCCGCCGGCTCGATTACGAGCCGGCATCCTCGTGGGAAGGTCGTTTTCCCCTGGGCTGGCGGGCGGTTTTACTGGAACCGCCCGCCAGCCCAGGGGAAAACTCGTAATACCCGCCGCGGTCTTTTGACCGCGGCGCGGTAATTTGGAGGGCGGGATCCTGGCGGGCGGCCTCCGCCGCCCGCCAGGGTCATAATGAGGCCCTAAGCTGCTAAAGAAAACTGTGTGAACATTGAACTCGTTCAGCTTTGTAAATATTTGCAAATCCACTTTGATAAGGTGTCTTCAACTTTCTGATTCTATACAGATCATGACAGGCTACACTACACAGGGACGTAAAATGAAGTGTTGTATATACATGTGTATAGGTCTAATAACCGCATGCGTACTAATCATTGTAGCAATAGTTCTTGGAATGCATGGTAATAAAAGAGAGTGAAACGAATGATGCTTCTACTTCTAAACCTACTATTATTACTGAACTAACAGCTCTGAAGAGACTCGAACAAGACGAGAGACATTTGCATGATAAGAAGGAACTTTCATCTAACGTTTTCTATTGCTTGCTGAGTGAGTATGTTGAGACCATGGATGCGAAAGATTGTTATGTGTGTACACAAATACCTACCTCAGTAGTTGAAGGGGTGACGTATCATAGCATGCCTCTTACATACGGAATTACTTGTAGTATAATAATGTCCAGATTTTATGGTCAACAGTAAAATTCATTATTTTTACTCTAATTATGATGTTACATTTGCTTATGTCCCCATAATCGAGTACCTGAGTAAAATATCTAGAGATTATTATTTCAAGTTAATGAGAGACTTATTTGAGCCATTGTCACCTTTTCACACAGCACACGCACATAGAGAGAACCTTACATGCTTGCTTTCACCGGTAGAGATAAACTTTTTAGACCGCACTGACGATAGGAGGAAAAAAATGAAGGAGGAATTAGAAAGGGAATTACACAAAAGGACATCTGTAGATAACTATGCTTTTGCCGCAATAACAACACAAGGGAAAATAGCTTTAGATACATTGCACGTAGGGAGATTTTGTATACATAGACATAAATCATAATATGACACAGTTTTTGTGGGAACGAGTGAATGTAAACACACGTGTTTGTTTCAATGTAAGTGGACGTTCATGCTGAATGGACAAGACCCAGTTATTCCTGGGATATATTATATCTGTGGACTCAACGCCTATTATCGTCTTCCTAAAGGATGGTATGGGAGATGTTATTTGGGAATAGTGTTCCCAAAGATTTATCAACTGGACGACTTAAAGAAATTTCCAAAGCTGTCTGAATCAGATCATGTTCAGAAAAGGGAGACAGCTTCTGGTGTGGTAGGAGATATATTTGGAGCATTGATTCCTTCAGTGGGAGTCATATTGAATTCAATCAAAATACGAAAGTTGTCTACTATTGTGGATAACATGCTGACAAAATTTTCAGGAGCTATAATCCTGATGGATGCTGAACTCGCTGGAGAAAGAGCTATGACTCTTCAAAATCGGCTTGCCTTAGACATTCTTTTAGCAAAGGATGGTGGCGTTTGCAAAATGCTTGGTACACGTCACTGTTGTACATATATACCAAACAGCAGTGGAAAAATGAGAACGATGCTTACAAATTTAACTAATGAAGGTATAGATTTGAAGGAATTGAAAGAACCAGGAGTCTGGGATAAAGTTGGAAAAGGATTTGCTTCTGTGGGAAATTGGCTCAGCAACGTTTGGAACGGATTGTTACTAAAAATAGCGAAGGGAATAATAATAATATTAATTTGTTTATTAGGCTCTTGGGGAATATGGAAGGCTATCAAAATATTGAAAACATGGCGCGAAAGAAAAAGAGAAGAAAAAGAACAAGCCAAAATGGTAGAGATTTATAGAGAAAAATCAAAAGGGATTAAAAGAAAAAGGGAATTGACTGAAGTACCAAATTACTATACAGAATTTTAATGGAATAAAATTTGTGGATAGATTTGATGTGATGACATAATTAGTCATCAGAGGAGGGATTGATGACGCAGAAAAAGAGGGTCCAACATATATTCATATATATCATGTAATCAAAAGCATATGATGTAGTGTGATTTTAGTAAAGAAAATAATGTACAAGGGAAATTGTGCCCTCGGGGTAGTTCGCCATCATTGTAAACAAGCTTTATTAATCATGAAGAATTGAAAATTGTAGTAATCCGTCATAATTACAAATGTATGACATGATTTCTTATTTGAAAACTGTTTTGCTTAGCTTAAATTTAGTAGAGGCTTTGGCCTAGTTGCCTGGTCTCAAATTCTAACTGCATGGCTTTTTCTTGAACTAATGAAACATATATTCTTGCTTGAAGTGGTATTTTTCCAGCAGAGATGACTAATGCACTTATCTCCAAGGTTTCGTACTAGGCCGGTTTCATCCCCTTTGATACAAGGTCAGTCTCTGCAGGTGCGGACAATGAAGGTACAGATAGTAAAATAATTGGCAAACCATGTTACAACTTGTGTTCCAAGGCTCCAAGGACAATGTATGCATGAATAAGAGTTAGTAAAAAGACAATTTACATTGGACAATTTGAAGCCAACCTATAAACCCTCCAATGGAAGACCCTGCAGAATTTGGAATGTTTCTTACTTAAACCCACTGGACAAAGAGAAGTCAGCCATTTTTCCTTGATGCCAATTTGAAGCCAGATGCCAGACTCCATTTTGAACGACACCCTGATGCCCTTTTCTCTATCTGAGAGAAAGAGACTTTAAGAATTCTCACCCTAGAGACTTTAACTTTGATTTGCCCCGTCTTGCCCATGCAGTAACTTTGCCCCATTCGCCTTGCCGCTGCAAGGAAGCTTGCCCTTAACTTTGCCCCTTTGAAATCTGCCCCATGCTGATCGAACCGGTACCTGAGGGACGAAGACTTTCTTGAATGCTGATTGTATTTGGTAAATATGAAAGGATAAATGTATTATGCATCGTGTTTTTCCTTTTAGGTACCAACTGCTATTTTGATAGGGCCCAAGCTAGAAATTTTCCAAATTTGTGTTGACTAAATTCGTTTTGCATGAAGTCCCACATGCCAATGCTAATTAGAGGTTAGTCGAGAGATTCATTCGATGCACCATGTTAATTTGAAATCTTGTTATGCTGACCAATGTATGAAATTAGTCAAATAGAGTTAGTCATATTAGTGATTTGCATTGCCATAACTGAATGTATCATTATCCAGATTTTGCGTAGATTGCGTTTCTTCCACCGTTATGGCCAGCCAGTAATGTTCATATACATATATCATTTGGTTTTGAAACTTATATACATCGTGCTAGCTTTGTTAATATAGGGAAATAAATTCACTAACTTTTAATAAACTGGTGTGGTTATTCATGACTGAAAGGTCACGGTGCGCCGAAATACCAACTGTTATTGATTTCTGATGTGTTATATTGGTCTATTAATTGAGTATTGATTACCGATTACAATAGTTATTGATTATTGATCAGAACGACCCGACTATTCTAAGTTGAGGAGAGCCCGACCCGACTAAAAGATTCACCGACCTCCAACGTGTCCAGGTACAGGTAATTTGTAAGGGCTGGATGCGTTATCAATTCAATTCAATTTCCAGCTTTTTTTCGGTAAAACAATACCATAAAAGCATACTGGCAAAATTCTTACATTTCTAAAAGGAACAAAAACACTTTTTAAAAGAAAGAAAAAAGACAAAGGACAAAAAAAAAGAGAGAGAGAAGAAAAAAAAAAAGCACTAAAAACAGATCGAGACCAGGGCTCCCTCAGGGCCATACAGTGCAAATAGGCAAGTTATGGGTATAGATGTTGTTAAAAATCAACAATTAATCCATAAAACACTATAAAATATACAGTACACATCATCATGCAAATCACCATATAAATATTATAAAATTTTATAAAATTCCCCTAAAATATAAACCTTTATACAAAAGACAGTTAAAAATTGGTATCTCAGTAGTAGTAGCATTAACTATGGACTAGCTCAAAAAGTGACCATTATGAAAATAGGATATATGCTTTTGAATGATTATTTGCCTCTAGTAGGTTCAAGTTGCCTCTACAATCTTAGCAGTATAGATACCATCATCACGTGAGGGGTTATTTGACTAATTTTTAAGAAATGATTAACAATCCCTAGGGCCCAACGTTTCCTTTCTTTCTTGCGTGCCTATATTACTTAGAGGTCATATGCAATCAAGTAATACAAAAAGGCACATTGTTCTAGCAGCAGCTAATATTCACTTAACTACTAGAGACAAGTTATCTGATGTTGGTCTTAAAAACAATAGATAAAAGTCGATTACAGTTTTTCATTTGTAGGACCCATAAAATTTACCTCCCGTGCCATCAGGCACTTGTTTGCCTAACTAAGAGGAGATTTTTTGGGATAAAAGTAGATAAATATCAGAATCCAGGAGCAAGTTTCATAGGTGACAATGACCATTCTAGGTAACTTAATCAACCTCCCAGTAACTACGGTCCTCCCGGGCATAGACAATGTCCCCTGGGCTAGATATATCCTTGGCTGATTGTAGGTCCCAAGGCCATTGAATTGCAGAGGGTGACTCCCAATTATCGATTTCAGGACCATAGGTTAAGTTTGGGAGTTTTGCCTGAATTAAAGCGCCTACAACCTCAGGCCCGCCTTGTCTCTGATGAATGAAATTGCTATTAAGAATCGGCTTAGACCAAAAACAACATATGGTGTCGAGCTGGATCTCAAGAATCTGGCAGCTTCATTGTGGTTCCTGATTCCAACGTCCCTGCAGATGGGTCGGATCCATTTCTTCCTTAGTTTATCGTAGGCAATGCAATTTGAAAGGACATGATCCGTCGTTTCTGGTGTCTCCATATTACATAGCTCGCAGGTCGCCTCATGATTACTCCCATTCAGGAGGCCCCATTTAACGGTAAAAGCCTTGACCTGGAGAATCCCATATCGATACTTCATAAATAAAACTTTTGCTCGTCTAGGTTGAATAGTATCGATCCATTCCTCAGCGCTCGGTAATGGTTTAAAATCCAGAAAACTTAAGGTTAGTCTACCTGAATCTTTGCTATGAAAAGGGCTATTAAAGATGAAGTCCCAAAATACTTGCTTTAGTCGGATCTTTGATTGGGTTGTGAGTATATGCGGTTCATCCCAATAGAATTTCAGCCCTAAATTGTAAAAGCTTTGCCTGATATAATGAAGCCACGGGAGGGAAATAGTCTTGTCCAAGCCCATGATCTCAATTAATGCTTGCCTGTATTGGATCAGTTCAGGGGTTGTCCAAAGTCTACACCAATAGAGCAGGGGCCTCAGGGCTGCCAATTTGCCTATTTGTTTCATATTAGTGTCATAGGCTAAGGGAATCAACGGAGTGGATGGAGGGAGGCCCAGTACCCCCCTCATGAAGTTATTTTCCTGAGTGGCCAATGGAGTTAGTTTTGTGAATCCCCAGAGTTCTGCGCCATACAGAGCAGCGGCCTGTGCTTTGCACCTATAGATCTCGAATACTGGTGACACAGTGCTCGACCTTGAACATTTGTAATTTTTACTAATTGCCATGGAGCTATGAGATAAGGAGATAGCAGCTTTGTTGATGTGCGGCGCCCATGACAATTTGGCATCAAGCAGTATCCCTAGGTAGTTGAAATTTTTAACTCGTTCCAGTACCTGCCCTCTAATCCAAATGTTTCTCTTGAGCGCTTTGTGGGGGTTAACAGTTAAGTATTTAGTCTTGTTTGCATTTATTTCTAACCCCTTCAAGCTGCAATACTCACTGAATTTATCTAGTAGAGTTTGCAGGCCCATTGGAGTTTGAGACAAGAGGATGGTGTCATCTGCAAAAAGGAGGGCGGGGACTGGATCATCATTCAGTCTTGGTGAGTCGTGGTTACTTTGTTTCAGATGATGAACCAGATCATTGATGTATAATGAGAAAAGTGTTGGGGCGAGCACACAGCCCTGTCTCACCCCCCTCTTGATAGGTATTGGGTCTGTCAGCTCTCCTTTTGGCCCCCACCGGACCTTTGCGAATGTATTTTCATGTAGCCTCTCCAGCTGGCCCAGGAGGTTCCCTGGCATGCCCTGTTTTCCTAATGCTGCCCATAAGGAGTCTCTCGGCACCAGATCAAAAGCTGCGCGCAGGTCCACAAACGCAATATACAGGTGGCCTTTCTTTAGTCTAGTGTATTTCCATATTATTGTCAATAGCCTAAAGGCCTGGTCGACTGTACTGGTCTGTAGTCTAAAGCCTGCTTGGTATATAGACATTATGCTGTTCTCTTCTATCCAGGTATTGATTCTATTCAGGATCTGTCTAGCATAAATTTTTTGTGTGACGTCTATGAGGCTAATTGGTCTATAATTCCCTGGGTCTTCCCTGGATCCTTTTTTGTGGATTGGGATTATTTCTGCCCCTGTCCATGTCTCGGGCATTAGGCCTCCCCTTGCTATGGCGTTACTTAGAAGGTTTAGATAAGGTGCCCAGATTTCCATGCTATGTTTGAACATATCCCCCGGAATCTTATCCAAACCGGGGGCTTTTCCTGGCTTGATTGCTTCAATGGCAATCACCGTCTCCTCCAGACTAAACTGTAACTCGGGTAAAATACCCCAAGTAACTGGGGTTTTATGTCTTGAGGGATAAAAATCGAAGGTGGGGGGGTCAGAGTAAAGATGTGTAAAGTAGTTAACCCATGTTTTGGGGTCTATGTGATGGTCTGTAGTAAATATCCCCTCTTTGCTACCATGGGTAACTATTTTCCAGAAGGTCCTTGCATCATTGCTTTTTGCTGCTACCAGCAGGTCTTGCCATTTTTGGTCCTCCCAGTTGCGTTGGGCAGTAGCCAGCGTTTTCTTATAACTGGCCCTGGCCTGCTGTACGGCTAATTGATTTTTTTGCTTTAGTGCCTCTACCAGTACTCTTTTCCACTCTCTACATCTGATAGTATACCATGGACTATTAGAGGTGGTTTGAGCCTTCTCCTTTTTGTGCTTATTCTGTAGCTGTTTGGTCAGGACAGGTCTTAACATTGTGCTCAATGAATGGTGGATAGCCGTAATAGGAATGTCACTAGGTTTATTTTCTGCATAAGGCTCCAGGAGATCAGAAAATATGTTGTAAATATTTATCATAGTGACCTGATTGCCTAATATTGCTGGCCATTTTACAACCCTTCTGTTGTTACTGAGGGTGGGTTGTAACTCCACCTTGTCATGTTCTATATATTTTGAGTCCAAATCTAAGAAGTGTGCCTTGAATTCAATTATTAGCGGGAAGTGATCGCTATCCCTTCTTTTATCGATTTTAAAGGTCGCTAGTCTTTCCCATGTATTTATACTATGCAGAATGTAATCTATTTTTGAGGTTGAGTTGCCTCTCTGGAAAGTAACCAGATTAAGGCCGACTTCACCCACTCTGCCATTACATGCCCTCAGTCCATGGTTTAATGTAAGGCTCATGATTTGCAATGCGGCCACTGTGCCTGGGACAGTTTTTTCTATTGTTAGGTAAGGAATTGTTCTCATTCGGTCTTCCTCTTCTGCTAAATGTTCGAATCCAGTTATAGGTTCATAATTACAATTGAGGTCACCCCCTATCATAATTGTCTCACCTACTGGGATTTTTTTGAGCAGGTCGCCTAGTAGAGTTATTTCTGGAGACTCCACGTTTGACTTTCTAGGTCTTATATATACATTAAACAAGTGGGTTATTATCTTATTTTTTTTTCCCATTATCAACCATAAAATGTCCTCCGACTCAGTGGCTTGCATGCGTATCTCAACATTTAATGAGATCTTCGCCCATACAACCAACCCCCCAGATGGTCTCCCTCTGGCAGCTGAAGTTGCACTGATAAAGTAGGTTTTATATCCTACTTTATACGGTGGATCTTTAAACCACGTCTCTTGGAAGAGACAGACATGGTGTCGATCAATATAGTCCTGCCATTCGGGGTCTATAAGCTTATTTTTTAAGCCAGCTACATTCCATGAAATCATGGTGATAGGACCCCTTCCGTTTAGGCTTGTGGCATTGGAAGTATGGCTCGGATGAGTTGTTAGATTTTTCCTACCATACAAGAGCTCCACTGCGCTCCCTGCCCCTATAGCATGAAGATCATTCCCTTCATGGGGCTCCCCTACTATTGGGTCCCCATTGGGTTCCACTTGTGCCTGATCTATCTGGATTAGTCAATCCACTCTCTCAAGGTTTGAATCATAATTTCTCTTTTGCAGTCCCTCATTGTAATTGTGTTTATGCCTTTGTACTCGAAGTTTGGTAATTAATGGATCCAAGCTAAACCTCATGGCATTGGAATTAGGGGCTGGGGTTCTCTGTTCCATGTCAATCAAACCTCTGATTAATCTTCCATCCTTGAGTGTTAATGCAATGACGTCAAGTTGGCCCCTCTGTCCAGGGATTCTTTCTGCCCCCCTAATATCTGATCGAATTATGGATAAACAGTGTCTTTTGGCCCTAATCCAATGTATAAGCTTGTTTTTTAAGGAGTCCTCATCTTCTCTGCTATTTAAGGGCAATTTTGGAACATTTAACAGATGAACAACATTTGTCCTAGTAGGAAACCTATCCTCCTCAGAGTATGGATTCCATATAGTGTTTTTGTTATAGTCATTAGATACTTGGGGATAGGAGTTCAGAGTAAGTTCCAAATTTCCTTTTTGGGGTCCTTTTACCAAACGGGCATCTCTTTGTGGTTTCCCTGTTCCTTGGCATAAGTTACTATCAATTCTTCTCTGGGAATTGCGTGAACCAATATGTTCCACATTGACCCCTATCGTGCATCCCTGTGGTTGTTGTACAATCTTTGCTGTAGCTGGGGTAAAGTTAGGGTTAGTAATCAAGTTTTGAGGATATGTGGGTCTACCTTGTAGATGGCGTGATATGGGGGGGGACTCCCTTTCGCATTGGGCTCTATAGGTACCCCTACCCCCCTCCTTTTCCACAATATCTGTTAAGGTTCTTACTTCAAGTTTCAAATCCCTAACTTCCTGGATTAATCCGGTGATTAGATCGTAAAGGTCTGCTATAGATCTTATTTTATTTTTTAGAGGGTTCCCTGATTCTGAATTGAGAGGAGTGGTCCTTTCACTATCTAGCTGTACAGTTGGGATAAATGGGTGTAATTCATCCACGGGTTCCCCCTCTTGTGTATTCTGTATGTTACTACTATCGAGTTCTGCCAGGACTGCATATTTATTGGAGCACCTAACTTCGCACTCCTGGATATGGCCCTTCTTCCTACCATTATCAATGGTGCATAGGTGTATGGGTCTAGTTGCAGCAACCCTAGGGCTATCAGTCCTGACATCAGATGGTGCCTCCCCCTCTTGCTGGGAAACGATCTCTATCGCTTTATCTTCCACTGGTCTGATTTTCTTCGTATAATAGGAGGTAATCTTTTTATCGGGACCGTCCCGAATGGTGGTCCTACTGCATAGTAGTGACTCTACCTCCTCGATAAGATCGTCTATTTCAGCTATTGTGCAGTTCTCACCCGCATTCCTAAGTTTTTTTACAGAATTCATCTTTCCCCTTGGGGGTTCTGATGCCTTGCGTTTTCCCATGGATTAAGCTGCCTAAATAGTGCTTTGGCTCTGTGAACCAGACCCCAATATGTAATTATAAAGGAGAGTAGGAGAAGGGCTAGTCGAGCGTCGCAACAATAGGTGGAGAATACGGTCCAAAGGCCCTCTATAAAAGGACCTATTTAGGAGTAAGTATCAACACAGTACCTTCAGGCAGCCATACGTGCCCATGCAGCTTTAGATGAATGTCAGGAGGGTGGCCCTGCCCTGCCTCTTCCTGGCAATGACGGGCAAGGACGGGCCCGCCCTTGGCCCGGGCTTCGCCCGGGCGCGTCCCGCGCGGCGGGAGCGCGATAAGAAATTTAAAGGGCTCCTGCCCTTGACACGCCTCTCGGGACCTCCTTGCGCTTCCCGCGACGGCGGGAGCGCGATAAGAAATTTAAAGGGCTCCTGCCCTTGACACGCCTCTCGGGACCTCCTTGCGCTTCCCGCGACGGCGGGAGCGCGATAAGAAATTTAAAGGGCTCCTGCCCTTGACACGCCTCTCGGGACCTCCTTGCGCGTTATCACAAACAAAGAATACCTCTTACGGAATGCAGTAACCGCCTGTAAATAACACAACAAGGCCCGTCGCACATCCAAAGCATGTAATCTGATCTCCTCCTCTGAGGAAGGGTCAGGACAAAAAGCAGGAAGAATCACCTCTTGCCGACCATGAAAAGCCGAATCAACCTTAGGCACAAAAGAGGGAACAGGAACCAGCACAACCCAATCTGGAAAAACTTTGCAAAAAGGAAAAGAGCAGGGCAAAGCACCCAACTCCCCCAAACGCCTGGCTGAAGTAATAGCCACCAAAAATCAAGTTTTCAGCATCAAATGTTTTACATCAATGTCCCCCAAAGGTTCGAAAGGTGGTTCCATCAACACATCCAACCCCAACTGCAGATTCCAGCCAGGGAAAGAAATCACCAGTCTCGGAAATAAATTCACCAGACCCTGAAAACATTTTTCATCAAATGACCCTCATCTTCATGATTACGCCAAGAACTCTGAAAAGATTGGATCGACGCCCATTGAACACGTAGCGTAGTCACCGACAACCCCATATGCACCCCATCCTGCAAAAACTGCATGATCACAAACTGAGAAGCAACCGTGGGTCAATATGCTGTCGCAAACACCATGAAGAAGAAACCTTCCACTGACATCCATAGGAATGCAACGTGGATTTATGCCTAGCAGCCTGCAAAGTCACAACCAGAGGACCAGGAACCCCCAGTCCCATCAAACCCCGCCGTTCAACCTCCAAGCCGTCAAGTGCAGTCTCTGCAAGGATCTCCGGGAGAGACAAGGAAACACCAGCAGAGAGGGATGGAGAGGAAGAACCTATTCTGTCCCGAAGGTCAACCGCTGAAACAGAGGAAACCAATTTGGATGCGGCCACCGGGGAATGATACCTGAGCTCTCATCTGCTTTACGCAGACAAGAAAGGAGTGGATCAACTGAAAAGGAGGGAACACATAAAGAAGACCCTGCAGCCACGGACACATCAGACCGTCCACTGCCCAGACCTGAGGACACCGATACTGGGAGCAGAACATCCCCACCTTCGCGTTTGACAGAGATGCAAACAAGTCCACAACCGGACGACCCCATTTCCGAACCAGACAATGGAATAGAAACACCCAAAGAGAGAATTCCAGTGAGGAAGGAATGACCCTGCTCAATTGATCTGCCAGAACATTGTCCAACCCCTGAATGTACATGGCCCGAAGAGACAGAACTGAATGCTCAGCCCACAAAAAAAATCACCAAAGCAACTAGATTCAGAGAGTGGGATCTGGTCCCTCCCTGCCTGTTGATTAAGGACTTGGCCCCCAAGTTGTCTGTCTGCACCAACAGTGTCTCCCCTTGTAAGAGCGCCTGAAAATGCACCAGAGCTAGCCCGACCGCAGTCAACTCCCTCCAATTCGAGGACCTCTCCGATTCTCTCAGGGACCAAAACCCCTGAACTTGCCCCGACCCCAGCCATCCGACCCACCCCAAGAGACTGGCATCGGTCATTAACACCACAGGCATCGGCGGAGACAAAGGAACTCCAATCTTTAGCAGAGCCGGCACCGTACACCAACCCAACTACCTGCGAGTGAAATTCGACACAGGAATGCGAGTCCGTAGAGAACAAGGATCTGGAGACCATCGGGATAGCAACCAATTTACCAGACAAAGGAGATGAAACCTCGCCCAAGGAACCAAGAAGATCACTGAAGCCAAGTGACCCTGCAGCCATAACCACTGAAGGGCCCTGGGGGACAGTTTAAACAGCACAGCGGTCACCTGGTGCTGAAAACCCTTCCATCTCCTGTCTGACGCAGTCACCAACCCCTGCAGAGTCAGAAATTGAGCCCCGATAAATATCAGGCCCTGGAAAGGCACAACATCTGATTTCTCCCAATTGATTAAGAAACGTGACCCTGTAGGACCCCCAAGACCCTTTCCACATGAAACCTCATGAGATCTTCGACTGGAGCCTGAATCATTAGATCATCCAGGTAAGGATGTACAAATACCTATTTCCCATGCAGAAGCACCACAAGAGGAGCCAGCACTTCCGTGAAGACCCTGGAAGCTGACTTCAGGCCAAAGGGAAGAACACAAAACTGAAAATGGTCTGGACCTATTGCAAAGTGCAGACACCTTTGAGAAGACACTGAGAGAGGCACGTGGAGGTAAGCATTCTGAAGATCCAGAGATCCCCAAAACTCCCCTGGCAAAATGAGAGGAGGAATATCCTGAATGGACAACATCCTGAAGTGCACAGTTTTGATCCAAGAATTCACCCATTTGAGATTTAAAACATACCAGAAACCCCCTGTCAGTTTTGGAACAAGGAACAGAACAGAGTAAGTCTCCTTTCCCCATTCCTTCCACTGGAACCCTGCAAATGGTCCTTTTTTGACAGCAAGAAGATCGAACTCTATGGAGTATCCATTTTCTACAATGTTCAGGACCTACTGATCGGTGACATCCTTTCTCCATTTGGACAGAAGATGTCTCAGCCTTCCTCCCACAGGCCATTCTCCAAAACCTTGATTGTCTGGAACCCTTCTTAGCAGCCCCTGTCCCCGAAGGAACAGACTTCTTAGGAGAAAACCTAGGCTGAAACCTACACTTCCTGGAAGACAAGGACTGAGGAACAAACTTTGGAGAGGACCTGGAGTATGACTTTCACCCTTTGCCAGATGTGGAGCTACCTTTATAAGGTAATGCATACTTGTGGTCCTTAAAGGCCTTAGAGATCATTGCAGGCAATTGATCCCCAAACGGAACCTGACCCTCAAAAGGAAGTCTTAGGAGAGACGCTTTCTCCCCAGGATCATCCTTCCACTTTCGCAACCAAAGAGACCTGTGTGCCCCAATCACTGCCCCAGAAGCAATATGCAATGTAAAAATGTGTGCCACGTACATTCTCGCCAACCTCTAAATGTGTATCATTTGTATGTGTTAAAGATACACAGATGCCCAAGGGGTGGGGCAGGTCAGCGACAAGTGTAATCCAAGGGTTGAAACTGCCTTCCTAAACTGCACCCACAGGGGCTTCACTAACCTCACACGTCTGTGCGAAATCTAAAACTGCCTCTCAAGAGTTCAGAGTGAACAGAGACCAATCTCTTCAACTGAGCACTGTTAGTTTTTTTGTGGCAAGGAAACTGCCAGAAACCTCAGCTTTTTGAACCAGCTATTGGAGTTGTAAATTGAAAATTAAAAGTAAAACATTTTCTCATAAGCGAACCGATGGCCCTCATGAGCTTGAATGAAAAGGAGACACACAAAAGGAAAAAGAAGTTCACTCCCAGCCAAACGTATCAGCAAAAATGCAATTAGCCATGTAACAGGGGCGATGGCTGAGGCGGTAACCAAACCGCCCAAGGAGGGACACATGTAAAGAATTTGCCAATGATAACAAAGGATTTTTGAAGGGCAAACCCATGAACGAGTGAAAGTGATGGGCGTGAGGTCGGCGTGGTTAGAAGCCCAAATAGATAACTACACGTCGGGAAAAACAGCGTATGCGAGCTGCTATGCTCGACCTGAAAAAGGGGGTGATAGACATAGAAGAGGGGGTGTTGAGGCACCTGGGAAGGACAGAAATACATGTGGTAAATAGAACTATGTCCCATATCTGATTTATAACAAGAACATTAACAATAATAATAACAAAAGCGATGCCTTTATCTTCGGCATACCAGTATTCCAGAGAGCACCCTCCCTTCTTGACAGCTATGCAGCACATCCAGGATCTGGAAATGGAAATCTGGGGTTACCCTGAGCAGGTCATATGGCTTGTCACACCACAGAGGCCATGTTGGGAGGGTTGGTGGAAGGTCCTATGGGGACTAAGCCAATGCTAGGGGGCAGGAGATCGTGTTAGTGGGTAGTTAGCGTGTCTCTAAGCCATCAGTCCCAATGTGCACAGGGATTTGCAGGTCTAGAATAAGAGGGACAATGGTTAAGCCAGGGTGGGCCTGGGGGCATGTATAAGGTATCTACTGGGCTAAATGGAAGGACAGAAATAGATAGTTGTTGTAGGAGGCTGGCCTGTCTTATAGTGGGTAACTTGTGGTACTTACACCCTGTGCCAGGTCCAATTATCCCTTATTAGTAGAATAGAGGTGTTCCTAGCAGCTTAGGCTGATAGAAGGTAGCTATGGCAAAGCAGCTTAGGTTGAACTAGGAGACATGCAAAGCTCGTACTATACCACTTATATCATATAGCACAATATCATAAGAAAACACAATACTCAGAGTTACTAAAAATAAAGGTACTTTATTTTAGTGACAATATGCCAAAAGTATCTCAGAGAATACCCTCACTTAGGAGGTAAGTAATATACACAAGTTACGTGTACACAAACCCAAAACAGGTACGTACAGTAAGAAAAGTAGTGCAAACAATGTACAATCACAATAGGATGCAATAGGTAGACATAGGTCTAGGGGCAACCCAAACTCTAGACTCCAAAAGTGGAATGTGAATCACAAATGGACCCCAGACCTATGAGAGGTTGTAGAGGGTCGCTGGCACTGTGAGAAAACAGTGAGGGTGTCCAAAAACCCCACCCCAAGACCCTGAAAGGTAGGAGTAAAGTTGCCCTACTAACCCCGAAAGACACAATAGTCGTGATAGGGGATTTTGTAAGAACCTCAAGCACCAGCAAAACACTGAAAATGGATTCCTGGACCTGAGGACCTGTAAAGGAAGGGGACCAAGTCCAAGAGTCACGAAAGTGCCCAGGGGGGGCAGGGGCCCACTAAACCCCAGATGAAGGTGCAAAAGGGCTGCCTCTAGGTGGAAAAAGCTGAAGATTCTGCAACAACGAAAAGGGCTAGGAACTTCTCCTTTGGATGGAAGATGTCCCACGGCATGCTGGATGTTGCCGAAGTGTTTCCAGGCAGAAATACTGCAAACAAGCCTTGCTAGCTGCAAGAGTTGCAGTTGAGGATTTTGGGTGCTGCTGGGGACCAGGAAGGACCAGGATGTCGCCCTTTGGAGGAGGAGACAGAGGGGGCACTCAACAACTCAGAGAGTACCAGAACAGGCACTTAGAAGATCTGTGAACTCAGAGTCACAAAAGTAGGGTCCCACGATGTCGGAGTCCAACTCAGCGGGTTGAGCACTGCAGGACGGAGTGCTGGGGAGCCAGGTTAGGCTATGCACAAAGGAATCCTTTAAGAAGTGCACAGAAGCCGATGCAGCTGCAAATCATGCAGTACACAGGTTTGCTGTCTGGCGTGGGGAGGCAAGGACTTACCTCCACCAAATTTGGACAGAAGGGCCACTGGACTGTGGGAGACACGTGGACCCACTTCCTGTGTTCCAGGGACCACGCTCGTCAGGATGAGAGGGGACCCAGAGGTCAGGTGATGCAGACGTTTGGTGCCTGCGTTGGCAGGGGGAAGATTCTGTCGACCCACAGGAGATTTCTTCTTGGCATGCAGGGTGAAGGCAGACAGCCCTCAGAGCAGGCACCACCAGGAAACAGTCAAGAAAGTCGGCAGGATGAGGTGCTACAATGTTGCTGGTAGTCGTCTTGCTACTTTGTTGCGGTTTTGCAGGCGTGCTGGAGCAGTCAGCGGTCGATCCTTGGCAGAAGTCGAAGAGGGAAGTGCCGAGGAACTCTTGTAGCTCTTGCATTCGTTATCTGAGGAACAGCCCAGAGGAGAAATAGCCAGGAAAGGAGGTTTGGCTACTATGAAAGGAGGCTTGGCTACTGAAAGAGGTAAGCACCTATCAGGAGGGGTCTCTGACGTCACCTGCTGGCACTGGCCACTCAGAGCAGTCCACTGTGCCCCAACACCTCTGAATCCAAGATGGCAGAGATCTGGGACACACTGGAGGAGCTCTGGGCACCTCCCCTGGGAGGAACCGGTCAGGGGAGTAGTCACTCCCCTTTCCTTTGTCCAGTTTCACACCAGAGAAGGACTGGGGGATCCCTGAACTGGTGTAGACTGGTTTATGCAGAGATGGTCACCCTCTGGGCCCATCAAAGCATTTCCAGAGGCCCTTCACACCTATTTCCAAAGGGAAAGGCTGTAACACCCTCTCTCAAAGGAAATCCTTTGTCTGCCTTCCTGGGCCTGGGCTGCCCAGACCCCAGGGGGGCAGAAACCTGTCTGAGGGGTTGGCAGCAGCTGCAGTGGAAACCCTGGAAAGGCAGTTTGGCAGTACCTGGGTTCTGTGCAAGAGACACGGGGGATCATGGAATTGTCCCCCCACTACTAGAATGGTATTGGGGTTGACATGATCTTAGACATTTTACATGGCCATGTTCGGAGTTACCATTGTGAGGCTACACATAGGTAGTGACCTATGTGTAGTGCACGCATGTAATGGTGTCCCCGCACTCACAAAGTTTGGGGAATTTGCCCTGAACAATGTGGGGGCACCTTGGCTAGTGCCAGGGTGCCCACACACTAAGTAACTTGGCACCTAACCTTCACCAAGTGAGGATTAGACATATAGGTGACTTATAAGTTACTTATGTGCAGTGAAAATGGCTGTGAAATAACGTGGACGTTATTTCACTCAGGCTGCAGTGGCAGTCCTGTGTAAGAATTGTCTGAGCTGCCTATGGGTGGCAAAAGAAATGCTGCAGCCCGTAGGGATCTCCTGGAACCCCAATACCCTGGGTACCTATGTACCACATACAAGGGAATTATATGGGTGTTCCAGTGTGCCAATGAGAATTGGTAAAATTAGTCACTAGCCTGCAGTGACAATTTTAGAAAGCAGAGAGAGCACAAACACTGAGGTTCTGGTTAGCAGAGCCTCAGTAATACAGTTAGGCACCACACAGGGAACACATACAGGACATACATTATGAGTACTGGGGTCCTGCCTAGCAGGATCCCAGTGAGAAATGGGCAAAAACAAACATACATACAGTGAAAATGGGGTAACATGCCAGACAAGATGGTACTTTCCTACAGTCGTGTGTAACAGGTGAAGATGGAATATATGGGTGCTATATGCTGTAGGTTTGAGGAGTATGAAGTAAGGTATAATTTAGGGGACACAGCTTTTTAGAGGTAGAGAGTAGTAAGATAGGGTAGAGTGTCTTGAGAGTGATTGAAGTAGATTATAGTGTTGGGGGAGGAGAAGTGCCAGGCTAGAGAAATGGGACTGTTGATGCAGAGAGGTAGGGTCCAGAGGGTGATGAACAGGAAGAAGAAGGGGAAAAGGGAGGAAAGAGAGGAGAGGAGCTGAAAAGAGTTAAGTAGGGCTGAGGAGAGCTGAACTGAACTGAACTGAACTGAACTGAACTGAAGGCACCCAACATCTGCCGTTCGGAGCAATCTAGGGAGACAGGTGGATGGGTGTGGTAGGGGGAAGATGGGGAGGGGAGAGAGGGGAAGGGGTGGGGTAAGTGGGTGTACTGGACTGGGGAGGAGGGGTGAAGATTGAGGAGAGCGTCGGAGAGGGGGAGTATTTTGTATTTGTGATAATAATGAGGTGGAGGTGAGCAGGTAGTGAACTCTCTTTAAGGCATCGGCGAGAAAGGGTGCCTCTGTCTATCTAAACAGGTCGACTTGATCTTGCATATTAAAGATGGTACGTTCATAGGCTTCAATCTGGATCATTGCCACCATCTTTTCCTCCAGGGTGGGGGAGCTAGGGGATCTCGAGTGGGCGCACAACACAAATCTTGGCATTTGCTAGGGCAGTGTGTAGTAATCAGCGTTGCTGACGTAACAAGTCAGGGAGATTCTCCATGTCATGGCGAAGAAGGAGAGGAGAGGAGAGCGGTGGTCGCAGTGTCATAGAGGCTTTGAGGGTAATATCCAATGCATCTCAGAGGGGTCGACCCAGGGACAGTTGCAGATGATATAGGACAGATCGCACCGGGTCTCCGTGAATTGCTAGCACTCTGCATTTGGAAGGAAACCCACCCTGAGTAGTTTCGAGGGGTCCAGTACCAATCATGGATTATTTTGAAAAGACAGAACTTCAGTTGGGCTTCGCGGGTGCCCGTATCCAGGGCTAACTTTATCTCTGTCCAGTGCTCTTCATCAAATTCTGTATGGAAACATGCCTGCCATTTTGAGCACAGCGCTTCAAGGAGAGGTTGCGAATATAGATGTTGTGTAAGAACATCATATATGCCCACCATCACACCCTTGAAGTGACCCCAAGATGTAAGATACAATACAATAGGGGAAACCTGGAGGGTCCACAGAGAAGTCCCCATACTTTGTCAGAGGGAGTGCTTAAGTTCTAGATACTGCCACTCTTGGTTGGGACAGAGGCCATATTCCTCTCTTAGGTGCTCAAACAGTTTAAGTGCACCATTCTGAATGATCTGGTCCAAAGTTTCAATGCATGCTGTGCTCCAGTGCATGCTGTGGAGGGCAGCTACTCCAACACTTAGACCTTCATTCCACCAGAGGGGTCCTGATAATGGAGTAGGGGGTGTAATTCCAGTTAGATGATATGCCCTGTGCCAGGCTCCATGCACCCTCCTCAGCATCGGGTTGACGCGGCATGAGTGGGAGTGCGGGGTACAGGTATTATATAGACCGCTAATTCCACCCCGATATGAGAGTAGTAGTCACTCTGTTGCGACCTATTGTGGCAGCTCCAGTGTCCCAGGAAGCATATACGCTAACTGGGATAGGTGAAGGGCTAGGGCGTAGTGTTCTACCAATGGAGCCTGTTGGACTTTTGCTTATGCAGGGTCATCCTGAATCTTTTTGCCTCCTGCCTCCTATTTTTTTCTGACCTGTCGCTGTTGGCTTTTGAACTCTGAGCACTTTCCCACTGCTAACCAGTGCTAAAGTGCATATGCTCTCCGTGTACATTTTATGTAATTGGTTTCTCCATGATTGGCATATTTGATTTACTAGTAAGTCCCTAGTAAGGTGCACTAGAGGTGCCAAGGCCTGTAAATCAAATGCTACTAGTGGGCCTGCAGCACTGGTTGTGCCACCCACATAAGTAGCTCTGTAATCATGTCTCAGACCTGCCACTGCAGTGTCTGTAAGTGTATTTTTACACTGTAAATTCGACTTGGCAAGTGTACCCACTTGCCAGGCCTAAACCTTCCCTTTTCTTACATGTAAGGCACCCCTAAGGTAGGCCCTAGGTAGCCCCAAGGGCAGGGTGCAGTGTATGGATAAGGTAGGACATATAGTAATGTGGTTTATATGTCCTGACAGTGAAATACTGCCAATTTCGTTTTTCACTGTTGCAAGGCCTGTCTCTCTCATAAGATAATATGGGGGATACCTTTAAATATGATTAAAGTGTAGATGCCCCTAGAGAGTAGATGGACATATGGAGTTTGGGGTCCCTGAACTCACAATTTAAAAATACATCTTTTAGTAAAGTTGATTTTAAGATTGTGCGTTTGAAAATGCCACTTTTAGAAAGTGAGCATTTTCTTGCTTAAACCATTCTGTGACTCTGCCGTGTTTGTGGATTCCCTGTCTGGGTCAGTTTGACAGTTGGGTTGTTTTTCACCTCACACCAGACAGTGACACAAAGGGGGCTGGGGTGTAACCTGCATTTCCTGATTAGCCATCTCTGCTAGGAGGGAGGGGTGGAGTGGTCACTCTCATCTGAAAGGACTGTGCCTGCCTCTGACAATGCCGGCTCCAACCCCCTGCTGTGTGTCTGATGACTTGCCTGGGCAAGGCAGGATTTCACAAGTAGGAGTGAGTCCCCTTTGAAGAAAGGTGACTTCAAAGACTAAGGTAGGTATGGGAAGGGCACCCAAGTCTACAGACTTTAGAAACACTTCTGGAACCAAGTGGAACCTCTGCCTGGAAAACAGCTGATAGCTGAGGAAGAAGTGCTGCCCTGCCTGTGACTGTGCTTTGTGGAGCTTTCCTGCAGTGCTGCTTCTGCCAGAGTAAGAGGGCAAAGACTGGACTTTGTGTGCCTTCCATCTTGTGAAGAAATCTCCAAGGGCTTGAGTTAGAGCTTGCCTCCTGTTGTTTGAAGTCTCAGGGACAGCAAAGACTTCTCTCTGCCAGCACCTGGAGTCTCTGGAGAGACTCCTGTTCTGACAAGTGGTGCCCTATCCAGTCCCTGGGCCCTTGAAAGGAAAACTGGTGGAATCCAAGGAAATCGACTTCGGACGACTCCGGACCGACGCCGCTGCTGAATCCGGTAACGCCACCTGCACCTGACGCCGTGACCTTCGCTGGAACGCGACACTCTACGCAGGCCCGTCACCGCAGCAGCCCCGCTGAAGTCCGCGACTCCGTGGAAGTCGCCGCTCCACGTTGTGACCGACGCCGCTTGAAGTGCACGGATTCAACCTTTCGCACAGACGCCGCGATTCCTGACTTCGCGCCTCGGCTTGTTTTCACTCTTCACCAAAGGTACTGTACTTGGGGGTCTACACGACTCCGTGTCCGGCGACGCTGGTGTCGGCTTGTTGGGAACGACTCCGTCACGACGCCGCGTTAACATCTCATTGAAGCATTTTTGTTTCTAAGCGCTATTTTTGAGTTTAATCTTTAAAAATTCATAACTTGACTTGTGTATGTCGGATTTTTGTCGTTTTGGTCTTGTTTTGTTTAGATAAATATTTCCTATATTTCTAAACTGGTGTTGTGTCATTTTGTAGTGTTTTCATTGAGTTACTGTGTGTGTTGGTACCAAATACTTTACACCTAGCGCTCTGAAGTTAAGCCTACTGCTCTGCCAAGCTACCAAGGGGGTAAGCAGGGGTTAGCTGAGGGTGATTCTCTTTTACCCTGACTAGAGTGAGGGTCCTTGCTTGAACAGGGGGTAACCTGACTGTCAACCAAAGACCCGATTTCTAACAGAGCCCCATGCCACCACAGGAGCGGCATGCCATGAGTTTCGCCGATGATAGACTGGGGCAGGAGGTACTCCACACAAAGGCCCAGATCGCGACATCTATTGGTCTCAGAATCAAGAACGGCACTTGGATTTGAAGCATGCCTAACTCATAAGTGAAGTGTGACAATGTAACCGTCGTACCGCCTGTAAACTGCCCCACATGGAAAGTCCTAGGTGGGACCATTTCTAAAAGTCCAGCTCATGCGAGTGGGTCTAGGTTGTCTGTCAACATATGCTCCAATCCTCGGTTGGCAAGAATCCCCAGATAATTAAGGCGGTGCAGCGACCAGCAAAATGGGAAACCATTCATTGCTGCCATTGTGATGATGAGGGAGAGGGGCAGGACTTCACATTTGTCCCAATTCACTCGGTACCCAGATAGGGTTGCAAAGCCATCAATGATCTTCATTAAGGCTGGGAGGGAATGGTCCAGGTCTGCCAGAGTAAGAAGGATGTTGTCTGCATATGTAATAGGCTTTAGAGACACCTCCTTTTATAGGTTATCCTGTAAGCAGTGGGGATTGACCGATGGTGGCCGCTAATGGTTCCAAGGCCAGTAAGAATAATAGCAGCGAGAGAGGGCAACCTTGTCTCGTCCCTCTATGTATTGTAAAAGGGTCTGAAAGAAAGCCTCCACAATTGACCTGTGCTGTAAGGCAATCACAGAGTAGGCATATCAATGCATTGGTCCCCCAAGCTGAATTTATGCAGTTTTCAAACAAATAGACCCATTAAATGTGGTCAAATTCTTTTTCCTCTTCTAGGGATAAGGTTAGAGCTTCTTCTGGCATGTTTAAAGCTTCCCACAGGGCATGGGTGTAGGAAAGTACTGTCTTTCTTGGTATGGTTACTCACTTTTTCTGCCTGATGTCAGTGTGTTTGACTGTGTTCACAGGGATCTTGCTAACCAGGACCTCAGTGATTATGCTCTGTCTTCCAAAACTCTTCGTTTCATCCCATAGTTGGCACACTGGTGCCCCATTATAAGTCCCTAGTATATGGAACCTAGGTACCCAGGGAATTGGGGCTCCAGGGGATCCCTATGCCACCCATAGGGAGCCCAAACAAAGGGCTCTGCAGGACTGCCATTGCAGCCTGCTTGAAAAGGAGCAAGCACCCTTTCACTGCCACTCACCATAATCATCCTTTTCTCAGGCTCTCTATTCAAATGATACAACTTATCTTGTACTGAAAGTGAAAGTGAATACAGGCAGACTTCATAGACTTGGTGACCTTGATTGGGTGGGGTGGATAAAGAAGTGAACCTGGTGTCTCAAGAAGTAGAATCAGGATGGGGATGAGGAAAAGAGAAATTGAGCAGGGACCACAATCACAGGTTAGAGAAATATGTGTCATGGATGAAATCATTTAAAAAAGTTGACTTCTAGCAGGCATTATTTTTCAAAATTGCATACAAATTAAAAATGAATTTTGTATTGGAGGAACAATCCCAGCACAAAAATGCCACAGTCTACTTTAGAGGAATAGCATATTTGGCTAACGCCTTTGTGT
Source organism: Pleurodeles waltl (assembly GCF_031143425.1). NCBI lineage: Eukaryota > Metazoa > Chordata > Amphibia > Caudata > Salamandridae > Pleurodeles > Pleurodeles waltl. Next base: position 385,081,753 of record NC_090445.1, read on the forward strand.
GATGATGCTCTCCTTTTGCTATTTCGTACCGAATGGGATGTGATCCTAGGAGGAGTCAGACAGGAAGATCCTGAATAGAAGTAAAAAATCTTTAGCAAGCGCCATCTTTACTGTGAGGTTATTTTTTACTTTCAGTGAAATGATTTTAAAAACATCAAGCAGCTACTCCAGTTGAGGCTCCAACTCACAGCTTCAGCATAGCTTAATGCAAGTACTGCTAAATAAAAACAGTGTGCTAACCAATTGCGTCATTGGAACTTACTCTTTCAGCATTGTTCCAATTGCGCCACCTAGAGGTGAGTTAGTAGACGACAGGATCTTCCTCAACATACCGTATGTAAGATCATCTCACATACAAATATGTAACCCTGATTACTATAACTACACTGGAACCGAAAGAGATTTTTATAATTGTCCTATAACATAAACGTATGTCTATTGAAAACCACATTCAATTATATCTCGTCAGTTCCCACAAAGTCTAGGGGAATCTCATTATTATGTCTTATAAGCACATAGGAGGAATTTCACCAGAAAATGATATGTTAGGCCCAAGTTGTTGTTAGGTAGGAGATGGATATCTTGCTTCGGCTCTTTTCATTTTAGCTACAGAATACTAAGACCAGAGTACCTCTTGTGTACAAATGCGTTAGATCCTGATCCCACGTTGACGACATGGTCGAGTGGTTAAGGCGATGGATTGCTAATTCATTGTGCTCTGCATGCGTGGGCTCAACACCCACCTTTGCCGAAGTCCCATTACAGTGGTTTTTGAAGGTCAACACTGCTCCTAGTATAAATACATTCTCTTTCGAGACACATCCAGAAATCGTTAGATGAGCCCCTCTGCCTATTCCATTGTAGCAAATATATTAAATAAAATGGAGGGTGTTGTGTTTAATAGAAATTCGGTCTTTCATGGAAAGCCCATCTTTCCTTCAATCATGGCCTCATACTTAGTTTGGATATCAGGAGTGAACAGAAAGCAGCTCTTACTACTAAAGTGTCAGCTGTTTCAACAGCCATTTATTTATGTGTGTGCTGCATTGACATATCCCTTCTGATGAGTAGTTTCCTCGACATGTCTCAGATTGCAGACATACTAACTAGAGATACCCATATCCTCAAGCATGTGACTACTTTTCTATTTTTATAAGGAAATACAGTTTTGCCATTTTCCAAGAAAAGTGCCTTAAGCAAGTACTTTCATTTGTGCGTATATGTAGACATTCAGAAGTACATAGGGTTCGTCGCACTGTCTGAAAGTCACTGTCTGGAGTATGTCCTTTCTCTCTAACTCTTTTCAAGTCATTCCACCTAGGAATCACACCTCGCTTTAAGCTTGCTTATTGCCAAGGTTCCCTTTTCTGCTTTCATCTTAACAGGAAGATTTGAATAATACCATAGCACCACAAGTCATTCCCCTTCCAAACGCCATTCTCACCCTGACAGGCAAAGCCAGATAATAACTCAATGTTTACCGTTCCTTGGAAAGGTTGAGCGAGTATCTGACCTCTCTTTCTGCTCAATCTGCTTCCACATAACGAGCGTTATAGGGCTCGAGCAGTGGCACCTTGGAGATTGTAATTTCTTTCCTCTCAAAACACTATAGCTCCCAGATACCTCGGCTCTCAGGCAAATGAGGTGAATCCTCAAAACCCCAGCCACCACTCACCATAAACTTCCTTTTCTCATGCTCTCTGCTCAAATGATACAACTTACCTTGTACTTAAAGTGAAAGTGAATGCAGGCAGACTTGCTTCATAGATTTGGTGACCTTGATTGGTTGGGGTGGAGAAAGAAGTGAACCTGGTGTCTCAAGAAGTAAAATCAGGATGGGGATGAGGAAAAGAGAAATTGAGCAGCGACCACAATCACAGGTTAGTGAAATACGTGTCTTGGATGAAATCATTTTAAAAAGTTGACTTCTAGCAGGCATTGTTTTTCAAAATTGCGTACAAAATAAAAATGAACTTTGTATTGGAGGAACAATCACAGCACACAAGAGCCACAATCTACTTTAGAGGAATAGCATATTTGGCTAAGGCCTTTGTGTGATGATGCTATCCTTTTGCTATATTTAATTTAATTTGGTTGAATCAATATTTTTTGCAGCTCTTCACTTTATGGCTATTCATGCGACTATACTGTTTTTATTATTCTTGTTATTTTGCAAATTTCTTTTTGAATGCACTGATGTGATTGCATAGTTCACAAGTCAGCACATCATAATACAGTGAAACGAATCGTCCCAAAGGGGATGTTATCCTAGGGACCCGGAAGATTCTGAATAGAAGTACAGAATCTTTAGCAAGCGCCATCTTTAATCTGAGTTTAATATTTCCTTTCAGTGAAATGATTGAAAAAATATCATGCAGTTGCTCCAGGTGAGGCTCGAACTCACAACCTCGGCATGGCATGGGCGTAAGAAGTGTGGGGGATGAGTGGGGGATGTTCCCCCCCAGATTTTGGAGGATGCGGGACACGGGAGACGAAGGTGGGGGGGACAAGGGGACACAATAATTTCCCCTCTCTCATCTATTATTCAGAGGGCCATTAGCGCACAAATGCGCTACTAATGATAGCCCTGTACCGACCATCCTCCAATCTGATGGTTACAGAATGAAGGTGAGTCGGGAGGCCCCCTGCGCCCTCTGCCCTTTTGTTTGTCCTGTTCACAGCTGTGGGCATTAAGGGTGCTCATAAGAACAAAGGGCACGAGGAGGAGAAAAGAGTTTTGGGTGATTACTGTCTGCATCACCTGCCGCCTTGAAGAGGGGCACTGCAGGATGCCTTCAAGAGGAGCTGCAAGACAATGAGGAAGATCTAAAGAGAGAACAGAGTCGCACTCAGCCTGACACCTGAAGGCTAGAAAGGAGACTCTGTGAAACACAACATCTGTATTTGCCTACGATCACACCAGTTGGTGAAACAGTGAAGTCGAGATTGAGCCCTATTATACCTTTTCACACAACAATTTAGCTATTAGAAGGGTATATTTTTCTACATTTAAGTTTAATGTTTTGTTTTCTAGGTAATGAAGCGCTTGATTACAGTGTGGCTAACAGGGAGAAGCCATATTTAATTTTGGGCCGTTATGCCTAGCGTTATTATTTATGTTGTTGTTATCGTTACATACTTCAGCATATTGAAGTATATTATCTTTTCTCTATCTTTTCTTCACTCTACTCTGAAACAATCTACCCTATGCCACTGCACCCTACACCACTTTTCTCCACTCTGTGCTACTCTATGCCACTGCAATCTATGCTGTACCACTCCACTCTACACCACGCAACTGCAATCTATGCTATTCTACTCTAACCATTGTACACTACACCCCTGCACTCTACCAGTGCACTGTTTACCACTTTACTCAAAACCAATGCACTCTATCCCAATGCACTCTATGCCAATCTACTCTGCACCACAGCACTCTATTCCACTGCTTTTAATGCCACTGTACTCTGCGCCACAGCACTCTATGCTACTGCACTCTGTCACTCTACAATACACCACTGTACTCTGCGACCCTCTAATCTGCAACATTGCACTTTCTGCCACTGAACTCCACGCCACTCTACTCTGCACCACTGCACTCAATGCCACTGTGCTCTGTCCCACTGCACTCTTTTCTGCACCACTGCACTCTAATCTACTCTACAACACTCCACTGTAGGGCACTTCACTCTACTTTGAAATTATCTCCTCTATGCCACTGCAATCTATGCAACTCTACTCTATGCTATGCCAATCTAATATATCCTGCACCACGCCAATGTACCCTGCACCACTCCAATCTGCTCTTCACCACTCTATGCTACTGCCCTCTACATCACTATGCTCCACTCTGCAAGAATCTACCCTTCAGCACTATACTGTACTCTGCAGCAATCTACTCCATGCCACTGCACTCTATGCCACTCTAGTCCACTCTGCACCACTGTACTCTACGCCACTCGTCTCTACTCTGCATCACTCTGCATCAGTGCACTCTACACCAATGCATTCTATGCCACTCTACTCAACAGCACTGCCCTTTATGACACTCTACTCTGCAACACTGCACTCTGCCACTGAACTATACTCCTCTCTACTCTGCACCACAGCACTCTACTCTGCACCGCTCAACTATATGCCACTCTACTGCACTCTACACCAGTGTACTATATGCCATTTCACTATATGCCACTCTACTCTGCATCACTGCACTCCACCACTGCACTCTACACCAGTCTACTCTAGCATGCACCACTCCACTCTACCATGCAACGCATCACTCTATGACACAGCACTCTGAACCACTGCAATATATGCTGTGCCACTCCACTCTGCTCCCCTCTACTCTTCACCACTCTACGCTACTGCACGGTACACTAAACCAGTGCAGTATTCGCCAATGCACTCTACACCACTTTACTCAAAACCAATGCACTCTATATCACTACACTCTACACCAATCTACTTTGCACCACTTTACTCTATGCCACTTCACTCTAGACCACCCAACTCCACTCTATGGCACTTCACTCTGACATTACACTCCATGATACTAGACTCTGACACTCTATTCCATTAAACTCTAACACTTTCTCCACTCTGTAACTCTCTACACAACTCCCTATACACCACTCCATTCCACTTTACTCCACTGTATGCCACTCCACACCGCTCTATGCCACTTCAATCTACGAAACTCTACTCAATGCCACTCCACTATACAACAATGTACTATGTTCACTGTAACACTCTACCCAACTTTCTCTATGCCACTTCACATTACTTACCTTCACTCTACTCCAGTTCACTCTTCCTTATGCCTTTCCACTCTACGACACTCTGCCACTCCACTCTATTACACTGTGACACTACTCCACTCTACTACTACTTTATGGCATTGGCGCTTGATTAGAGATTCAGATCGCCTTCTCACTCATATGAGACGTGAGTCCGATTTATCTTTGCCGTTTTGGTTACAAGCACTCTGTAACCCTTTTAACTCAAGCTTAACGAAGGCTTAGGATGATCCTGATACTTGTTTAGGGGATCAAAATATCGTCGGCGAAAGTACCTTGACTTGGATTTGTGATATTGTACATAAGTTGGCATAAGCATAGGTACTATGAGCTAATTACTTCTTGATTCACTATTTGAGTCATTGATGTAAAAGTCAGTGTATAAAAGCTTGTAAATCATTATTGTGGATGCTAACCTTGTAGGAAAATAGCCTCTTTATAGCTTGGTTACCCCCACATTTGGCCTGTTTGCCAGTGTGTTTGAGTGTGTCTACTGGGATCCTGCTAATCAGGACCCCAGTAGTTATGCTCTCTCCCTTAAATTATGGTTGTTGCTTACTGGTAACCCAGTATTTCACCCAAAATTGGCATACTGGTGCCCCCTTATAAGTCCCTAGTATATGGTACTTAGGTACCCAGGGCATTGGGGTTCCAGGAGATCCCCATGGGCTGCAGCATTTCTTTTGCCACCCATAGGGAGCCCATGCAAAGGCTTTGGCAGGACTGCCATTACAGCCTGCGTGAAAAGGTGCATGCACCCTTTCACTGGCAGTTACACTGCACCAGGTCACTTATACGTCACCTCTATAGCAGGCCCTCCAGCCCTGAGGGCAGGGTGCAGAGTAACTGTGTGTGAGGGCACCCCTGCACTAGCAGAGGTGCCCCCACGACCTCCAGGACCATTTTTCCAGACTTCCTGAATGCGGGGATGCCATTTTACATGTGTACTTGAAATAGGTCAGTACCTATTCCCAGCTACATAATGGTAACGCCCTGAAAATAGGTATGTTTATTATCAAACATGTTGGAATCATAACCCAAGGCTTTTGCAGGCATTGGTTGTATGATTTCATGCACTCTGGGGGCTCCTTAGACGAACCCCAGTATTGCCATTCCAGCCTTCTGAGGTTTTCCAGGCAGGCCCAGCTGCTGCAACCTCTCAGACAGGTTTCTGCCCTCCTGTTTCTTGAGAAGCTCAAGCCCATGAAGGCAGAACAAAGTATTTCCGTTCCGAGAGGGTGTTACACCCTCTCCCTTTGGAAATAGGAGTTACAGGCTTGGGAGGGGTAGCTTCCTTTCCCAGGCCACTGGAAATGCTTTGAGAGGGCACATTTGGTGCCCTCCTTGCATAATCCAGTCTATACCGGTTCAGGTACCCCCAGTCCCTGCTCTGGCATGAAACTAGACAAAGGAAAGGGGAGTGACCACTCCCCTGTCCATCACCACCCCAGGTGTGGTGCTCAGAGCTCCTCCAGAGGGTCCCTGTGTTTTGCCATCTTGGATTCCAAGTTGGCAGCGAACTCTGGGAGCATCTCAGTGGCCAGTGCCAGCAGGTGGTGTCAGAGCCATCCCCTGATAGGTGCTTACCTGTTTAGCTGACCAATCCCCCTTTCATGACTATTTTGGGTCTCTCCTTTGGGAGTTTCTTCAGATTCTGATTGCAAGACTCCAGCAGGAATCCTCTGCATCCTTTACTTCACCTTCTCACTGAAGAAACTGCATCTGGACCCTCCAGGAACTCCACAAACTGCAACAACGAAGCAAAGACAACTTCTGCATCATTGGATCTTCAGCTCTTGCCAGCAAATGCAACTGTTTCCTGTCATGCATCCTCAGAGGACAGCGTGTCTACAGCCTGCACCAGAAGAATGAACGAATCTCCCTTGGGATGAAGGAGTCATTCTCCTGCTTCAGCAGGCAGCTCTCTACAACGACGACCATCTGCTTGGGTACCCTCTCCTGTTGAGTTGCATGGATCCTACATCACGGGTGGTTGACTGAAGTGGCCCCGATGGTCCTGACGTAAGAGCTTGCCTTCCCACGCAAGACAGTAACCCTGTTCACCCGTGTTTTTCAGTTGCCAAGGCTTGTTGGCATCCTTCTATGAAATTCTTTGTGCACAATGTAACTCTGGCCCCTAGCACTTCTTCCTGCAATGCACAGCTTCCTGAGTGGTTCTCTGGCAGTGTGGGAACCTTTGTATTTGTGCTTCGTGGGCCTCCTTTTGCAACTCCTTTGTCCCCGTGCTGAAGGACTCCTGTGTGCACTGGCTGGTCTTCTGTGGGCTCTCCGAGTTGCTGAGACTCTGACTCCTCCTCCTGGGTAGAGTCCACCAGGTCCCTCCTGGTCCCAAGCAGTGCCATTTTCTGCTAACCGTGAGTTTTGCGTGTGCCAAGGTTTGTTGGCAGAATCCAGAGACGCAAACCGGACTGCCATCATCCATCCGGTGTGGGATATCATCTGCACCAACCAGGAACCCGCATCCATCTTCTTGGGTGCAGTACTGACTGTTGTTCTTCACAAGTGGTTCTTCTTTTGCACCTTGATTCAGGTTAGCAGGGGCTCCTGTCCTCCCTGGACTCTTCTGTGCTTCTTGGACCTAGTCCCATTCTTCCACAGGTCTTTAGGTCCAGGAATCCACCCTTTGTGTCTTGAAGTATCTTCTAGTTCTTGCATTATTTTCTTTCTCGTGTTCTTGTGTGTTCTAGGAAAGTTACTGTGATTTACTCCTGCTTTCCTGGGCTCTGAGGTGGGTTCTATTACTTACCTTTGTTGTTTTCTCATACTCCCAGCGCCCCTCTACACACCACACTTTCCTAGGTGGGAAACCAACATTCGCATTCTACTTTCTTAGTATATGGTTTGTGTTTCCCCTAGGCCCATTTCTACCCATCATGATTTTCACTAATTGCACTTTTCTAACTGTTTTTATTGCTATTTCTGCATACTAGTGTATATAATTGGTGTATTACTTACCTCCTAAGGGAGTATAGTCTCTATGGTATTTTTGGCATTTGTGTCACTAAAATAAAGTACCTTTATTTTTGTAACACTGAATATTTTCTTTCATGAGTGTGAGTGCTGTGTGACTACAGTGGAATTGCATGAGCTTTGCATGTCTCCTAGATAAGCCTTGGCTACAGCTACCCTTAGAGAGCCTGGCTTCTAGACACTGCCTACCTTTCACTAATAAGGGATAACTGGACCTGGTATAAGGTGTAAGTACCATCGGTACCCAATACAAACCAGGCCAGCCTCCTCTAAACCACTGTACTATATAGGTTACTGTTGGACTTTTGGCCACACGCATGGTCATCCCTAGTCTTTTTGCCTCCTTCCTCCTGGTTTTTCTGACCTTCCGCTGTTGGCTCTAGGACTCTGAGCACTTTATCACTGCTGACCAGTGTTAAAGTGCAGGTGCTCTCCCATCTAAAGTTGGTATGATTGGCTTATACCTGATTGGCATATTTAATTTACCTATAAGTCCCTTGTACAGTGGTATCTCTATACCCAGGGCCTGTAAATTAAATACTACTAGTGGGCCTGCAGCGCTGCTTGCGCCACCCACTGAAGTAGACTTTCAAACCTGTCTCAGGCCTGCTAGCGCAGGGCCTGTGTGCGCAGTTTTCTGCCACAGGGACCTGGCATCTAAAATTACTTGCCAGGCCCAGGACTCCCCTTTTACTACATGTAAGTCACCCCTAAAGTACGCCCTGTGGGCAGGGTGCCATGTATGTAGAAAGGCAGGACATGTGCCATATTGCATGGCCTGTCCTGGTAGTGACAAACAGCCTAACTTGGTGTCTCACTGCTGTGAGTGCTGCCTTCTCATAGGATTGCATTAGAAATGCCCTGCCTTATGTGTAAGGGGTATTGTCTGATTTATGAGGGGTAGCGTAGGCGTGTTTGGTATGGTTGTGATGGTGATAATAAATACTGCTTACTGGTGTGGGTGTATTTGTTATTACTATCACAGAAATGCCACTTCTAGAAAGTGCGCATTTATCTGTGCTTATGATTCTGGTGTTTTGCAGCTTGACTCCAATCCACGTCTGGGCAGAGTGACAGTTGGGGCTTTGTGCATACTTTTCAGACAGCCTGTACACAGGGAGGGTGGAGGTGTCACTGAGGTGCATCTACATACTGAATAGTCTTCCTGGGCTGAGAGAAGGGAGAGGCGGGGCACACCTACATTTGTAAAGGCTGTGTCCTGGCCTCACACAATAGGGTCGTTAACCCCCCACTGATGTTTGGAGCCTGTGCTGAAAGGAGAGAGGGGGCACTCCCAGAACCAGTTGTAACTGGCTGGAACCTCCTCTCCCTACCACTGTAAAACACTGTAAGAACTGACTATAAGTACAGGGGAATTTTCCCCACAATTTGAACATTCTTGGAACTTGAAACTGGACACAGAACGCTGATGAATGGACTCACCAGGAAACCGCCATGGACTGCTGCTGCTGTGCTGACCTGTGACCTGCCTGGTCACTAGGAGGAACTGCCACCATCTGCACCCCTTGTGCTGGCCTGTAGCTGGGCCCACCAGCCCTGTGCTCCTTCTTGTTTAGTTGTTCCCAGGGGCAGGGTGCTGTGGCCCCTGACCCCTGCAACGATCCTTCAAACCTTTGCGCAGAATGCTTTAACCAGGAACAAGGCATTCTTTTAACTGCTGAGGCTGCTGATGTGCCATTGCGCTGTGAAAGCGCTTTTCTTTTGCTAAAAGAAGATCACCGCCGCAGCCCAGGCTGCATAATTTTCTTAGCGCTGTGAAAAGCGCTTGATTGGGACCCCCAGATCACCGCCGCAGCCCAGGCTGCCTAATTTTCCTAGCGCTGTGAAAAGCGTTTGATTGGAAATCACCGCCGCAGCCGGGTTCCGAAGATATCCCCGAGCGCGAGGTTCGCGCTCAGCACTGTGCCCCCAGGGCACGAAGGAAAACTCCTTTTTGATCTTAAGGAGCAAGCGTGCTCCTGTGGGTGCCCCCGGGGCGAGGACTGCTCTTGTGAGTCCCCCCGGGGCACCGGAAGGCCCTGCCTGGGGCCGGAACGAAGTCAGAGGACGGCCGGGAGAGGAGGAAGCCTCTCCCTGCCCGGCTGAGCCCAGAGGGGCTCCCTGTGGGCCACGGGCAGACCGAGACCTCGCCGGAGGCTCGCCCTGGCCCCCAGCTCTCTCTTGTTGGCCCCCTCGCGGGCCAGGAGCCTTTTATCTAGGGGTCTCCCAGTGGCAGGGCCACGGAGGTCCCGGGAGACCCCAGGAGTTAGCGGGTCCCGGGAGGGGCCCGCGTTTCACCTAGGAGGGGGTGCGAGGCGCCCCCCTCCCCCTCTAAAGGTTTCCCAGGCCTGAGCCCCCCTCGAGAGGGCCGGTGGAGGCCTAGGGGGGCCCCCAGTGTTCACGGTCCCTAGAAGGGCTCATTTGTGACATAGAGGAGGTGCGTGCCGCCCTCCCCTGTCCCCAGGAGATCAGGGAGGCCCCCGTTTAGCACAGAAGAGCGCCGGGGGCCCCATTATTCGTTTTAGGCACTGGGAGTGCCTCTTCGTCAAGTCAGGTACCTGTAAAAGGGCCAATATACCCATAATGGAAGTTCTTGCTACAGACTTTATTAAGTATGATGTATTGCCTACCTGTATTTTGATGCTTTTACATATGTGTGCACATGTTCCTTTTATGGGCATGCCTTGCTAATATGTTTGCTTAACTTGCCATAGATTTTCTAATGTTCCTACTATGGGCGTTTTATGATATTCTTGTGACAAGTGTGCTAATGTAATTACGTGTTTCCTGACTACTGCTTATGTTGCAGAATACTGAGTAACCTGTGTGTTATGTGTGACTACTGCTAGTTTGCAGAGTAACTAATGTGTAACGTTCTGACAACTGCTAAGGTAGCAGGATAGTACTGTTATGTGATGTTGGTCTAATAATTACGTTGTGTACAATACAGTGTATTTTTATATAATCTGGTGTTGTGTTTCCTTTGTGGTGGGGATATTGCGTCACATGTATGTGTGTGTTGTGCAAACGCTTTACGCATTGCCTCCGGGTTAAGCCTGACTGCTCGTGCCAAGCTACCAAGGGGGTGAGCAGGGGTTATCTTGGACGTGTAACTCCCTTGCCCTGACTAGAGTGGGTAAGTTCTGCCTGGCTGAGGTGCATACCCTAGCCAACCAGAAACCCCATTTCTAACATTGGAAGTCAGCGGTGAGGATAGGACTTGCGCTTGCACAATACCATTGTGACTCATTATTTCACTACAAGGATTGCGTTTAGACTATCACATGTTTGGCTTCTCTTAACTTTCTCTCTTTGGTCATTTTTCCTGTTTTCAGTTCTCACGCTTGGGTATTGTGGTTGTCACAGTTGAGTTATTTGTACCTTTTCAAGATGGGGCTTACCTTTGATTTAGAGGACCTGCCGTTTTACACGCAGGGGGAATTAGAGGGGTTCTGTAGAGAGAGAGGGCTGCCTGTAGAAGGGGACCTCAGGAGATCTCTGAATTTCTTTGAAAGGTTTGTGACATTTACCCAGGGAGGGAGTGTGCGTAGGGGGTACCCAGAGGATCCTGAGTGTAGCGAGGGTTCCCAATGGGAGGGCTCCCAGACCTCATCCCTAGAGAGTGGTAGAGAGACTGATCAGGAGGGTGAGAATGACCGGGTGGGGACGCCAGTTGACAGGGAAGGCCCCAGTGATAGGGAGTCCCTTGCTGGGTCCAGTGTAAGAAGCAGGGCTACCTCTCATTCCTTGACGCCTGATGAGCTAAGAGATAGGCGGGAAGAGAGGGACCTGAAGTTGCAGTTAGCGCGCCTAGCTGTTGAGGAGAGAAGGGCTGAGGTAGAGAAGGCCTTAGTACAGGAGAGAATGGCAGAGGCAGAGAGGGCCTTTGCCAGAGAAAGACTCGCTCTAGAGCGCAGTCTGAAGGTTCTGGACTCACCAGCGTTGCAGGTGGAGTCCAGTGGTGGCAGCAACGTACAGTGCTGTAGCAAAGATGTTCCTCACATACCCATAGATCTGTTACCTAGGTTCCAAGAGGGGGGTGACATACGTCAGTGGTTAAAGGAATATGAGAAGGCTCTGGTAGAACGCAGGATCCCTGAGAAGGATTGGGGAACTGGCCTAGGGAGTTTTATTCCTGAGGAGGGGAGGGATGCCCTACTGACTCTAGAAGAGAGTGACAGAGAGGGGTACTCCGCTGTGAAGAACGCACTGATTGTGAAGTATGGTTTCTCCCCTGAGGAATACAGAAAAAGGTTTAGGGGTGGTAAGAAACTGTCCCACCAGTCTTGGGAGGAGTTTGTGGAGGCTTGCTGCATTGCACTAGATGGATGGGTGAAGGGTAGCACAGTAAACAATTTTGAAGGGCTGTTTAATCTGATTCTCAGAGAGCACCTGTTTCGTTGTTGTTTTTCAGAGTTACGCCAACACTTGTCAGTGTGTGAGCTCTCTGACCCCAGGGAGCTTGCAAAGGAGGCAGACTTCTGGTTGCGTACCAGAGGGTCTGGTGTGACATTAGGGGGTGTTCCTAATGAGAGTGGTCTAGGTGTTTCCCAACCAGGTGTGGTGGGAAAGGCTTGTGTCCCAGGTAGGTCCCAGTGTATTGGGGCGGGTAAGGCACCCCATGTCCAGTCTCAGAGGAGAGGGAATGGGGTTGGGCTGAGGCCCAGGGTACCCGAGCTCCAGTCCCAGGTCCTGGAGGGTTCCATGAGTGAACGCCAGGAGGTGAGCCTAGCCTGTGCCGTAGGGCCAGCTGTTCAGAAGGATCCCATTTTGTCATTAGGACTTGGGCGGGTGGCTGGTGATAGCGTTCCGCCGGTCCTGGTGTCTGGTAGTCTCGCTCTACAGCGGAGGAGGCAGAAATCCAGGCATAGGGTTGAGAGGGGGCTGCGGGCCCCAGTGGAGAACCTGGAGGGTCAGGGGTCAGCTCTGAGTGCAGAGCCCCCCAGGAATGACCTTGGTGAGACCATTTCTGGGCTGGGGGGAATCCAGACTCTGTCCGATGGGCAGAGGTCAGGAGACTTGCGCCAGCCAGACTCTTGTGTGGCCCTTGGGGAAAGTGTTTCCCTGGTGGGGGGTAGGTGTGCCCCCCAGGAAGTCCTGGTGCGCCAGGCAATGATTCAACCGCAGGGTGGTGACTCTGGGTTGGATGATCAGGTTCAGGGGGTAAACTCTGACCTGATGGGGAGTACGTGTGCTCCCAAGGAAGTCCTGGTGCGCCAGGCAGTGGTTCAACCGCAGGGTAGTGACTCTGGGTTGGATTGCCCGATTCAGGGGGTAAGCTCTGATCTGGTAGGGGGTAGGTGTGCTCCCAAGGAAGTCCTGGTTCGCTGGGCAATGGTCCAGTCTAAGGGTGTCGTCCCTGGACTAGATAGACAGGTTCAGGGGGTAAACTCTGACCTGGTTGGGGGGGCGGTTAGTGCGCTCACCTCCCCGTGTGAAACTTCTGGTGGCTTCTCCCGAGGTGGGGAGACGCAGGACTCTGGAAGTGGGGTTCAGGGAGGGGGAAGCCCGCCCCGGACCCCGGTGCAACCCAAGGGTGTCGTCCCTGGATTGGGTGGTCAGTCGCCAGGTAGTGATCCTGGGCTGGCGAGAAAGTTGTGCAGGGCTGCTGTACCCAGCACCCTGGCAAGTGTGGATTCTGGTGATACCCCTCCTAGGAGAGGAGGGCGGGATCCTAGAAGGAGGGGTAGAGGGAGGAGAGCCTCGCCTCTAGCCCCTGTAGAACCTATGGGTGCGGACCCTAGGTTGGTGGATCAGTGGCAGGGTAGAGCCCCTGAACTGATCAAAAATGGAGTGGAGACAGGTTGCTTTGCACCTGGGGCTACCGCCCCCCACTCATTATGGTTTCAGAGACCAGAGGCTCCTAGATGGCCTGGGGCCTGGTTCTGGCCATTGGCAGCTAGAGAATCCCCGTGGGTTGGTCTAGGCTGCCTGGGACGCATTGACAGAGAGATCCCAGTGGAGTCAGGAAGGCGTAGAACTGGAACATGCCCCTGCTGTTGTGGGCCTGGGTCCTTGTTCTATCGCCCCAATCAGGAAAGTACATCAAGGTATTGATTGTTCTCCCCTGGATTTTGGCTGGTAGGGGGTTGTGTTGGACTTTTGGCCACACGCATGGTCATCCCTAGTCTTTTTGCCTCCTTCCTCCTGGTTTTTCTGACCTTCCGCTGTTGGCTCTAGGACTCTGAGCACTTTATCACTGCTGACCAGTGTTAAAGTGCAGGTGCTCTCCCATCTAAAGTTGGTATGATTGGCTTATACCTGATTGGCATATTTAATTTACCTATAAGTCCCTTGTACAGTGGTATCTCTATACCCAGGGCCTGTAAATTAAATACTACTAGTGGGCCTGCAGCGCTGCTTGCGCCACCCACTGAAGTAGACTTTCAAACCTGTCTCAGGCCTGCTAGCGCAGGGCCTGTGTGCGCAGTTTTCTGCCACAGGGACCTGGCATCTAAAATTACTTGCCAGGCCCAGGACTCCCCTTTTACTACATGTAAGTCACCCCTAAAGTACGCCCTGTGGGCAGGGTGCCATGTATGTAGAAAGGCAGGACATGTGCCATATTGCATGGCCTGTCCTGGTAGTGACAAACAGCCTAACTTGGTGTCTCACTGCTGTGAGTGCTGCCTTCTCATAGGATTGCATTAGAAATGCCCTGCCTTATGTGTAAGGGGTATTGTCTGATTTATGAGGGGTAGCGTAGGCGTGTTTGGTATGGTTGTGATGGTGATAATAAATACTGCTTACTGGTGTGGGTGTATTTGTTATTACTATCACAGAAATGCCACTTCTAGAAAGTGCGCATTTATCTGTGCTTATGATTCTGGTGTTTTGCAGCTTGACTCCAATCCACGTCTGGGCAGAGTGACAGTTGGGGCTTTGTGCATACTTTTCAGACAGCCTGTACACAGGGAGGGTGGAGGTGTCACTGAGGTGCATCTACATACTGAATAGTCTTCCTGGGCTGAGAGAAGGGAGAGGCGGGGCACACCTACATTTGTAAAGGCTGTGTCCTGGCCTCACACAATAGGGTCGTTAACCCCCCACTGATGTTTGGAGCCTGTGTTGAAAGGAGAGAGGGGGCACTCCCAGAACCAGTTGTAACTGGCTGGAACCTCCTCTCCCTACCACTGTAAAACACTGTAAGAACTGACTATAAGTACAGGGGAATTTTCCCCACAATTTGAACATTCTTGGAACTTGAAACTGGACACAGAACGCTGATGAATGGACTCACCAGGAAACCGCCATGGACTGCTGCTGCTGTGCTGACCTGTGACCTGCCTGGTCACTAGGAGGAACTGCCACCATCTGCACCCCTTGTGCTGGCCTGTAGCTGGGCCCACCAGCCCTGTGCTCCTTCTTGTTTAGTTGTTCCCAGGGGCAGGGTGCTGTGGCCCCTGACCCCTGCAACGATCCTTCAAACCTTTGCGCAGAATGCTTTAACCAGGAACAAGGCATTCTTTTAACTGCTGAGGCTGCTGATGTGCCATTGCGCTGTGAAAGCGCTTTTCTTTTGCTAAAAGAAGATCACCGCCGCAGCCCAGGCTGCATAATTTTCTTAGCGCTGTGAAAAGCGCTTGATTGGGACCCCCAGATCACCGCCGCAGCCCAGGCTGCCTAATTTTCCTAGCGCTGTGAAAAGCGCTTGATTGGAAATCACCGCCGCAGCCGGGTTCCGAAGATATCCCCGAGCGCGAGGTTCGCGCTCAGCACTGTGCCCCCAGGGCACGAAGGAAAACTCCTTTTTGATCTTAAGGAGCAAGCGTGCTCCTGTGGGTGCCCCCGGGGCGAGGACTGCTCTTGTGAGTCCCCCCGGGGCACCGGAAGGCCCTGCCTGGGGCCGGAACGAAGTCAGAGGACGGCCGGGAGAGGAGGAAGCCTCTCCCTGCCCGGCTGAGCCCAAAGGGGCTCCCTGTGGGCCACGGGCAGACCGAGACCTCGCCGGAGGCTCGCCCTGGCCCCCAGCTCTCTCTTGTTGGCCCCCTCGCGGGCCAGGAGCCTTTTATCTAGGCCACGGAGGTCCCGGGAGACCCCAGGAGTTAGCGGGTCCCGGGAGGGGCCCGCGTTTCACCTAGGAGGGGGTGCGAGGCGCCCCCCTCCCCCTCTAAAGGTTTCCCAGGCCTTGGCCCCCCTCGAGAGGGCCGGTGGAGGCCTAGGGGGGCCCCCAGTGTTCACGGTCCCTAGAAGGGCTCATTTGTGACATAGAGGAGGTGCGTGCCGCCCTCCCCTGTCCCCAGGAGATCAGGGAGGCCCCCGTTTAGCACAGAAGAGCGCCGGGGGCCCCATTATTCGTTTTAGGCACTGGGAGTGCCTCTTCGTCAAGTCAGGTACCTGTAAAAGGGCCAATATACCCATAATGGAAGTTCTTGCTACAGACTTTATTAAGTATGATGTATTGCCTACCTGTATTTTGATGCTTTTACATATGTGTGCACATGTTCCTTTTATGGGCATGCCTTGCTAATATGTTTGCTTAACTTGCCATAGATTTTCTAATGTTCCTACTATGGGCGTTTTATGATATTCTTGTGACAAGTGTGCTAATGTAATTACGTGTTTCCTGACTACTGCTTATGTTGCAGAATACTGAGTAACCTGTGTGTTATGTGTGACTACTGCTAGTTTGCAGAGTAACTAATGTGTAACGTTCTGACAACTGCTAAGGTAGCAGGATAGTACTGTTATGTGATGTTGGTCTAATAATTACGTTGTGTACAATACAGTGTATTTTTATATAATCTGGTGTTGTGTTTCCTTTGTGGTGGGGATATTGCGTCACATGTATGTGTGTGTTGTGCAAACGCTTTACGCATTGCCTCCGGGTTAAGCCTGACTGCTCGTGCCAAGCTACCAAGGGGGTGAGCAGGGGTTATCTTGGACGTGTAACTCCCTTGCCCTGACTAGAGTGGGTAAGTTCTGCCTGGCTGAGGTGCATACCCTAGCCAACCAGAAACCCCATTTCTAACAGTTACTTTTTACATTTTTCTTGTAATTGGTGACATTGGGTCATCCAGATAACTTGTGTAATGCCCGAATACCAGTCTTTCTCGATTTCCCCTGTTAATGTTTTCCCACTACATTTGATCTTTTATATTTTGATTGAATAAATGTATGAAACATTCCATTTGCATACGACTTTAATATCATTGTTTATGGGAGTGGTGTTGCATTTTATTTAAGGGACCCCTGTTCCTTTAAAGTTAGTTTACTACTCCATTTTAAGACACTCTACTTACTCCATGACACAACACCACACCAGTCGATGACACATCATTCTCCTTTATGCAATTAACTTTGAGCCATGCTGAATAGTAGTCTCACTAGTGTACAGCATGGCTAAAACACATTGGCAAGGGCAATAAAACTTGCATAGGTGAGACCTATTGGCTTTGCCAATGCTTGTTTATAAGGTATGAACTTCAAGGTGACTTGTAATATCCTTATGTACACCAGGGGTATTTTACCCCATGTAATACATGGTCACACCACCAACTTTCCCACAAACCACTTAAAACCTTAGTGCATAGCTTCTGTCATTCCAAGCTATTAAAGTAGAGCAGAAGAAAGAAAAGCAACATTCCATTTTTTGCTTTAAACAGCTGCATTAATTATGCTCTGTGACCTGATCTGCCTTTTACCTTGGCTGCTAGCTCTGGCAGAAGGCACTGTAATGTCAGAACTCGACTGTAATAACCCTATGATAGTCATTTTCCGATGTCTTTTCTTTATCATCAGTGAATGTCTTTTCTTTATAAGCAGTGACTTGGTGCATCACAAACAGCCGTTTCTAAAGAAATGCGTGACTGCAGGTTATACAGAGATTAGAGAATCCATGTTTATATAGCCTGTAACTGCAAGAGATTCTTCAGTTGAAATGCTTCTAGTTATGACTCATGTGGAGCTGAGCTGACCAAGATCACACACAGGAGTAGAAGTGTTATTAGAACTATGGTTTCCGAGCACAGTTTACAACTCTTGTACCTAATCGCTTTTGATATCTCCAGTGCGGTTCCAATTGGCATGAGGCGAAGGGCATGGTGGGAGTGGGGCGCAAAGGGTATGTTCTTCCTTTTTACCCTTATACCTTTATTTGCTTTGTGCATGAAGATACAAGGTTAATCATCATGTTATTTTCACATTTGAGCTAATTACTTTGTGAATGTAAATAACGATTAAAGATGCGTTTAGACTGTGAAAACATGTCTTCCTTTCTCCCTATTTCACTTCCAATATATATGATTGCGTGCATTTATGTGAGCCTGCAGTTCCTAAACAACGAGTGATTTGTATAGGGTTGATTGAAAGTCCCCAAGGCTGTACTTGTACCCCCCAGAAATGTATAGTCTCCTACACCCCTACGGCATGGCTCAGTGCAAGTACTGCTGTACAGGTACCGCACGCTAACCGATTGCTCCACAGGAGCTCACACATACAGCATGATTCCAACTGCGCCACCTAGGGGTGACTAAGTAGACGACAGGATCTTCATCAACATACCATATGCAAGATCAGCTAACATGCAAACATGTTACCCTGATTACTACAATTACAGTGGAACCGGAAAAGATTCTATAATTGTCCTGTAACATAAAATTCTGTCTCTTGAAAACCACATTCAATTATATCTCGTCAGTTCCGACAAAGTCTAGGGGAATCTAATTGTTATGTCTCATAAGCACAAAGGAAGAATTTAGCCAGAAAATGATATGTTGAACCCAAGTTGGGGGAAGGTGGGTAGTTGGATATCTTACTTCAACTGTTTTCATTTTAGCTACAGACTAGTGTCCCCAGAGAACCGATTGTGTACAAATGCTTTAAATTGTGATACAGGGTGGATGAAGTGGCCGACTGGTTAAGGTGATGGGCTGCCCATACAGTGTGCTATGCACGTGTGAATTCAAATTCCACTTTTGTTAAAGTCTGATTATGTTGGCTTTTGAAGGTCAGCACTGCTCCCAGTATAATTACGCTCTCTTTCGAGACACATCCAGAAATCGTTAGATGATCCCATCTGGCTAATCCATTGTAGCAAATACATTAAATAAAATAGAGGGTGTTGTGTTTAATAGAAATTCAGTCTTTCATGGAGAGCCCAGAAGAATGTCTTTCCTTCAAGCATGGCCTTGTACTTAGTTTGGATATCTGGAACGAATAGAAAGCAGCTCTTACTGCTAAAGTGTCAGCTGCTGAAGAGCCATTTATTTATGTCTGCCCTGCACTGACATATCCCTTCTGATGAGTAGTTTCCTCTAAATGTCTCAGATTTCAGAGATACTAACTAGCACTATCCATATCCTTTAGGAATGTGAGTACTTTTCTATTCTCCTAAGAAAATAGAGTTTTGCCATCTTGTAAGAAAAGTGCCTTAAGTATGTACTTTCATTTGTGGGTAAATGTAGACATTCATAAGTACATAGGTTTCGACTCACACTCTGAAACTCATAGCTATCTTCCTTCTGCATTAAGACTACTTATTGCAGGGGGCGCGGAGTCTGGCTGCCATCTGAAATGGCCGCCTCAACCTAGAGCTCTGAGGCTCGAGGGGAGAGGGATTACCCAAACAGCTGTCAAAAAGCCTCCTTGGAGTCAGAATGAAAGGAAATATACATGTGATAAGAGCAACATAACTCTGAAGTTATTTTCGAAGTAAGAAATGCCAGTTAAAACTGAGCCCTGATGCCCGGCTACAAATCACCTGAACACGGCCCCTCAGCTGAGCAAAGAACAACACTTTCTGTCAGGACACAGAGTCAGCTGCTGAAGAGATAAGGGGCTTTCTATGTGTTTAAACTGGGAGGCTGCACCAGGGGGATTAAATTACTGTTGACCTTTGGTTGAACTCTCCACACAGCACAGGGAAGCTTCTGACAAGTCTCAACTCTGAGGTATTTTCTCTTTGCTTAACTGTTCAGACTCCATTACCTGAATGTGTGAGCACAGGATTTTCTTGTCAGCTGAGTGTGTGGAAGGAAATACAGCCAGGTCCTTAACAGATAAGTGGAATTCCCTTTCTTGAAAGGCTGCTGTAGGGGAAACATATGGACTTTCACTTCTGAGGTATTTATCTTCATGTGACAGTTTAGAGTCTGCTACACAATTAAGTAAATGCTGGAATTCCTATCAGCAGAGGGTGTAAAGCGAATTTGGATAGGCAGGCAAAACATGTGAGCTATTTCTGATGCACTGATTCTCAGGGACACCTGTCTGAAAGCATTCAGTCATTATTTTTTTAAATTATAGAAGTCTGTGGCAAAGACTAATTCTGTCAGGAAACACAGCCAGCTGCTGATGAGATGAGTGAAAGGCTGCTGTAAGAGAAGCCTCTGACAACTCTCAACTTTGAGGTATTACTCTTCACTTAACTGTTCAGGATCCATTTCGTGATTCTCTAAGCGCAGGAATTTCTTGTCTACAGGTGTGTGGCGTAAATACAGTTTGGCAAGTTAGTGTTGTACACCATTCCTACAGCTGAGAGAGTTTGTGAAAATTACTCATTCTATCTGGAAACACAGACAGTTTCTGAAGAGATATGTGACATTCCTTTCCTTGAATGTTGAAAGGCACCTGTATGAGAAGCCTATAAACGTTCACTTCTGAGATATTTTTCTAAATTTGACAATTCAGACTCTACTACAAAATTACATAAACGCCGGAATTCCTATCAGCAGAGGGGGTAAAGTGAATTTGGGTAGGCAGGCGAAAACTGTACAACATTTCTGATGCACTGTTTCTCAGCGACACGTGCTTGAAAACATATAGCCATAATTTTAAAATCCCAGATGTCTGTCACCATTTACAGTGTTTATATCTACCTACTTTGTGAGTCAATTAGATATCATATTTGATTACTAAGCTGCACTTATTTATTGTTTTCTCTAACATTAAAATATAACAGTATGGCCAGTGGCAAATCTAATAGAAAGCCTTTGTTTACACAAATAGTAGGGAACACTGTTCCTCCAGGCACGTCTACTATTGCCCCACAAGACATTGCTTCTATGGACCTTATTTTAAAAGAGATCTCTGCCGTGGGGCAAAGATTGGGATCTATGGATGTAAAAATTTCAGATCTCGCAACAGAAATGAAGACAATACGGATGGATCTAAACTCTTTTCATACCAAAGTGGAAATTTTAGATCAAAGTACCACTTTTTTGGAAGAGAAATTAGATAATGCAGAGTATTGGGGTCCGGATATCTGGCACCTAAAACAAAAAGTTATAGATTTGGAAGACAGGGCCCGAAGAAATAACATTCGTTTTTGGAAGTCAATAATGATGTGAAGAAGTTGCTACTAATGTTAATACCGCGGCTACTGAACATATCTTTTGAGCATCCCCTTGAGTTGCAGAGAGCTCACAGAATTCGACCAAGAACTTCAACTCTTGAATCTAGACCTAGATCGATTATAGCATGCCTCTTACGTCATGAACAGGTCCGCCAAATATTAACAGCTGCTCGTAAACATGGTCCGTATGACTTGGAAGGCAATAAAGTATTTATTGCTGCAGACTTTTCCACTGAAACCAATGGCAAACGAAAAGCGTTCCTGCAACTTAGGCCAAGACTTCGCAAATGGGATATCAAATATGGTCTTTTAGAACCTGCCACAATGTGGATCACAATGGATGGGAACTCAAGGTATTACACAGAGCCTGAGGATCTGGTACGCTTCCTGGACAGTTTGGATGACCAACATATGGTCTCAACGCCACTGGACAAAACATCTATGAATAGTCCGCTTCAATTACAGAAAGATCCACAAAGCCATCGCACCAGTAGATTACACGTCCGTACCTTTAAGAAACAGTTTGACAGAGATAAAGCAGTCCACTGCGTAAAGTCACTCACACAGGAAAATCCCAGAGACAAATCAAGATCACCTCTAAAGTCACCCACGTCTTTTAATAAAGTAACTGATGCTCAACCTTCCACTATCACTTCTTCCAGCTAGATGAGTATATTTATACAGGCTATGTATTAATATAATGTTTTTAGTGTTTTACTACAGTTATTAATTTTGATGGATATGATTTATTTCCTATCCTCATATATTGCTGTTCAATAACCATGTAAATTTCCTACTGTGTTTGTATTTGCAGATTTTCTCTTGGATAGATTTTAAAACTCCATGGAGTGTTTTTTCTTATCATTTATTTACCTCCAGAGTCTGGGTTTCGAATTGAGGTTTAGACCCACCGACGAAAGATACATATTATTTGATCTGCAGTGTTCTTTTACATTCTAGCATTTAGAACGATGTACTTACACCATTTAGAGTTTAGTGTTAACAATATTTTATGATTATAGTTCCACATATTGGTTTCAGGTTTACTATACTCCAGATAGTTTTTGGGTTTTTTTTCTTTTTTTTTTCTCCTCCAGTAAGTTCTCATTATCACATTACCATATAATTCATCTACTTCCTTTTCCCTTTTTTAGCATTTTGACTCTGTTTCACACAGTACAAATATACTCTAACATTTTTAGTCATCATCATGACAACAAGTCCTATGCAAATTGTCTCTCTCAATGTCAATGGCTTTACTAATTACATTAAAAGGAAGAACATTATTTCCTATTTAGCCTCCAAACATACTGACATTGCTCTCATCCAGGAGACTCATCTATCTGATATAGAATCAGAAAAATTAAAACAAGATTGGGTAGGCCAGATTCTTTACAGCTGCAAATCCCCTTCTCACATATCAGGAGAAGCTACATCCCACACTACTACTAGAAAAAGTGGTGTAGCCATTCTAATACGGAAAACACTGCAATGCCAAATACTTCAGTCATGGTCAGATGAGGATGGTAGATTTGTTTTAGAGAAGCTTAAAGTTGGTAACAATATATTATGAGTGGGTTCCATTTATGGCCCTGTTGGGACTAAAGCCCACTTTTTCCTTCATCTAAATAGAATTCTAACAGAAATGGGAATTTCCAGAATAGTTTTGGGAGGCGATTGGAATCTTGCGCCAGATGTGATCTTAGACAGAACAGGTCCCCTGGACACAACTCATGGTAGAGACAGAGCCATACTGGGAGACATCAGAGAAGATCATGGTTTGATCGATATCTGGCGTTTACTACATCCATCAGATACGGGGTTTACATATCACTCGACAGTACATGATTCCCATTCTAGAATAGATTACTTCCTTATTTCACATTCTATTACACCGCAAGTACTAGATTGTGATATTTTAGAAATTGCACTGTCAGATCACGCTCCTATCAGTCTCCAGCTTGATTGGGGTCTGATACGCCCTTGTAGGAAACCATGGCGATTAAACATATCGCGCTACAAACTACCGGCAGAAAAGTCACAATTACAATCACATTTGGCTACTTATATGAAAGATAACAAAGGATCAGTTTCTTCTCCACAAATCTTATGGGCAGCCGCAAAAGCCACTATTAGGGGGCAAATAATGAGGGATTCTGCCATATCAAATAAACGCAGAATAGAACAACAGGCCATTTTGGAAAATGATATCAAAACACTGACATATACTCATTTTAGTAATCCAACTGAAGCTTCCAGATGCAGATTGGAAAAAGCTAAGATGGAACTTAATACACTATATACTTCCAAAGCAGAATATATGCTATATAGACTTAAGGCTCGCAATTATGAACAAGGAGAAAAAGCAGGCTGTTTACTAGAGGCACGATTAAAACAGCGAGAAGCTATTACAGCTATTCCAGCTATATATAACCCTGAGGGTAAACTAATAACTGAGACTCAAGCAATAGCTAATACGTTTGCAGATTATTATACCAAGTTATATAGTTCAGAAGTTGATGATGACCTCCTCAAAGAACAGGAATTCTTTGATAAAATAACACTCCCCTGTCTCAATAAACAGGACCGGCTCATACTGACTGGCGAAATAACAAAGGATGAAATTGCGCAAGCAATCTCCAGTCTCCCATACAATAAAGCACTGGGAGAAGATGGTTTTCCTGGGGAATTTTACCGTTGGGTAAAGCCAGAAGCAATAGATGCCCTTTATGAGGTTTATAAAGAAGCAGAGGAAACTGGTAGTCTCTCCTCACTCTCAAATAAAGCTATCATAACTGTCCTTCCCAAACCTGAGAAAGATCCATTATACTGCAGTAACTATCGTCCGATATCTCTTCTGAATACAGATTCAAAGCTATTAGCCACCATTCTTGCCAAAAGACTCAAACAAGTTATCTCTAAACTCATACATAATTCTCAAGTTGGATTCATGCCAGACAGAAACTCTCGTAGCCATCTCCGCACTTTGGCTCACATACTTTGGTTTTCAAAGGATGCTGGAGAAGACAGAGTAGCATTATCCTTAGATGCCGAGAAGGCCTTTGACCGCATTGAATGGAGCTATATGTTCCGCACATTGCATGGGTTGGGATTAGGTGATGATTTTATCTCTAAGGTTAAATGGTTATACAAGACACCCTCTGCACAAGTGAATTGTGGAGGTTTCCTTTCAAAAACCTTTTTAGTGCAAAGAGGTACCCGCCAGGGTTGCCCTTTATCGCCCCTCTTATTTCTTCTTGCACTTGAACCACTGGCTGCAGCAATAAGACAGTGTTCACAAATAGCAGGCATTCCTACACCAGCAGGCATCTCAAAACTACTTCTATACGCGGATGACATCTTACTCACACTTACAGATCTACCTACTTCACTCTCGGCACTCATGTCTACTATTTCTCACTTCTCAAACATTTCTGGATACAAAGTCAATTGGAATAAGAGTGAAGCTCTCCCATTGTCCCGGGGCACAACAAAAGCAGCTATCTTAGGCTACAATTTTCAATGGAAAGCAGATCGCCTGAAGTATCTAGGTATTTATATCAACACTGGTTTAGAACGTATGATTCAAGATAACTTAGATCCACTCATTGCTAAAACGAAGTCAGAATATGAAAAATGGTCCCATCTTAACCTGTCCTTTTGGGGTAGAGTCCAGGCAGTGAAAATGGTTATAGTGCCTCGTTTCACATATGTTTTAGGTATGTTACCTTTGACAGTTAAAATATCAATACTGCGAGACATTGACAAAGGTATTAAAACCTTTATTTAGGGATCTCTGAGACCTAGACTCAAAATCTCGAAACTGATTGCTCACACGCGATCTGGTGGCCTTAGTTTACCATGCATTGAACATTACTATACAGCCCTCCATTTATCTCATTTGGTTCATCTTTGGCCAATACAGGATGACCCCCACTATGGGTTCTTATTGAAAAGCAATCTTTACAGGTATCTTCAGGTTTGCAAATGTTTTATACTCATAAATCGCCTGCTTTACAAAGTTCTAACCCTATTATTCAGTCTATGCTTAAGATTTGGATACACTCCCACAAACTCCTTAAGAGTAATCCGAGGCTACATAATAAGGCTCCGATATGGCATAATGCTGATATTAGAATAAGGAAACAGACAATTTCCTGGGATACATGGGAGAGAGCAGGTATTCTAATGCTGGATCATTTATTCACTTTAGAAGGCGAGCTTAAAACCTTTACGATGCTTCAGATAGAATTTCAACTCCCTAGCTCTCAAAAGAGGAAATACTTAAAATGGAAACAAGCTCTACTTAGTAGACTAGGACCATTTCCGTGCATACCTGAGGATTCCCCAGTCGTACAATACTTAAAAACTTGGGGGAAATTGAAAGGAGCGGTATCTGGATTTTATAATCTCATTGTACATAAACTACATTCATCACCATTACTAGCACAACTCCACGTCAAATGGCAAGGATTACTTAATGTAGCGTATTCCAATGAGGGCTGGACGGATGTTGTTTTGAACATTGATAAAGGAATCAGAGAGGCAAGAATGAAATTTACTCTTTTCAAAATTCTTCATAATTGGTACTGGTCACCACAAAAACTCAAGGCAGCAGGTTTACTACACCATTCTACCTGTTGGAGGTGTCCTCATGAGGACTGTGATATCCTACACATTTTATTTTGATGTCCAGTTTTGACGGAATACTGGTCTTCTATAACTTCCTCTATACACAGAGCTATACATGTGCCCATTCCTTTAACAGAAAAAATAGTTATATTACATGATGTTACTGATCTCCCAAATCTAACAAACCATACAAGACGATTGATTGCTATTGCACTCACTGTAGCAAATATTTTTATATTAAGACATTGGAGAACACCACAACGTCCTACACATGATGAATGGCTTATTGAAATGTATAACGTGGCATCATATGAAAAGCTGATTTACAGATTACAAGATAATGTTGGGATTTTCATCCAAATTTGGAAACCCTTTCTAGCTAATACATATTCTATTAATATTCACACATAAATGTTTTCTCATTCTTTGTCTCCTATCTTCATTAAGACATTTTTATTATTGCTTTGAGTCATGCTGTTATTAAGACAATTGACATCTCACCCATTAACACTGTTATTTTAAGTAGGACATACTGTTCACAAATTCAACACTGTTGAATTGGCAGGAATATCTGCATTTGAAATGTTATATATGTGGATTTGCGTGATATTACTATCTCAACTGTCTTCTAACAACCTATAATATATGGTTTAATAAATATTGCATGATTCTTTCTTTCCAGATTTTCTGTTATATGTCTACTTCTAAGAGTTAAGGCACAGTTGCATGCCTTATAAATAATCTCATATATTGCATTTATTGATATATGTATAATGTTTTTTTTTTTGTGTTTAGAAATCTGAGAAGTTAATATTTCATAATATTTTTCATATATGGCCATAATTTGATGTATTGTTTCTCTATTTAACACAGTCTGTATATTGACACGTACTTCTCAATAAACATATATAAAAAATAAAATAAAAAGACTATATTTTGCAGTTTGATGGCTAAGAGCAACCTGACTTTGTAGCTCAGTGGCAGAGAGCAGGTTTTAAAAACGGGGGCACACAAGTTCAGTCCTCATCAGTGCCTTTTTTTATGTTTTCCATTTTAACTCTTTTCAAGTCATTCCACCTAGGAATCACACCTCGTTTTAAGCTTGATTATTGCCAAGGTTCCCTTTTCTGCTTTTATCTTAGCAAGAAGACTTGAATAATACCATAGAACTTCAAGTCATTCCCCTGCCCTCCCCTCCCCCTCCCCCTCCCCCTCCCCCTCCCCCTTCCCCTTCCCCTTCCCCTTCCCCTTCCCCTTCCCCTTCCCCTTCCCCTTCCGATTGCCTGACAAACGCTGTTCTCCCACTGCTAGGCAATGCCAGATAATAACTCAATGTTTACCGTTCCTTGGAAAGGTAGAGCGAGTACTCTGACCTCTCTTTCTGCTCAATCCGCTTCCACATAACGAGCGTTATAGGGCTCGAGCAGTGGCACCTTGGAGATTTTAATTTCTTTCCTCTCAAAAAACTATGGCTCCCAGATACCTCGGCTCTCAGGAAAATGAGGTGAATCCTCAAAACCCCAGCCACCACTCACCATAACCTTGCTTTTCTCATGCTCTCTGTTCAAATGATACAACTTATCTTGTACTTAAAGTGAAAGTAAATGCAGGCAGACTTGCTTCATAGATTTGGTGACCTTGATTGGTTGGGGTGGATAAAGAAGTGAACCTGGTGTCTCAAGAAGTAGAATCAAAATGGGGATGAGGAAAAGAGAAATTGAGCAGGGACCACAATCACAGGTTAGAGAAATACGTGTCATGAATGAAATCATTTTAAAAATGTGACTTCTAGCAGGCATTATTTTTCAAAATTGCAGACAAATTAAAAATTAATTTTGTATTGGAGGAACAATCACAGCACACAAGAGCCACAATCTACATTAGAGGAATAGCATATTTGGCTAAGGCCATTGTGTGATGATGCTATCCTTTTGCCATTTATATGAGTTATATTTTATTCAATTTGGTTGATCAATATTTTTTGCAGCTCTTCAATTTATGGCTATTCATGCCACTATACTGTTTTTATTATTCTTGTTATTTTGCAAATTTCTTTTTGAATACACTGATGTGAATGCATAGTTTACAAGTCAGCACATCATAATATAGTGAAACGAATCGTTCCGAAGGGGATGTGATCCTATGGATCCGGAGGAGTCAGACAGGAAGATTCTGAATAGAAGTAAATAATCCTTAGCAAGCATCATCTTTAATCTGAGTTTAATTTTTCCTTTCAGTGAAATGATTTAAAAAAGATAATGCAGTTGCTCTAGGTGAGGCTCGAACTCACAACCTCGGAATAACTCAGTGTAAGTACTGCTGTATAAGTACCACAATTGAGCCACTGGAGCTCACACATACATCATGATTCCTACTGCGCCACCTAGAGGTGACTTAGTAGACGACAGGATCTTCATCAACATACCGTATACAAGATCAGCTCACATGCAAATATGTTACCCTGATTACTACAATAACAGTGGAACCGGAAAAGATTCTATAATTGTCCTGTAACATAAAATTCTGTCTTTTTAAAACCACATTCAATTATATCTCGCCAGTTCCGACAAAGTCTACGGGAATCTAATTGTTATGTCTCATAAGCACAAAGGAGGAATTTAGCCAGAAAATGATATGTTGGACCCAAGTTGGGGTAAAGTTGGGGAGTTGGATATCTTACTTCAACTGTTTTCGTTTTAGCTACAGACTAGTGTCAACAGAGTACCTCGTGTGTACAAATACTTTAAATCCTGTTACAGGGTGGATGAAGTGGGCGAGTGGTTAAGGTTATGGGCTGCCCATACACTGTGCTCTACATGTGTGGATACAAATCCCACCATCGTCAAAGTCCGATTATGTTGGTTTTTGAAGGTCAGCACTGCTCCCAGTATAATTACGCCCTCTTTCGAGACACATCCAGAAATCGTTAGATGATCCCATCTGGCTAATCTATTGTAGCAAATACATTAAATAAAATAGAGGGTGTTGTGTTTATTAGAAATGTAGTATTTCATGGAAAGCCCAGAAGAATGTCTTTCCTTCAAGCATGGCCTTCTACTTAGTTTGGATATCTGGAACGAATAGAAAGCAGCTCTTACTGCTAAAGTGTCAGCTGTTTGAAGAGCCATTTATTTATGTCTGCCCTGCACTGACATATCCCTTCTGATGAGTAGTTTCCTGTAAATGTCTCAGATTGCAGAGATACTAACTAGCGCTATCCATATCCTGAGTAATGTGAGTACTTTTCTATCCTCCTATGAAAATAGAGTTTTGCCACCCTCTAAGAAAAGTGCCTTAAGAATGTAGTTTCATTTGTGCCTATGTGTAGACATTCATAAGTACATAGGTTTCCATTTATACTCTGAAACCCATAGGTATCTACGTTCTGCCTTCAGACTACATATGGCACTTTGAGCTATGTAAGCAGTCCGACTTTGTAGCTCAGTGTCAAAGCACTGATTTTTTTTTAAACCAGAGGACACGAGTTCAATCCTCATCAGGGCCTTCTCTTTGTGTTTTCCATCTTAACTCTTTTCAAGTCACTTCATCTAGGAATCACACCTTGTTTTAAGCTTGCTTATTGTCAACGTTCCCTTTTCTGCTTTTATCTTAGCAAGAAGACTTGAATAATACCATAGAACTACGACTCATTCGTCTCCCCTTCCGATTGCCTGACAAACGCCTGACAAACGCTGTTCTCACCCTGCTAGGCAAAACCAGATAATAACTGAATGTTTACCGTTCCTTGGAAAGGTTGAGCGAGTACTCTGACCTCTCTTTCTGCTCAATCTGCTTCCACATAACGAGCGTTATAGGGCTCGAGCAGTGGCACCTTGGAGATTTTAATTTCTTTCCACTCAAAACACTATAGCTCCCAGATACCTCGGCTCTCAGGAAAATGAGGTGAATCCTCAAAACCCCAGCCACCACCCACCATAAACTTCCTTTTCTCATGCTCTCTGTTCACATGATACAACTTATCTTGTACTTAAAGTGAAAGTGAAAGCAGGCAGACTTGTTTCATAGATTTGGTCACCTTGATTGGTTGGGGTGGATAAAGAAGGGAGCCTGGTGTCTCAAGAAGTAGAATCAGGATGGAGATGAGGAAAAGAGAAATTGAGCAGGGACCACAATCACAGGTTAGAGAAATACGTGTCATGAATGAAATCATTTTAAAAAGTTGACTTCTAGCAGGCATTAATTTTCAAAATTGCAGACAAATTAAAAATGAATTTTGTATTGGAGGAACATTCACAGCACACAATAGCCACAATCTACTTTAGAGGAATAGCATATTTGGCTAAGGCCTTTGTGTGATGATGCTATCCTTTTGCCATTTATATGAGTTATATTTATTCAATTTGGTTGATCAATATTTTTTGCAGCTCTTCAATTTATGGCTATTCATGCGACTGTACTCTTTTTATTATTCTTGTTGTTTTGCAAATTTATTTTGGAATACACTGATGTGAATGCATAGTTCACAAGTCAGCACATCATAATACAGTGAAACGAATCGTCCCGAAGGGGATGTGATCCTAGGGACCCAGAGGAGTCAGACAGGAAGATTCTGAATGGAAGTAAATAATCTTTAGCAAGCGCCATCTTTAATCTGAGTTTAATTTTTCCTTTCAGTGAAATGATTTAAAATAGATAATGCAGTTGTTCCAGGTGATGCTCGATCTCCCAACCTCGGCATAGCTCAGAGTAAGTACTGCTGTAATACGCAAGCTGACCGATTACGCCACTGGAGCTCACACATACATCATGGTTCCAACTGCGCCACCTAGAGGTGACTTAGTAGACAACAGGATCTTCATCAACATACCGTATGCAAGATCAGCTCACATGCAAACATGTTACCCTGATTACTACAATTACAGTGGAACCGGAAAAGATTCTATAATTGTCCTGTAACATAAAATTCTGTCTTTTGAAAACCACATTCAATTATATCTCGTCAGTTCCGACAAAGTCTAGGGGAATCTAATTGTTATGTCTCATAAGCACAAAGGAGGAATTTAGCCAGAAAATGATATGTTGGGCCCAATCTACTTTAGAGGAATAGCATATTTGGCTAAGGCCTTTGTGTGATGATGCTATCCTTTTGCCATTTATATGAGATATATTTTATTCAATTTGGTTGATAGATATTTTTTGCAGCTCTTCAATTTATGGCTATTCATGCGACTATACTGTTTTTATTATTCTTGTTATTTAGCAAATTTCTTTTTGAATACACTGATGTGAATGCATAGTTCACAAGTCAGCACATCATAATACAGTGAAACGAATCGTCCCAAAGGGGATGTGATCCTAGGGACCCGGAGGAGTCAGACAGGAAGATTCTGAATGGAAGTAAATAATCTTTAGCAAGCGCCATCTTTAATCTTAGTTTAATTTTTCCTTTCAGTGAAATGATTTAAAATAGATAATGCAGTTGCTCCAGGTGAGACTCGAACTCACAACCTCAGCATGGCTCAGTGCAAGTACTGCTGTATAAGTACCGCGCGCTAACCGATTGCGCCACTAGAGCTCACACATACACCATGAGTCGAACTGCGCCACCTAGAGGTGACTTAGCAGATGACAGGATCTTCATCAACATACCGTATGCAAGATCAGCTCACATGCAAACATTTTACCCTGATTACTACAATTGCAGTGGAACC
This sequence comes from Pleurodeles waltl, assembly GCF_031143425.1. Classification (NCBI taxonomy): domain Eukaryota; kingdom Metazoa; phylum Chordata; class Amphibia; order Caudata; family Salamandridae; genus Pleurodeles; species Pleurodeles waltl. The sequence continues at coordinate 385,113,138 of NC_090445.1, forward strand.
GGAAATATTCTATAATTGTCCTGTAACTTAAAATTCAGTCTTTTGAAAACCACATTCAATTATATCTCGCCAGTTCCGACAAAGTCTAGGGGGATCTAATTGTTATGTCTCATAAGCACAAAGGAGGAATTTAGCCAGAAAATGATATGTTGGACCCAAGTTGGGGGAAGGTGGGTAGTTGGATATCTTACTTCAACTGTTTTCATTTTAGCTACAGGCTAGTGTCAACAGAGTACCTCGTGTGTACAAATGCTTTAAATCCTGTTACAGGGTGGATGAAGTGGGTGAGTGGTTAAGGTGGCGTACTGCCCATACAGTGTGCTCTGCATGTGTGGATACAAATCCCACCATCGTCAAAGTCCGATCATGTTGGTTTTTGAAGGTCAGCACTGCTCCCAGTATAATTACGCTCTCTTTCGAGACACATCAAGAAATCGTTAGATGATCCCATCTGGCTAATCCATTGTAGCAAATACATTAAATAAAATAGAGGGTGTTGTGTTTATTAGAAAGTTAGTCTTTCATGGAGAGCCCAGAAGAATGTATTTCCTTCAAGCATGGCCTTCTACTTAGTTTGGATATCTGGAAGGAATAGAAAGCAGCTTTTACTACTAAATTGTCAGCTGTTTGAAGAGCCATTTATTTATGTCTGCCCTGCACTGACATATCCCTTCTGATGAGTAGTTTCCTGTAAATGTCTCAGATTGCAGAGATACTAACTACTGATTTCCAATCCTGAGTAATGTGAGTACTTTAATATTCTCCTTAGAATATAGAGTTTTGCCACCTTCCAAGAAAAGTGCCTTAAGAATGTAGTTTAATTTGTGCCTATATGTTGACATTCATAAGTACATAGGTTTCCACTCATACTCTGAAACTCACAGCTGGCCACATTCTGCCTTAAGACTACATAGGGCACTTTCAGATATGGAAACCCTCCGGCTTTGTAGCTCAGTGGCAAAGCACTGATTTTTTAAAACCAGGGGACACGAGTTCAATCCTCATCAGGGTCTTCTGTTTATCTTTTAAATCTTAACTCTTTTCAAGTTATTTCACCTAGGAATCACACCTCGTTTTAAGCTTGCTTATTGTCAACGTTCCCTTTTCTGCTTTTATCTTAGCAAGAAGACTTGAATAATACCAGAGAACTACGACTCATTCGTCTCCCCTTCCATTGCCTGACAAACGCCTGACAAACGCTGTTCTCACCCTGCTAGGCAAAACCAGATAATAACTCAATGTTTACCGTCCCTTGGAAAGGTTGAGCGAGTATCTGACCTCTCTTTCTGCTCAATCCGCTTCCACATAACGAGCGTTATAGGGCTCGAGCATTGGCACCTTGGAGATTTTAATTTCTTTCCTCTCAAAACACTATAGCTCCCAGATACCTCGGCTCTCAGGAAAATGAGGTGAATCCTCAAAACCCCAGCCACCACTCACCATAAACTTCCTTTTCTCATGCTCTCTGTTCAAATGATACAACTTATCTTGTACTTAAAGTGAAAGTGAATGCAGGCAGACTTGTTTCATAGATTTGGTGACCTTGATTGGTTGGGGTGGATAAAGAAGTGAACCTGGTGTCTCAAGAAGTAGAATCAGGATGGGGATGAGGAAAAGTGAAATTGAGCATGGACCACAATCACAGGTTAGAGAAATACGTGTCATGAATGAAATCATTTTAAAAAGTTGACTTCTAGCAGGCATTATTTTTCAAAATTGCAGACAAATTAAAAATGAATTTTGTATTGGAGGAACAATCACAGCACACAAGAGCTACAATCTACTTTAGAGGAATAGCATATTTGGCTAAGGCCTTTTTGTGATGATGCTATCCTTTTGCCATTTATATGAGTTATATTTTATTCAATTTGGTTGATCAACATTTTTTGCAGCTCTTCAATTTATGGCTCTTCATGCGACTATACTGTTTTTATTATTCTTGTTATTTAGCAAATTTCTTTTTGAATACACTGATGTGAATGCATAGTTCACAAGTCAGCACATCATAATGCAGTGAAACGAATCGTCCCGAAGGCGATGTGATCCTAGGGACCCGGAGGAGTCAGACAGGAAGATTCTGAATAGAAGTAAATAATCTTTAGCAAGCGCCATCTTTAATCTGAGTTTAATTTTTCCTTTCATTGAAATGATTTAAAAAAGATAATGCAGTTGCTCCAGGTGAGGCTCGAACTCACAACTTCGGCATGGCTCAGTGCAAGTACTACTGTATAAGTACCGCGCGCTAACCGATTGCGCCACTGGAGCTCACACATACACCATGAGTCCAAATGCGCGACCTAGAGGTGACTTAATAGACGACAGGATCGTCATCAACATACCGTATGCAAGATCAGCTCACATGCAAACATGTTACCCTGATTACTACAATTACAGTGGAACCGGAAAAGATTCTATAATTGTCCTGTAACATAAAATTCAGTCTTTTGAAAACCACATTCAATTATATCTCGTCAGTTCCGACAAAGTCTAGGGGAATCTAATTGTTATGTCTCATAAGCACAAAGGAGGAATTTAGCCAGAAAATGATATGTTGGACCCAAGTTGGGGGAAGGTGGGTAGTTGGATATCTTAATTCAACTGTTTTCATTTTAGCTACAGACTAGTGTCAACAGAGTACCTCGTGTGTACAAATGCTTTAAATCCTGTTACAGGGTGGATGAAGTGGGTGAGTGGTTAAGGTGGTGGACTGCCCATACAGTGTGCTCTGCATGTGTGGATGCAAATCCCACCATCGTCAAAGTCCGATCATGTTGGTTTTTGAAGGTCAGCACTGCTCCAGTATAATTACGCTCTCTTTCGAGACACATCCAGAAATCGTTAGATGATCCCATCTGGCTAATCCATTGTAGCAAATACATCAAATAAAATAGAGGGTGTTGTGTTTATTAGAAAGTTAGTCTTTCATGGAGAGCCCAGAAGAATGTCTTTCCTTCAAGCATGGCCTTCTACTTAGTTTGGATATCTGGAAGGAATAGAAAGCAGCTCTTACTACTAAAGTGTCAGCTGTTTGAAGAGCCATTTATTTATGTCTGCCCTGCACTGACATATCCCTTCTGATGAGCAGTTTCCTGTAAATGTCTCAGATTGCAGAGATACTAACTACTGATATCCATATCCTGAGTAATGTGAGTACTTTAATATTCTCCTAAGAATATAGAGTTTTGCCACCTTCCAAGAAAAGTGCCTTAAGAACGTAGTTTAATTTGTGCCTATATGTTGACATTCATAAGTACATAGGCTTCCACTCATACTCTGAAACTCACAGCTGGCCACATTCTGCCTTCAGACTACATATGGCACTCTGAGATATGGAAACCCTCCGGCTTTGTAGCTCAGTGGCAAAGCACTGATTGTTTAGAACCAGCGGACACGAGTTCAATCCTCATCAGTGTCTTCAGTTTATCTTTTAAATCTTAACTCTTTTTTTCACCTAGGAATCACACCTCGTTTTAAGCTTGCTTATTGTCAACGTTCCCTTTTCTGCTTTTATCTTAGCAAGAAGACTTGAATAATACCAGAGAACTACGACTCATTCGTCTCCCCTTCCGATTGCCTGACAAACGCCTGACAAACGCTGTTCTCACCCTGCTAGGCAAAACCAGATAATAACTCAATGTTTACCGTCCCTTGGAAAGGTTGAGCGAGTAATCTGACCTCTCTTTCTGCTCAATCTGCTTCCATATAACGAGCGTTATAGAGCTCGAGCAGTGGCACCTTGGAGATTTTAATTTCTTTCCTCTCAAAACACTATAGCTCCCAGATACCTCGGCTCTCAGGAAAATGAGGTGAATCTTCAAAACCCCAGCCACCACTCACCATAAACTTCCTTTTCTCATGCTCTCTGTTCAAATGATACAACTTATCTTGTACTTAAAGGGAAAGTGAATGCAGGCAGACTTGTATGATAGATTTGGTGACCTGGATTGGTTGGGGTGGATAAAGAAGGGAACCTGGTGCCTCAAGAAGTAGAATCAGGATGGGGATGAGGAAAAGAGAAATTGAGCAGGGACCACAATCACAGGTTAGAGAAATACGTGTCATGAATGAAATCATTTAAAAAAGTTGACTTCTAGCAGGCATTATTTTTCAAAAATGCAGACAAATTAAAAATGAATTTTGTATTAGAGGAACAATCACAGCACACAAGAGCTACAATCTACTTTAGAGGAATTTCATATTTGGCTAAGGCCTTTGTGTGATGATGCTATCCTTTTGTCATTTATATGAGTTATATTTTATTCAATTTGGTTGATCAACATTTTTTGCAGCTCTTCAATTTATGGCTATTCATGCGACTATACTGTTTTTATTATTCTTGTTATTTAGCAAATTTCTTTTTGAATACACTGATGTGAAAGCATAGTTCACAAGTCAGCACATCATAATACAGTGAAACGAATCGTCCCGAAGGCGATGTGCTCCTAGGGACCCGGAGGAGTCAGACAGGAACATTCTGAATAGAAGTAAATAATCTTTAGCAAGCGCCATCTTTAATCTGAGTTTAATTTTTCAATTCAGTGAAATGATTTAAAAAACATAATGCAGTTGCTCCAGGTGAGGCTCGAACTCACAACTTCAGCATGGCTCAATGCAAGTACTGCTATATAAGTACTGCGCGCTAACCGATTGCACCACTAGAGCTCACACATACACCATGAGTCCAACTGCGTGACCTAGAGGTGACTGAGTAGACGACAGGATCGTCATCAACATACCGTATGCAAGATCAGCTCACATGCAAACATGTTACCCTGATTACTACAATTACAGTGGAACCGGAAAAGATTCTATAATTGTCCTGTAACATAAAATTCAGTCTTTTGAAAACCACATTCAATTATATCTCGTCAGTTCCGACAAAGTCTATGTGAATCTAATTGTTATGTCTCATAAGCACAAAGGAGGAATTTAGCCAGAAAATGATATGTTGGACCCAAGTTGGGGGAAGGTGGGTAGTTGGATATCTTACTTCAACTGTTTTCATTTTAGCTACAGACTATTCTCAACAGAGTACCTCGTGTGTACAAATGATTTAAATCCTGTTACAGGGTGGATGAAGTGGGTGAGTGGTTAAGGTGGCGGACTGCCCATACAGTGTGCTCTGCATGTGTGGATACAAATCCTACCATCGTCAAAGTCCGATCATGTTGGTTTTTGAAGGTCAGCACTGCTCCCAGTATAATTACGCTCTCTTTCGAGACACATCCAGAAATCGTTAGATGATCCCATCTGGCTAATCCATTGTAGCAAATACATTAAATAAAATAGAGGGTGTTGTGTTTATTTGAAAGTTAGTCGTTCATGGAGAGCCCAGAAGAATGTCTTTCCTTCAAGCATGGCCTTCTACTTAGTTTGGATATCTGGAAGGAATAGGATGCAGCTCCTACTACTAAAGTGTCAGCTGTTTGAAGAGCCATTTATTTATGTCTGCCCTGCACTGACATATCCCTTCTGATGAGTAGTTTCCTGTAAATGTCTCAGATTGCAGAGATACTAACTACTGATATCCATATCCTGAGTAATGTGAGTACTTTAATATTCTCCTAAGAATATAGAGTTTTGCCACCTTCCAAGAAAAGTGCCTTAAGAATGTAGTTTAATTTGTGCCTATATGTTGACATTCATAAGTACATAGGTTTCCACTCATACTCTGAAACTCACAGCTCGCCACCTTCTGCCTTAAGACTACATATGGCACTCTGAGATGTGGAAACTCTCCGGCTTTGTAGCTCAGTGGCAAAGCACTGATTTTTTAGAACCAGGGGACACGAGTTCAATCCTCATCAGGGTCTTCTGTTTATCTTTTAAATCTTAACTCTTTTCAAGTTATTTCACCTAGGAATCACACCTCGTTTTAAGCTTGCTTATTGTCAACGTTCCCTTTTCTGCTTTTATCTTAGCAAGAAGACTTGAATAATACCAGAGAACTACGACTCATTCGTCTCCCCTTCCGATTGCCTGACAAACGCTGTTCTCACCCTGCTAGGCAAAACCAGATAATAACTCAATGTTTACCGTCCCTTGAAAGGTTGAGCGAGTATCTGACCTCTCTTTCTGCTCAATCTGCTTCCACATAACGAGCGTTATAGGGCTCGAGCAGTGGCACCTTGGAGATTTTAATTTCTTTCCTCTCAAAACACTATAGCTCACAGATACCTTGGCTCTCAGGAAAATGAGGTGAATCCTCAAAACCCCAGCCACCACTCACCATAAACTTCCTTTTCTCATGCTCTCTGTTCAAATGATACAACTTATCTTGTACTTGAAGTGAAAGTGAATGCAGGCAGACTTGTTTCATAGATTTGGTGACCTTGATTGGTTGGGGTGGATAAAGAAGTGAACCTGGTGTCTCAAGAAGTAGAATCAGGATGGGGATGAGGAAAAGAGAAATTGAGCAGGGACCACAATCACAGGTTAGAGAAATACGTGTCATGAATGAAATCATTTTAAAAAGTTGACTTCTAGCAGGCATTATTTTTCAAAATTGCAGACAAATTAAAAATGAATTTTGTATTGGAGGAACAATCACAGCACACAAGAGCTACAATCTACTTTAGAGGAATAGCATATTTGGCTAAGGCCTTTGTGTGATGATGCTATCCTTTTTCCATTTATATGAGTTATATTTTATTCAATTTGGTTGATCAACATTTTTTGCAGCTCTTCAATTTATGGCTATTCATGCGACTATACTGTTTTTATTATTCTTGTTATTTATCAAATTTCTTTTTGAATACACTGATGTGAATGCATAGTTCACAAGTCAGCACATCATAATGCAGTGAAACGAACCGTACCGAAGGCGATGTGATCCTAGGGACCCGGAGGAGTCAGACAGGAAGATTCTGAATAGAAGTAAATAATCTTTAGCAAGCGCCATCTTTAATCTGAGTTTAATTTTTACTTTCAGTGAATTGATTTAAAAAAGATAATGCAGTTGCGCCAGGAACTCACAACCTCAGCATGGCTCAGTGCAAGTACTACTGTATAAGTACCGCGCGCTAACCGATTGCGCCACTGGAGCTCACACATACACCATGAGTCCAACTGCGTGACCTAGAGGTGACTCAGTAGACGACAGGATCGTCATCAACATACCGTATGCAAGATCAGCTCACATGCAAACATGTTACCCTGATTACTACAATTACAGTGGAACCGGAAAAGATTCTATAATTGTCCTGTAACATAAAATTCAGTCTTTTGAAAACCACATTCAATTATATCTCGTCAGTTCCGACAAAGTCTAGGGGAATCTAATTGTTATGTCTCATAAGCACAAAGGAGGAATTTAGCCAGAAAATGATATGTTGGACCCAAGTTGGGGGAAGGTGGGTAGTTGGATATCTTAATTCAACTGTTTTCATTTTAGCTACAGACTAGTGTCAACAGAGTACCTCGTGTGTACAAATGCTTTAAATCCTGTTACAGGGTGGATGAAGTGGGTGAGTGGTTAAGGTGGTGGACTGCCCATACAGTGTGCTCTGCATGTGTGGATAAAAATCCCACCATCGTCAAAGTCCGATCATGTTGGTTTTTGAAGGTCAGCACTGCTCCCAGTATAATTACGCTCTCTTTCGAGACACATCCAGAAATCGTTAGATGATCCCATCTGGCTAATCCATTGTAGCAAATACATCAAATAAAATAGAGGGTGTTGTGTTTATTAGAAAGTTAGTCTTTCATGGAGAGCCCAGAAGAATGTCTTTCCTTCAAGCATGGCCTTCTACTTAGTTTGGATATCTGGAAGGAATAGAAAGCAGCTCTTACTACTAAAGTGTCAGCTGTTTGAAGAGCCATTTATTTATGTCTGCCCTGCACTGACATATCCCTTCTGATGAGCAGTTTCCTGTAAATGTCTCAGATTGCAGAGATACTAACTACTGATATCCATATCCTGAGAAATGTGAGTACTTTAATATTCTCCTAAGAATATAGAGTTTTGCCACCTTCCAAGAAAAGTGCCTTAAGAATGTAGTTTAATTTGTGCCTATATGTTGACATTCATAAGTACATAGGCTTCCACTCATACTCTGAAACTCACAGCTGGCCACATTCTGCCTTAAGACTACATATGGCACTCTGAGATATGGAAACCCTCCGGCTTTGTAGCTCAGTGGCAAAGCACTGATTGTTTAGAACCAGGGGACACGAGTTCAATCCTCATCAGGGTCTTCTGATTATCTTTTAAATCTTAACTCTTTTTTTCACTTAGGAATCACACCTCGTTTTAAGCTTGCTTATTGTCAACGTTCCCTTTTCTGCTTTTATCTTAGCAAGAAGACTTGAATAATACCAGAGAACTACGACTCATTCGTCTCCCCTTCCATTGCCTGACAAACGCCTGACAAACGCTGTTCTCACCCTGCTAGGCAAAACCAGATAATAACTCAATGTTTACCGTCCCTTGGAAAGGTTGAGCGAGTATCTGACCTCTCTTTCTGCTCAATCTGCTTCCACATAACGAGCGTTATAGGGCTCGAGCAGTGGCACCTTGGAGATTTTAATTTCTTTCCTCTCAAAACACTATAGCTCCCAGATACCTCGGCTCTCAGGAAAATGAGGTGAATCCTCAAAACCCCAGCCACCACTCACCATAAACTTCCTTTTCTCATGCTCTCTGTTCAAATGATACAACTTATCTTGTACTTAAAGTGAAAGTGAATGCAGGCAGACTTGTTTGATAGATTTGGTGACCTTGATTGGTTGGGGTGGATAAAGAAGTGAACCTGGTGTCTCAAGAAGTAGAATCAGGATGGGGATGAGGAAAAGAGAAATTGAGCATGGACCACAATCACAGGTTAGAGAAATACGTGTCATGAATGAAATCATTTTAAAAAGTTGACTTCTAGCAGGCATTATTTTTCAAAATTGCAGACAAATTAAAAATGAATTTTGTATTGGAGGAACAATCACAGCACACAAGAGGTACAATCTACTTTAGAGGAATAGCATATTTGGCTAAGGCCTTTGTGTGATGATGCTATCCTTTTGCCATTTATATGAGTTATATTTTATTCAATTTGGTTGATCAACATTTTTTGCAGCTCTTCAATTTATGGCTATTCATGCGACTATACTGTTTTTATTATTCTTGTTATTTAGCAAATTTCTTTTTGAATACACTGATGTGAATGCATAGTTCACAAGTCAGCACATCATAATGCAGTGAAACGAATCGTCCCGAAGGCGATGTGATCCTAGGGACCCGGAGGAGTTAGACAGGAAGATTCTGAATAGAAGTAAATAATCTTTAGCAAGCGCCATCTTTAATCTGAGTTTAATTTTTCCTTTCATTGAAATGATTTAAAAAAGATAATGCAGTTGCTCCAGGTGAGGCTCGAACTCACAACCTCGGCATGGCTCAGTGCAAGTACTGCTGTATAAGTACCGCGCGCTAACCGATTGCGCCACTGGAGCTCACACATACACCATGAGTCCAACTGCGCCACCTAGAGGTGACTTAGTAGACGACAGGATCGTCATCAACATACCGTATGCAAGATCAGCTCACATGCAAACATGTTACCCTGATTACTACAATTACAGTGGAACCGGAAAAGATTCTATAATTGTCCTGTAACATAAAATTCAGTCTTTTGAAAACCACATTCAATTATATCTCGTCAGTTCCGACAAAGTCTAGGGGAATCTAATTGTTATGTCTCATAAGCACAAAGGAGGAATTTAGCCAGAAAATGATATATTGGACCCAAGTTGGGGGAAGGTGGGTAGTTGGATATCTTACTTCAACTGTTTTCATTTTAGCTACAGACTAGTGTCAACAGAGTACCTCGTGTGTACAAATGCTTTAAATCATGTTACAGGGTGGATGAAGTGGGTGAGTGGTTAAGGTGGCGGACTGCCCATACAGTGTGCTCTGCATGTGTGGATACAAATCCCACCATCGTCAAAGTCCGATCATGTTGGTTTTTGAAGGTCAGCACTGCTCCCAGTATAATTACGCTCTCTTTCGAGACACATCCAGAAATCGTTAGATGATCCCATCTGGCTAATCCATTGTAGCAAATACATTAAATAAAATAGAGGGTGTTGTGTTTATTAGAAAGTTAGTCTTTCATGGAGAGCCCAGAAGAATGTCTTTCCTTCAAGCATGGCCGTCTACTTAGTTTGGATATCTGGAAGGAATAGAAAGCAGCTCTTACTACTAAAGTGTCAGCTGTTTGAAGAGCCATTTATTTATGTCTGCCCTGCACTGACATATCCCTTCTGATGAGTAGTTTCCTGTAAATGTCTCAGATTGCAGAGATACTAACTACTGATATCCATATCCTGAGTAATGTGAGTTCTTTAATATTCTCCTAAGAATATAGAGTTTTGCCACCTTCCACGAAAAGTGCCTTAAGAATGTAGTTTAATGTGTGCCTATATGTTGACATTCATAAGTACATAGGTTTCCACTCATACTCTGAAACTCACAGCTGGCCGCATTCTGCCTTAAGACTACATATGGCACTCTGAGATATGGAAATCCTCCGGCTTTGTAGCTCAGTGGCAAAGCACGGATTTTTTGGAACCAGGGGACACGAGTTCAATCCTCATCAGGATCTTCTGTTTATCTTTTAAATCTTAACTCTTTTCAAGTTATTTCACCTAGGAATCACACCTCGTTTTAAGCTTGCTTATTGTCAACGTTCCCTTTTCTGCTTTTATCTTAGCAAGAAGACTTGAATAATACCAGAGAACTACGACTCATTCGTCTCCCCTTCCGATTGCCTGACAAACGCCTGACAAACGCTGTTCTCACCCTGCTAGGCAAAACCAGATAATAACTCAATGTTTACCGTCCCTTGGAAAGGTTGAGCGAGTATCTGACCTCTCTTTCTGCTCAATCTGCTTCCATATAACGAGCGTTATAGAGCTCGAGCAGTGGCACCTTGGAGATTTTAATTTCTTTCCTCTCAAAACACTATAGCTCCCAGATACCTCGGCTCTCAGGAAAATGAGGTGAATCTTCAAAACCCCAGCCACCACTCACCATAAACTTCCTTTTCTCATGCTCTCTGTTCAAATGATACAACTTATCTTGTACTTAAAGGGAAAGTGAATGCAGGCAGACTTGTATGATAGATTTGGTGACCTGGATTGGTTGGGGTGGATAAAGAAGGGAACCTGGTGCCTCAAGAAGTAGAATCAGGATGGGGATGAGGAAAAGTGAAATTGAGCAGGGACCACAATCACAGGTTAGAGAAATACGTGTCATGAATGAAATCATTTAAAAAAGTTGACTTCTAGCAGGCATTATTTTTCAAAAATGCAGACAAATTAAAAATGAATTTTGTATGAGAGGAACAATCACAGCACACAAGAGCTACAATCTACTTTAGAGGAATTTCATATTTGGCTAAGGCCTTTGTGTGATGATGCTATCCTTTTGTTTTTTATATGAGTTATATTTTATTCAATTTGGTTGATCAACATTTTTTGCAGCTCTTCAATTTATGGCTATTCATGCGACTATACTGTTTTTATTATTCTTGTTATTTAGCAAATTTCTTTTTGAATACACTGATGTGAAAGCATAGTTCACAAGTCAGCACATCATAATACAGTGAAACGAATCGTCCCGAAGGCGATGTGCTCCTAGGGACCCGGAGGAGTCAGACAGGAACATTCTGAATAGAAGTAAATAATCTTTAGCAAGCGCCATCTTTAATCTGAGTTTCATTTTTCAATTCAGTGAAATGATTTAAAAAACATAATGCAGTTGCGCCAGGTGAGGCTCGAACTCACAACTTCAGAATGGCTCAGTGCAAGTACTGCTATATAAGTACTGCGCGCTAACCGATTGCACCACTGGACCTCACACATACCCCCAGCTTCCAACTGCGCCACCTAGAGGTGACTGAGTAGACGACAGGATCGTCATCAACATACCGTATGCAAGATCAGCTCACATGCAAACATGTTACCCTGATTACTACAATTACAGTGGAACCGGAAAAGATTCTATAATTGTCCTGTAACATAAAATTCAGTCTTTTGAAAACCACATTCAATTATATCTCGTCAGTTCCGACAAAGTCTAGGGGAATCTAATTGTTATGTCTCATAAGCACAAAGGAGGAATTTAGCCAGAAAATGATATGTTGGACCCAAGTTGGGGGAAGGTGGGTAGTTGGATATCTTACTTCAACTGTTTTCATTTTAGCTACAGACTATTGTCAACAGAGTACCTCGTGTGTACAAATGATTTAAATCCTGTTACAGGGTGAATGAAGTGGGTGAGTGGTTAAGGTGGCGGACTGCCCATACAGTGTGCTCTGCATGTGTGGATACAAATCCCACCATCGTCAAAGTGCGATCATGTTGGTTTTTGAAGGTCAGCACTGCTCCCAGTATAATTACGCTCTCTTTCGAGACACATCCAGAAATCGTTAGATGATCCCATCTGGCTAATCCATTGTAGCAAATACATTAAATAAAATAGAGGGTGTTGTGTTTATTAGAAAGTTAGTCTTTCATGGAGAGCCCAGAAGAATGTCTTTCCTTCAAGCATGGCCTTCTACTTAGTTTGGATATCTGGAAGGAATAGAAAGCAGCTCTTACTACTAAAGTGTCAGCTGTTTGAAGAGCCATTTATTTATGTCTGCCCTGCACTGACATATCCCTTCTGATGAGTAGTTTCCTGTAAATGTCTCAGATTGCAGAGATACTAACTACTGATATCCATATCCTGAGTAATGTGAGTTCTTTAATATTCTCCTAAGAATATAGAGTTTTGCCACCTTCCACGAAAAGTGCCTTAAGAATGTAGTTTAATGTGTGCCTATATGTTGACATTCATAAGTACATAGGTTTCCACTCATACTCTGAAACTCACAGCTGGCCACATTCTGCCTTAAGACTACATATGGCACTCTGAGGTATGGAAATCCTCCGGCTTTGTAGCTCAGTGGCAAAGCACGGATTTTTTGGAACCAGGGGACACGAGTTCAATCCTCATCAGGGTCTTCTGTTTATCTTTTAAATCTTAACTCTTTTCAAGTTATTTCACCTAGGAATCACACCTCGTTTTAAGCTTGCTTATTGTCAACGTTCCCTTTTCTGCTTTTATCTTAGCAAGAAGACTTGAATAATACCAGAGAACTACGACTCATTCGTCTCCCCTTCCGATTGCCTGACAAACGCCTGACAAACGCTGTTCTCACCCTGCTAGGCAAAACCAGATAATAACTCAATGTTTACCGTCCCTTGGAAAGGTTGAGCGAGTATCTGACCTCTCTTTCTGCTCAATCTGCTTCCACATAACGAGCGTTATAGGGCTCGAGCAGTGGCACCTTGGAGATTTTAATTTCTTTCCTCTCAAAACACTATAGCTCCCAGATACCTCGGCTCTCAGGAAAATGAGGTGAATCCTCAAAACCCCAGCCACCACTCACCATAAACTTCCTTTTCTCATGCTCTCTGTTCAAATGATACAACTTATCTTGTACTTAAAGGGAAAGTGAATGCAGGCAGACTTGTATGATAGATTTGGTGACCTGGATTGGTTGGGGTGGATAAAGAAGGGAACCTGGTGCCTCAAGAAGTAGAATCAGGATGGGGATGAGGAAAAGAGAAATTGAGCAGGGACCACAATCACAGGTTAGAGAAATACGTGTCATGAATGAAATCATTTAAAAAAGTTGACTTCTAGCAGGCATTATTTTTCAAAAATGCAGACAAATTAAAAATGAATTTTGTATTAGAGGAACAATTACAGCACACAAGAGCTACAATCTACTTTAGAGGAATTTCATATTTGGCTAAGGCCTTTGTGTGATGATGCTATCCTTTTGTCATTTATATGAGTTATATTTTATTCAATTTGGTTGATCAACATTTTTTGCAGCTCTTCAATTTATGGCTATTCATGCGACTATACTGTTTTTATTATTCTTGTTATTTAGCAAATTTCTTTTTGAATACACTGATGTGAATGAATAGTTCACAAGTCAGCACATCATAATACAGTGAAACGAATCGTCCCGAAGGCGATGTGCTCCTAGGGACCCGGAGGAGTCAGACAGGAACATTCTGAATAGAAGTAAATAATCTTTAGCAAGCGCCATCTTTAATCTGAGTTTAATTTTTCAATTCAGTGAAATGATTTAAAAAACATAATGCAGTTGCTCCAGGTGAGACTCGAACTCACAACTTCAGCATGGCTCAGTGCAAGTACTGCTACATAAGTACTGCGCGCTAACCGATTGCACCACTGGACCTCACACATACCCCCAGCTTCCAACTGCGCCACCTAGAGGTGACTGAGTAGACGACAGGATCGTCATCAACATACCGTATGCAAGATCAGCTCACATGCAAACATGTTACCCTGATTACTACAATTACAGTGGAACCGGAAAAGATTCTATAATTGTCCTGTAACATAAAATTCAGTCTTTTGAAAACCACATTCAATTATATCTCGTCAGTTCCGACAAAGTCTAGGGGAATCTAATTGTTATGTCTCATAAGCACAAAGGAGGAATTTAGCCAGAAAATGATATGTTGGACCCAAGTTGGGGGAAGGTGGGTAGTTGGATATCTTACTTCAACTGTTTTCATTTTAGCTACAGACTATTCTCAACAGAGTACCTCGTGTGTACAAATGATTTAAATCCTGTTACAGGGTGGATGAAGTGGGTGAGTGGTTAAGGTGGCGGACTGCCCATACAGTGTGCTCTGCATGTGTGGATACAAATCCTACCATCGTCAAAGTCCGATCATGTTGGTTTTTGAAGGTCTGCACTGCTCCCAGTATAATTACGCTCTCTTTCGAGACACATCCAGAAATCGTTAGATGATCCCATCTGGCTAATCCATTGTAGCAAATACATTAAATAAAATAGAGGGTGTTGTGTTTATTAGAAAGTTAGTCGTTCATGGAGAGCCCAGAAGAATGTCTTTCCTTCAAGCATGGCCTTCTACTTAGTTTGGATATCTGGAAGGAATAGGATGCAGCTCCTACTACTAAAGTGTCAGCTGTTTGAAGAGCCATTTATTTATGTCTGCCCTGCACTGACATATCCCTTCTGATGAGTAGTTTCCTGTAAATGTCTCAGATTGCAGAGATACTAACTACTGATATCCATATCCTGAGTAATGTGAGTACTTTAATATTCTCCTAAGAATATAGAGTTTTGCCACCTTCCAAGAAAAGTGCCTTAAGAATGTAGTTTAATTTGTGCCTATATGTTGACATTCATAAGTACATAGGTTTCCACTCATACTCTGAAACTCACAGCTCGCCACCTTCTGCCTTAAGACTACATATGGCACTCTGAGATGTGGAAACTCTCCGGCTTTGTAGCTCAGTGGCAAAGCACTGATTTTTTAGAACCAGGGGACACGAGTTCAATCCTCATCAGGGTCTTCTGTTTATCTTTTAAATCTTAACTCTTTTCAAGTTATTTCACCTAGGAATCACACCTCGTTTTAAGCTTGCTTATTGTCAACGTTCCCTTTTCTGCTTTTATCTTAGCAAGAAGACTTGAATAATACCAGAGAACTACGACTCATTCGTCTCCCCTTCCGATTGCCTGACAAACGCTGTTCTCACCCTGCTAGGCAAAACCAGATAATAACTCAATGTTTACCGTCCCTTGAAAGGTTGAGCGAGTATCCGACCTCTCTTTCTGCTCAATCTGCTTCCACATAACGAGCGTTATAGGGCTCGAGCAGTGGCACCTTGGAGATTTTAATTTCTTTCCTCTCAAAACACTATAGCTCACAGATACCTTGGCTCTCAGGAAAATGAGGTGAATCCTCAAAACCCCAGCCACCACTCACCATAAACTTCCTTTTCTCATGCTCTCTGTTCAAATGATACAACTTATCTTGTACTTGAAGTGAAAGTGAATGCAGGCAGACTTGTTTCATAGATTTGGTGACCTTGATTGGTTGGGGTGGATAAAGAAGTGAACCTGGTGTCTCAAGAAGTAGAATCAGGATGGGGATGAGGAAAAGAGAAATTGAGCAGGGACCACAATCACAGGTTAGAGAAATACGTGTCATGAATGAAATCATTTTAAAAAGTTGACTTCTAGCAGGCATTATTTTTCAAAATTGCAGACAAATTAAAAATGAATTTTGTATTGGAGGAACAATCACAGCACACAAGAGCTACAATCTACTTTAGAGGAATAGCATATTTGGCTAAGGCCTTTGTGTGATGATGCTATCCTTTTTCCATTTATATGAGTTATATTTTATTCAATTTGGTTGATCAACATTTTTTGCAGCTCTTCAATTTATGGCTATTCATGCGACTATACTGTTTTTATTATTCTTGTTATTTATCAAATTTCTTTTTGAATACACTGATGTGAATGCATAGTTCACAAGTCAGCACATCATAATGCAGTGAAACGAACCGTACTGAAGGCGATGTGATCCTAGGGACCCGGAGGAGTCAGACAGGAAGATTCTGAATAGAAGTAAATAATCTTTAGCAAGCGCCATCTTTAATCTGAGTTTAATTTTTACTTTCAGTGAAATGATTTAAAAAAGATAATGCAGTTGCGCCAGGAACTCACAACCTCAGCATGGCTCAGTGCAAGTACTACTGTATAAGTACCGCGCGCTAACCGATTGCGCCACTGGAGCTCACACATACACCATGAGTCCAACTGCGTGACCTAGAGGTGACTCAGTAGACGACAGGATCGTCATCAACATACCGTATGCAAGATCAGCTCACATGCAAACATGTTACCCTGATTACTACAATTACAGTGGAACCGGAAAAGATTCTATAATTGTCCTGTAACATAAAATTCAGTCTTTTGAAAACCACATTCAATTATATCTCGTCAGTTCCGACAAAGTCTAGGGGAATCTAATTGTTATGTCTCATAAGCACAAAGGAGGAATTTAGCCAGAAAATGATATGTTGGACCCAAGTTGGGGGAAGGTGGGTAGTTGGATATCTTAATTCAACTGTTTTCATTTTAGCTACAGACTAGTGTCAACAGAGTACCTCGTGTGTACAAATGCTTTAAATCCTGTTACAGGGTGGATGAAGTGGGTGAGTGGTTAAGGTGGTGGACTGCCCATACAGTGTGCTCTGCATGTGTGGATAAAAATCCCACCATCGTCAAAGTCCGATCATGTTGGTTTTTGAAGGTCAGCACTGCTCCCAGTATAATTACGCTCTCTTTCGAGACACATCCAGAAATCGTTAGATGATCCCATCTGGCTAATCCATTGTAGCAAATACATCAAATAAAATAGAGGGTGTTGTGTTTATTAGAAAGTTAGTCTTTCATGGAGAGCCCAGAAGAATGTCTTTCCTTCAAGCATGGCCTTCTACTTAGTTTGGATATCTGGAAGGAATAGAAAGCAGCTCTTACTACTAAAGTGTCAGCTGTTTGAAGAGCCATTTATTTATGTCTGCCCTGCACTGACATATCCCTTCTGATGAGCAGTTTCCTGTAAATGTCTCAGATTGCAGAGATACTAACTACTGATATCCATATCCTGAGTAATGTGAGTACTTTAATATTCTCCTAAGAATATAGAGTTTTGCCACCTTCCAAGAAAAGTGCCTTAAGAATGTAGTTTAATTTGTGCCTATATGTTGACATTCATAAGTACATAGGCTTCCACTCATACTCTGAAACTCACAGCTGGCCACATTCTGCCTTAAGACTACATATGGCACTCTGAGCTATGGAAACCCTCCGGCTTTGTAGCTCTGTGGCAAAGCACTGATTGTTTAGAACCAGGGGACACGAGTTCAATCCTCATCAGGGTCTTCTGATTATCTTTTAAATCTTAACTCTTTTTTTCACTTAGGAATCACACCTCGTTTTAAGCTTGCTTATTGTCAACGTTCCCTTTTCTGCTTTTATCTTAGCAAGAAGACTTGAATAATACCAGAGAACTACGACTCATTCGTCTCCCCTTCCATTGCCTGACAAACGCCTGACAAACGCTGTTCTCACCCTGCTAGGCAAAACCAGATAATAACTCAATGTTTACCGTCCCTTGGAAAGGTTGAGCGAGTATCTGACCTCTCTTTCTGCTCAATCTGCTTCCACATAACGAACGTTATAGGGCTCGAGCAGTGGCACCTTGGAGATTTTAATTTCTTTCCTCTCAAAACACTATAGCTCCCAGATACCTCGGCTCTCAGGAAAATGAGGTGAATCCTCAAAACCCCAGCCACCACTCACCATAAACTTCCTTTTCTCATGCTCTCTGTTTAAA
This sequence comes from Pleurodeles waltl, assembly GCF_031143425.1. NCBI lineage: Eukaryota > Metazoa > Chordata > Amphibia > Caudata > Salamandridae > Pleurodeles > Pleurodeles waltl. The sequence continues at coordinate 385,131,375 of NC_090445.1, forward strand.
TGATACAACTTATCTTGTACTTAAAGTGAAAGTGAATGCAGGCAGACTTGTTTGATAGATTTGGTGACCTTGATTGGTTGGGGTGGATAAAGAAGTGAACCTGGTGTCTCAAGAAGTAGAATCAGGATGGGGATGAGGAAAAGAGAAATTGAGCATGGACCACAATCACAGGTTAGAGAAATACGTGTCATGAATGAAATCATTTTAAAAAGTTGACTTCTAGCAGGCATTATTTTTCAAAATTGCAGACAAATTAAAAATGAATTTTGTATTGGAGGAACAATCACAGCACACAAGAGGTACAATCTACTTTAGAGGAATAGCATATTTGGCTAAGGCCTTTGTGTGATGATGCTATCCTTTTGCCATTTATATGAGTTATATTTTATTCAATTTGGTTGATCAACATTTTTTGCAGCTCTTCAATTTATGGCTATTCATGCGACTATACTGTTTTTATTATTCTTGTTATTTAGCAAATTTCTTTTTGAATACACTGATGTGAATGCATAGTTCACAAGTCAGCACATCATAATGCAGTGAAACGAATCGTCCCGAAGGCGATGTGATCCTAGGGACCCGGAGGAGTCAGACAGGAAGATTCTGAATAGAAGTGAATAATCTTTAGCAAGCGCCATCTTTAATCTGAGTTTAATTTTTCCTTTCAGTGAAATGATTTAAAAAAGATAATGCAGTTGCTCCAGGTGAGGCTCGAACTCACAACCTCGGAATGGCTCAGTGCAAGTACTGCTGTATAAGTACCGCGCGCTAACCGATTGCGCCACTGGAGCTCACACATACACCATGAGTCCAACTGCGCCACCTAGAGGTGACTTAGTAGACGACAGGATCGTCATCAACATACCGTATGCAAGATCAGCTCACATGCAAACATGTTACCCTGATTACTACAATTACAGTGGAACCGGAAAAGATTCTATAATTGTCCTGTAACATAAAATTCAGTCTTTTGAAAACCACATTCAATTATATCCTGTCAGTTCCGACAAAGTCTAGGGGAATCTAATTGTTATGTCTCATAAGCACAAAGGAGGAATTTAGCCAGAAAATGATATGTTGGACCCAAGTTGGGGGAAGGTGGGTAGTTGGATATCTTACTTCAACTGTTTTCATTTTAGCTACAGACTAGTGTCAACAGAGTACCTCGTGTGTACAAATGCTTTAAATCCTGTTACAGGGTGGATGAAGTGGGTGAGTGGTTAAGGTGGCGGACTGCCCATACAGTGTGCTCTGCATGTGTGGATACAAATCCCACCATCGTCAAAGTCCGATCATGTTGGTTTTTGAAGGTCAGCACTGCTCCCAGTATAATTACGCTCTCTTTCGAGACACATCCAGAAATCGTTAGATGATCCCATCTGGCTAATCCATTGTAGCAAATACATTAAATAAAATAGAGGGTGTTGTGTTTATTAGAAAGTTAGTCTTTCATGGAGAGCCCAGAAGAATGTCTTTCCTTCAAGCATGGCCTTCTACTTAGTTTGGATATCTGGAAGGAATAGAAAGCAGCTCTTACTTCTAAAGTGTCAGCTGTTTGAAGAGCCATTTATTTATGTCTGCCCTGCACTGACATATCCCTTCTGATGAGTAGTTTCCTGTAAATGTCTCAGATTGCAGAGATACTAACTACTGATATCCATATCCTGAGTAATGTGAGTTCTTTAATATTCTCCTAAGAATATAGAGTTTTGCCACCTTCCACGAAAAGTGCCTTAAGAATGTAGTTTAATGTGTGCCTATATGTTGACATTCATAAGTACATAGGTTTCCACTCATACTCTGAAACTCACAGCTGGCCGCATTCTGCCTTAAGACTACATATGGCACTCTGAGATATGGAAATCCTCCGGCTTTGTAGCTCAGTGGCAAAGCACGGATTTTTTGGAACCAGGGGACACGAGTTCAATCCTCATCAGGATCTTCTGTTTATCTTTTAAATCTTAACTCTTTTCAAGTTATTTCACCTAGGAATCACACCTCGTTTTAAGCTTGCTTATTGTCAACGTTCCCTTTTCTGCTTTTATCTTAGCAAGAAGACTTGAATAATACCAGAGAACTACGACTCATTCGTCTCCCCTTCCGATTGCCTGACAAACGCCTGACAAACGCTGTTCTCACCCTGCTAGGCAAAACCAGATAATAACTCAATGTTTACCGTCCCTTGGAAAGGTTGAGCGAGTATCTGACCTCTCTTTCTGCTCAATCTGCTTCCATATAACGAGCGTTATAGAGCTCGAGCAGTGGCACCTTGGAGATTTTAATTTCTTTCCTCTCAAAACACTATAGCTCCCAGATACCTCGGCTCTCAGGAAAATGAGGTGAATCTTCAAAACCCCAGCCACCACTCACCATAAACTTCCTTTTCTCATGCTCTCTGTTCAAATGATACAACTTATCTTGTACTTAAAGGGAAAGTGAATGCAGGCAGACTTGTATGATAGATTTGGTGACCTGGATTGGTTGGGGTGGATAAAGAAGGGAACCTGGTGCCTCAAGAAGTAGAATCAGGATGGGGATGAGGAAAAGTGAAATTGAGCAGGGACCACAATCACAGGTTAGAGAAATACGTGTCATGAATGAAATCATTTAAAAAAGTTGACTTCTAGCAGGCATTATTTTTCAAAAATGCAGACAAATTAAAAATGAATTTTGTATGAGAGGAACAATCACAGCACACAAGAGCTACAATCTACTTTAGAGGAATTTCATATTTGGCTAAGGCCTTTGTGTGATGATGCTATCCTTTTGTTTTTTATATGAGTTATATTTTATTCAATTTGGTTGATCAACATTTTTTGCAGCTCTTCAATTTATGGCTATTCATGCGACTATACTGTTTTTATTATTCTTGTTATTTAGCAAATTTCTTTTTGAATACACTGATGTGAAAGCATAGTTCACAAGTCAGCACATCATAATACAGTGAAACGAATCGTCCCGAAGGCGATGTGCTCCTAGGGACCCGGAGGAGTCAGACAGGAACATTCTGAATAGAAGTAAATAATCTTTAGCAAGCGCCATCTTTAATCTGAGTTTCATTTTTCAATTCAGTGAAATGATTTAAAAAACATAATGCAGTTGCGCCAGGTGAGGCTCGAACTCACAACTTCAGAATGGCTCAGTGCAAGTACTGCTATATAAGTACTGCGCGCTAACCGATTGCACCACTGGACCTCACACATACCCCCAGCTTCCAACTGCGCCACCTAGAGGTGACTGAGTAGACGACAGGATCGTCATCAACATACCGTATGCAAGATCAGCTCACATGCAAACATGTTACCCTGATTACTACAATTACAGTGGAACCGGAAAAGATTCTATAATTGTCCTGTAACATAAAATTCAGTCTTTTGAAAACCACATTCAATTATATCTCGTCAGTTCCGACAAAGTCTAGGGGAATCTAATTGTTATGTCTCATAAGCACAAAGGAGGAATTTAGCCAGAAAATGATATGTTGGACCCAAGTTGGGGGAAGGTGGGTAGTTGGATATCTTACTTCAACTGTTTTCATTTTAGCTACAGACTATTGTCAACAGAGTACCTCGTGTGTACAAATGATTTAAATCCTGTTACAGGGTGAATGAAGTGGGTGAGTGGTTAAGGTGGCGGACTGCCCATACAGTGTGCTCTGCATGTGTGGATACAAATCCCACCATCGTCAAAGTCCGATCATGTTGGTTTTTGAAGGTCAGCACTGCTCCCAGTATAATTACGCTCTCTTTCGAGACACATCCAGAAATCGTTAGATGATCCCATCTGGCTAATCCATTGTAGCAAATACATTAAATAAAATAGAGGGTGTTGTGTTTATTAGAAAGTTAGTCTTTCATGGAGAGCCCAGAAGAATGTCTTTCCTTCAAGCATGGCCTTCTACTTAGTTTGGATATCTGGAAGGAATAGAAAGCAGCTCTTACTACTAAAGTGTCAGCTGTTTGAAGAGCCATTTATTTATGTCTGCCCTGCACTGACATATCCCTTCTGATGAGTAGTTTCCTGTAAATGTCTCAGATTGCAGAGATACTAACTACTGATATCCATATCCTGAGTAATGTGAGTTCTTTAATATTCTCCTAAGAATATAGAGTTTTGCCACCTTCCACGAAAAGTGCCTTAAGAATGTAGTTTAATGTGTGCCTATATGTTGACATTCATAAGTACATAGGTTTCCACTCATACTCTGAAACTCACAGCTGGCCACATTCTGCCTTAAGACTACATATGGCACTCTGAGGTATGGAAATCCTCCGGCTTTGTAGCTCAGTGGCAAAGCACGGATTTTTTGGAACCAGGGGACACGAGTTCAATCCTCATCAGGGTCTTCTGTTTATCTTTTAAATCTTAACTCTTTTCAAGTTATTTCACCTAGGAATCACACCTCGTTTTAAGCTTGCTTATTGTCAACGTTCCCTTTTCTGCTTTTATCTTAGCAAGAAGACTTGAATAATACCAGAGAACTACGACTCATTCGTCTCCCCTTCCGATTGCCTGACAAACGCCTGACAAACGCTGTTCTCACCCTGCTAGGCAAAACCAGATAATAACTCAATGTTTACCGTCCCTTGGAAAGGTTGAGCGAGTATCTGACCTCTCTTTCTGCTCAATCTGCTTCCACATAACGAGCGTTATAGGGCTCGAGCAGTGGCACCTTGGAGATTTTAATTTCTTTCCTCTCAAAACACTATAGCTCCCAGATACCTCGGCTCTCAGGAAAATGAGGTGAATCCTCAAAACCCCAGCCACCACTCACCATAAACTTCCTTTTCTCATGCTCTCTGTTCAAATGATACAACTTATCTTGTACTTAAAGGGAAAGTGAATGCAGGCAGACTTGTATGATAGATTTGGTGACCTGGATTGGTTGGGGTGGATAAAGAAGGGAACCTGGTGCCTCAAGAAGTAGAATCAGGATGGGGATGAGGAAAAGAGAAATTGAGCAGGGACCACAATCACAGGTTAGAGAAATACGTGTCATGAATGAAATCATTTAAAAAAGTTGACTTCTAGCAGGCATTATTTTTCAAAAATGCAGACAAATTAAAAATGAATTTTGTATTAGAGGAACAATTACAGCACACAAGAGCTACAATCTACTTTAGAGGAATTTCATATTTGGCTAAGGCCTTTGTGTGATGATGCTATCCTTTTGTCATTTATATGAGTTATATTTTATTCAATTTGGTTGATCAACATTTTTTGCAGCTCTTCAATTTATGGCTATTCATGCGACTATACTGTTTTTATTATTCTTGTTATTTAGCAAATTTCTTTTTGAATACACTGATGTGAATGAATAGTTCACAAGTCAGCACATCATAATACAGTGAAACGAATCGTCCCGAAGGCGATGTGCTCCTAGGGACCCGGAGGAGTCAGACAGGAACATTCTGAATAGAAGTAAATAATCTTTAGCAAGCGCCATCTTTAATCTGAGTTTAATTTTTCAATTCAGTGAAATGATTTAAAAAACATAATGCAGTTGCTCCAGGTGAGACTCGAACTCACAACTTCAGCATGGCTCAGTGCAAGTACTGCTACATAAGTACTGCGCGCTAACCGATTGCACCACTGGACCTCACACATACCCCCAGCTTCCAACTGCGCCACCTAGAGGTGACTGAGTAGACGACAGGATCGTCATCAACATACCGTATGCAAGATCAGCTCACATGCAAACATGTTACCCTGATTACTACAATTACAGTGGAACCGGAAAAGATTCTATAATTGTCCTGTAACATAAAATTCAGTCTTTTGAAAACCACATTCAATTATATCTCGTCAGTTCCGACAAAGTCTAGGGGAATCTAATTGTTATGTCTCATAAGCACAAAGGAGGAATTTAGCCAGAAAATGATATGTTGGACCCAAGTTGGGGGAAGGTGGGTAGTTGGATATCTTACTTCAACTGTTTTCATTTTAGCTACAGACTATTCTCAACAGAGTACCTCGTGTGTACAAATGATTTAAATCCTGTTACAGGGTGGATGAAGTGGGTGAGTGGTTAAGGTGGCGGACTGCCCATACAGTGTGCTCTGCATGTGTGGATACAAATCCTACCATCGTCAAAGTCCGATCATGTTGGTTTTTGAAGGTCTGCACTGCTCCCAGTATAATTACGCTCTCTTTCGAGACACATCCAGAAATCGTTAGATGATCCCATCTGGCTAATCCATTGTAGCAAATACATTAAATAAAATAGAGGGTGTTGTGTTTATTAGAAAGTTAGTCGTTCATGGAGAGCCCAGAAGAATGTCTTTCCTTCAAGCATGGCCTTCTACTTAGTTTGGATATCTGGAAGGAATAGGATGCAGCTCCTACTACTAAAGTGTCAGCTGTTTGAAGAGCCATTTATTTATGTCTGCCCTGCACTGACATATCCCTTCTGATGAGTAGTTTCCTGTAAATGTCTCAGATTGCAGAGATACTAACTACTGATATCCATATCCTGAGTAATGTGAGTACTTTAATATTCTCCTAAGAATATAGAGTTTTGCCACCTTCCAAGAAAAGTGCCTTAAGAATGTAGTTTAATTTGTGCCTATATGTTGACATTCATAAGTACATAGGTTTCCACTCATACTCTGAAACTCACAGCTCGCCACCTTCTGCCTTAAGACTACATATGGCACTCTGAGATGTGGAAACTCTCCGGCTTTGTAGCTCAGTGGCAAAGCACTGATTTTTTAGAACCAGGGGACACGAGTTCAATCCTCATCAGGGTCTTCTGTTTATCTTTTAAATCTTAACTCTTTTCAAGTTATTTCACCTAGGAATCACACCTCGTTTTAAGCTTGCTTATTGTCAACGTTCCCTTTTCTGCTTTTATCTTAGCAAGAAGACTTGAATAATACCAGAGAACTACGACTCATTCGTCTCCCCTTCCGATTGCCTGACAAACGCTGTTCTCACCCTGCTAGGCAAAACCAGATAATAACTCAATGTTTACCGTCCCTTGAAAGGTTGAGCGAGTATCCGACCTCTCTTTCTGCTCAATCTGCTTCCACATAACGAGCGTTATAGGGCTCGAGCAGTGGCACCTTGGAGATTTTAATTTCTTTCCTCTCAAAACACTATAGCTCACAGATACCTTGGCTCTCAGGAAAATGAGGTGAATCCTCAAAACCCCAGCCACCACTCACCATAAACTTCCTTTTCTCATGCTCTCTGTTCAAATGATACAACTTATCTTGTACTTGAAGTGAAAGTGAATGCAGGCAGACTTGTTTCATAGATTTGGTGACCTTGATTGGTTGGGGTGGATAAAGAAGTGAACCTGGTGTCTCAAGAAGTAGAATCAGGATGGGGATGAGGAAAAGAGAAATTGAGCAGGGACCACAATCACAGGTTAGAGAAATACGTGTCATGAATGAAATCATTTTAAAAAGTTGACTTCTAGCAGGCATTATTTTTCAAAATTGCAGACAAATTAAAAATGAATTTTGTATTGGAGGAACAATCACAGCACACAAGAGCTACAATCTACTTTAGAGGAATAGCATATTTGGCTAAGGCCTTTGTGTGATGATGCTATCCTTTTTCCATTTATATGAGTTATATTTTATTCAATTTGGTTGATCAACATTTTTTGCAGCTCTTCAATTTATGGCTATTCATGCGACTATACTGTTTTTATTATTCTTGTTATTTATCAAATTTCTTTTTGAATACACTGATGTGAATGCATAGTTCACAAGTCAGCACATCATAATGCAGTGAAACGAACCGTACTGAAGGCGATGTGATCCTAGGGACCCGGAGGAGTCAGACAGGAAGATTCTGAATAGAAGTAAATAATCTTTAGCAAGCGCCATCTTTAATCTGAGTTTAATTTTTACTTTCAGTGAAATGATTTAAAAAAGATAATGCAGTTGCGCCAGGAACTCACAACCTCAGCATGGCTCAGTGCAAGTACTACTGTATAAGTACCGCGCGCTAACCGATTGCGCCACTGGAGCTCACACATACACCATGAGTCCAACTGCGTGACCTAGAGGTGACTCAGTAGACGACAGGATCGTCATCAACATACCGTATGCAAGATCAGCTCACATGCAAACATGTTACCCTGATTACTACAATTACAGTGGAACCGGAAAAGATTCTATAATTGTCCTGTAACATAAAATTCAGTCTTTTGAAAACCACATTCAATTATATCTCGTCAGTTCCGACAAAGTCTAGGGGAATCTAATTGTTATGTCTCATAAGCACAAAGGAGGAATTTAGCCAGAAAATGATATGTTGGACCCAAGTTGGGGGAAGGTGGGTAGTTGGATATCTTAATTCAACTGTTTTCATTTTAGCTACAGACTAGTGTCAACAGAGTACCTCGTGTGTACAAATGCTTTAAATCCTGTTACAGGGTGGATGAAGTGGGTGAGTGGTTAAGGTGGTGGACTGCCCATACAGTGTGCTCTGCATGTGTGGATAAAAATCCCACCATCGTCAAAGTCCGATCATGTTGGTTTTTGAAGGTCAGCACTGCTCCCAGTATAATTACGCTCTCTTTCGAGACACATCCAGAAATCGTTAGATGATCCCATCTGGCTAATCCATTGTAGCAAATACATCAAATAAAATAGAGGGTGTTGTGTTTATTAGAAAGTTAGTCTTTCATGGAGAGCCCAGAAGAATGTCTTTCCTTCAAGCATGGCCTTCTACTTAGTTTGGATATCTGGAAGGAATAGAAAGCAGCTCTTACTACTAAAGTGTCAGCTGTTTGAAGAGCCATTTATTTATGTCTGCCCTGCACTGACATATCCCTTCTGATGAGCAGTTTCCTGTAAATGTCTCAGATTGCAGAGATACTAACTACTGATATCCATATCCTGAGTAATGTGAGTACTTTAATATTCTCCTAAGAATATAGAGTTTTGCCACCTTCCAAGAAAAGTGCCTTAAGAATGTAGTTTAATTTGTGCCTATATGTTGACATTCATAAGTACATAGGCTTCCACTCATACTCTGAAACTCACAGCTGGCCACATTCTGCCTTAAGACTACATATGGCACTCTGAGCTATGGAAACCCTCCGGCTTTGTAGCTCTGTGGCAAAGCACTGATTGTTTAGAACCAGGGGACACGAGTTCAATCCTCATCAGGGTCTTCTGATTATCTTTTAAATCTTAACTCTTTTTTTCACTTAGGAATCACACCTCGTTTTAAGCTTGCTTATTGTCAACGTTCCCTTTTCTGCTTTTATCTTAGCAAGAAGACTTGAATAATACCAGAGAACTACGACTCATTCGTCTCCCCTTCCATTGCCTGACAAACGCCTGACAAACGCTGTTCTCACCCTGCTAGGCAAAACCAGATAATAACTCAATGTTTACCGTCCCTTGGAAAGGTTGAGCGAGTATCTGACCTCTCTTTCTGCTCAATCTGCTTCCACATAACGAACGTTATAGGGCTCGAGCAGTGGCACCTTGGAGATTTTAATTTCTTTCCTCTCAAAACACTATAGCTCCCAGATACCTCGGCTCTCAGGAAAATGAGGTGAATCCTCAAAACCCCAGCCACCACTCACCATAAACTTCCTTTTCTCATGCTCTCTGTTTAAATGATACAACTTATCTTGTACTTAAAGTGAAAGTGAATGCAGGCAGACTTGTTTGATAGATTTGGTGACCTTGATTGGTTGGGGTGGATAAAGAAGTGAACCTGGTGTCTCAAGAAGTAGAATCAGGATGGGGATGAGGAAAAGAGAAATTGAGCATGGACCACAATCACAGGTTAGAGAAATACGTGTCATGAATGAAATCATTTTAAAAAGTTGACTTCTAGCAGGCATTATTTTTCAAAATTGCAGACAAATTAAAAATGAATTTTGTATTGGAGGAACAATCACAGCACACAAGAGGTACAATCTACTTTAGAGGAATAGCATATTTGGCTAAGGCCTTTGTGTGATGATGCTATCCTTTTGCCATTTATATGAGTTATATTTTATTCAATTTGGTTGATCAACATTTTTTGCAGCTCTTCAATTTATGGCTATTCATGCGACTATACTGTTTTTATTATTCTTGTTATTTAGCAAATTTCTTTTTGAATACACTGATGTGAATGCATAGTTCACAAGTCAGCACATCATAATGCAGTGAAACGAATCGTCCCGAAGGCGATGTGATCCTAGGGACCCGGAGGAGTCAGACAGGAAGATTCTGAATAGAAGTGAATAATCTTTAGCAAGCGCCATCTTTAATCTGAGTTTAATTTTTCCTTTCAGTGAAATGATTTAAAAAAGATAATGCAGTTGCTCCAGGTGAGGCTCGAACTCACAACCTCGGAATGGCTCAGTGCAAGTACTGCTGTATAAGTACCGCGCGCTAACCGATTGCGCCACTGGAGCTCACACATACACCATGAGTCCAACTGCGCCACCTAGAGGTGACTTAGTAGACGACAGGATCGTCATCAACATACCGTATGCAAGATCAGCTCACATGCAAACATGTTACCCTGATTACTACAATTACAGTGGAACCGGAAAAGATTCTATAATTGTCCTGTAACATAAAATTCAGTCTTTTGAAAACCACATTCAATTATATCCTGTCAGTTCCGACAAAGTCTAGGGGAATCTAATTGTTATGTCTCATAAGCACAAAGGAGGAATTTAGCCAGAAAATGATATGTTGGACCCAAGTTGGGGGAAGGTGGGTAGTTGGATATCTTACTTCAACTGTTTTCATTTTAGCTACAGACTAGTGTCAACAGAGTACCTCGTGTGTACAAATGCTTTAAATCCTGTTACAGGGTGGATGAAGTGGGTGAGTGGTTAAGGTGGCGGACTGCCCATACAGTGTGCTCTGCATGTGTGGATACAAATCCCACCATCGTCAAAGTCCGATCATGTTGGTTTTTGAAGGTCAGCACTGCTCCCAGTATAATTACGCTCTCTTTCGAGACACATCCAGAAATCGTTAGATGATCCCATCTGGCTAATCCATTGTAGCAAATACATTAAATAAAATAGAGGGTGTTGTGTTTATTAGAAAGTTAGTCTTTCATGGAGAGCCCAGAAGAATGTCTTTCCTTCAAGCATGGCCTTCTACTTAGTTTGGATATCTGGAAGGAATAGAAAGCAGCTCTTACTTCTAAAGTGTCAGCTGTTTGAAGAGCCATTTATTTATGTCTGCCCTGCACTGACATATCCCTTCTGATGAGTAGTTTCCTGTAAATGTCTCAGATTGCAGAGATACTAACTACTGATATCCATATCCTGAGTAATGTGAGTTCTTTAATATTCTCCTAAGAATATAGAGTTTTGCCACCTTCCACGAAAAGTGCCTTAAGAATGTAGTTTAATGTGTGCCTATATGTTGACATTCATAAGTACATAGGTTTCCACTCATACTCTGAAACTCACAGCTGGCCGCATTCTGCCTTAAGACTACATATGGCACTCTGAGATATGGAAATCCTCCGGCTTTGTAGCTCAGTGGCAAAGCACGGATTTTTTGGAACCAGGGGACACGAGTTCAATCCTCATCAGGATCTTCTGTTTATCTTTTAAATCTTAACTCTTTTCAAGTTATTTCACCTAGGAATCACACCTCGTTTTAAGCTTGCTTATTGTCAACGTTCCCTTTTCTGCTTTTATCTTAGCAAGAAGACTTGAATAATACCAGAGAACTACGACTCATTCGTCTCCCCTTCCGATTGCCTGACAAACGCCTGACAAACGCTGTTCTCACCCTGCTAGGCAAAACCAGATAATAACTCAATGTTTACCGTCCCTTGGAAAGGTTGAGCGAGTATCTGACCTCTCTTTCTGCTCAATCTGCTTCCATATAACGAGCGTTATAGAGCTCGAGCAGTGGCACCTTGGAGATTTTAATTTCTTTCCTCTCAAAACACTATAGCTCCCAGATACCTCGGCTCTCAGGAAAATGAGGTGAATCTTCAAAACCCCAGCCACCACTCACCATAAACTTCCTTTTCTCATGCTCTCTGTTCAAATGATACAACTTATCTTGTACTTAAAGGGAAAGTGAATGCAGGCAGACTTGTATGATAGATTTGGTGACCTGGATTGGTTGGGGTGGATAAAGAAGGGAACCTGGTGCCTCAAGAAGTAGAATCAGGATGGGGATGAGGAAAAGTGAAATTGAGCAGGGACCACAATCACAGGTTAGAGAAATACGTGTCATGAATGAAATCATTTAAAAAAGTTGACTTCTAGCAGGCATTATTTTTCAAAAATGCAGACAAATTAAAAATGAATTTTGTATGAGAGGAACAATCACAGCACACAAGAGCTACAATCTACTTTAGAGGAATTTCATATTTGGCTAAGGCCTTTGTGTGATGATGCTATCCTTTTGTTTTTTATATGAGTTATATTTTATTCAATTTGGTTGATCAACATTTTTTGCAGCTCTTCAATTTATGGCTATTCATGCGACTATACTGTTTTTATTATTCTTGTTATTTAGCAAATTTCTTTTTGAATACACTGATGTGAAAGCATAGTTCACAAGTCAGCACATCATAATACAGTGAAACGAATCGTCCCGAAGGCGATGTGCTCCTAGGGACCCGGAGGAGTCAGACAGGAACATTCTGAATAGAAGTAAATAATCTTTAGCAAGCGCCATCTTTAATCTGAGTTTCATTTTTCAATTCAGTGAAATGATTTAAAAAACATAATGCAGTTGCGCCAGGTGAGGCTCGAACTCACAACTTCAGAATGGCTCAGTGCAAGTACTGCTATATAAGTACTGCGCGCTAACCGATTGCACCACTGGACCTCACACATACCCCCAGCTTCCAACTGCGCCACCTAGAGGTGACTGAGTAGACGACAGGATCGTCATCAACATACCGTATGCAAGATCAGCTCACATGCAAACATGTTACCCTGATTACTACAATTACAGTGGAACCGGAAAAGATTCTATAATTGTCCTGTAACATAAAATTCAGTCTTTTGAAAACCACATTCAATTATATCTCGTCAGTTCCGACAAAGTCTAGGGGAATCTAATTGTTATGTCTCATAAGCACAAAGGAGGAATTTAGCCAGAAAATGATATGTTGGACCCAAGTTGGGGGAAGGTGGGTAGTTGGATATCTTACTTCAACTGTTTTCATTTTAGCTACAGACTATTGTCAACAGAGTACCTCGTGTGTACAAATGATTTAAATCCTGTTACAGGGTGAATGAAGTGGGTGAGTGGTTAAGGTGGCGGACTGCCCATACAGTGTGCTCTGCATGTGTGGATACAAATCCCACCATCGTCAAAGTCCGATCATGTTGGTTTTTGAAGGTCAGCACTGCTCCCAGTATAATTACGCTCTCTTTCGAGACACATCCAGAAATCGTTAGATGATCCCATCTGGCTAATCCATTGTAGCAAATACATTAAATAAAATAGAGGGTGTTGTGTTTATTAGAAAGTTAGTCTTTCATGGAGAGCCCAGAAGAATGTCTTTCCTTCAAGCATGGCCTTCTACTTAGTTTGGATATCTGGAAGGAATAGAAAGCAGCTCTTACTACTAAAGTGTCAGCTGTTTGAAGAGCCATTTATTTATGTCTGCCCTGCACTGACATATCCCTTCTGATGAGTAGTTTCCTGTAAATGTCTCAGATTGCAGAGATACTAACTACTGATATCCATATCCTGAGTAATGTGAGTTCTTTAATATTCTCCTAAGAATATAGAGTTTTGCCACCTTCCACGAAAAGTGCCTTAAGAATGTAGTTTAATGTGTGCCTATATGTTGACATTCATAAGTACATAGGTTTCCACTCATACTCTGAAACTCACAGCTGGCCACATTCTGCCTTAAGACTACATATGGCACTCTGAGGTATGGAAATCCTCCGGCTTTGTAGCTCAGTGGCAAAGCACGGATTTTTTGGAACCAGGGGACACGAGTTCAATCCTCATCAGGGTCTTCTGTTTATCTTTTAAATCTTAACTCTTTTCAAGTTATTTCACCTAGGAATCACACCTCGTTTTAAGCTTGCTTATTGTCAACGTTCCCTTTTCTGCTTTTATCTTAGCAAGAAGACTTGAATAATACCAGAGAACTACGACTCATTCGTCTCCCCTTCCGATTGCCTGACAAACGCCTGACAAACGCTGTTCTCACCCTGCTAGGCAAAACCAGATAATAACTCAATGTTTACCGTCCCTTGGAAAGGTTGAGCGAGTATCTGACCTCTCTTTCTGCTCAATCTGCTTCCACATAACGAGCGTTATAGGGCTCGAGCAGTGGCACCTTGGAGATTTTAATTTCTTTCCTCTCAAAACACTATAGCTCCCAGATACCTCGGCTCTCAGGAAAATGAGGTGAATCCTCAAAACCCCAGCCACCACTCACCATAAACTTCCTTTTCTCATGCTCTCTGTTCAAATGATACAACTTATCTTGTACTTAAAGGGAAAGTGAATGCAGGCAGACTTGTATGATAGATTTGGTGACCTGGATTGGTTGGGGTGGATAAAGAAGGGAACCTGGTGCCTCAAGAAGTAGAATCAGGATGGGGATGAGGAAAAGAGAAATTGAGCAGGGACCACAATCACAGGTTAGAGAAATACGTGTCATGAATGAAATCATTTAAAAAAGTTGACTTCTAGCAGGCATTATTTTTCAAAAATGCAGACAAATTAAAAATGAATTTTGTATTAGAGGAACAATCACAGCACACAAGAGCTACAATCTACTTTAGAGGAATTTCATATTTGGCTAAGGCCTTTGTGTGATGATGCTATCCTTTTGTCATTTATATGAGTTATATTTTATTCAATTTGGTTGATCAACATTTTTTGCAGCTCTTCAATTTATGGCTATTCATGCGACTATACTGTTTTTATTATTCTTGTTATTTAGCAAATTTCTTTTTGAATACACTGATGTGAATGAATAGTTCACAAGTCAGCACATCATAATACAGTGAAACGAATCGTCCCGAAGGCGATGTGCTCCTAGGGACCCGGAGGAGTCAGACAGGAACATTCTGAATAGAAGTAAATAATCTTTAGCAAGCGCCATCTTTAATCTGAGTTTAATTTTTCAATTCAGTGAAATGATTTAAAAAACATAATGCAGTTGCTCCAGGTGAGACTCGAACTCACAACTTCAGCATGGCTCAGTGCAAGTACTGCTACATAAGTACTGCGCGCTAACCGATTGCACCACTGGACCTCACACATACCCCCAGCTTCCAACTGCGCCACCTAGAGGTGACTGAGTAGACGACAGGATCGTCATCAACATACCGTATGCAAGATCAGCTCACATGCAAACATGTTACCCTGATTACTACAATTACAGTGGAACCGGAAAAGATTCTATAATTGTCCTGTAACATAAAATTCAGTCTTTTGAAAACCACATTCAATTATATCTCGTCAGTTCCGACAAAGTCTAGGGGAATCTAATTGTTATGTCTCATAAGCACAAAGGAGGAATTTAGCCAGAAAATGATATGTTGGACCCAAGTTGGGGGAAGGTGGGTAGTTGGATATCTTACTTCAACTGTTTTCATTTTAGCTACAGACTATTCTCAACAGAGTACCTCGTGTGTACAAATGATTTAAATCCTGTTACAGGGTGGATGAAGTGGGTGAGTGGTTAAGGTGGCGGACTGCCCATACAGTGTGCTCTGCATGTGTGGATACAAATCCTACCATCGTCAAAGTCCGATCATGTTGGTTTTTGAAGGTCTGCACTGCTCCCAGTATAATTACGCTCTCTTTCGAGACACATCCAGAAATCGTTAGATGATCCCATCTGGCTAATCCATTGTAGCAAATACATTAAATAAAATAGAGGGTGTTGTGTTTATTAGAAAGTTAGTCGTTCATGGAGAGCCCAGAAGAATGTCTTTCCTTCAAGCATGGCCTTCTACTTAGTTTGGATATCTGGAAGGAATAGGATGCAGCTCCTACTACTAAAGTGTCAGCTGTTTGAAGAGCCATTTATTTATGTCTGCCCTGCACTGACATATCCCTTCTGATGAGTAGTTTCCTGTAAATGTCTCAGATTGCAGAGATACTAACTACTGATATCCATATCCTGAGTAATGTGAGTACTTTAATATTCTCCTAAGAATATAGAGTTTTGCCACCTTCCAAGAAAAGTGCCTTAAGAATGTAGTTTAATTTGTGCCTATATGTTGACATTCATAAGTACATAGGTTTCCACTCATACTCTGAAACTCACAGCTCGCCACCTTCTGCCTTAAGACTACATATGGCACTCTGAGATGTGGAAACTCTCCGGCTTTGTAGCTCAGTGGCAAAGCACTGATTTTTTAGAACCAGGGGACACGAGTTCAATCCTCATCAGGGTCTTCTGTTTATCTTTTAAATCTTAACTCTTTTCAAGTTATTTCACCTAGGAATCACACCTCGTTTTAAGCTTGCTTATTGTCAACGTTCCCTTTTCTGCTTTTATCTTAGCAAGAAGACTTGAATAATACCAGAGAACTACGACTCATTCGTCTCCCCTTCCGATTGCCTGACAAACGCTGTTCTCACCCTGCTAGGCAAAACCAGATAATAACTCAATGTTTACCGTCCCTTGAAAGGTTGAGCGAGTATCCGACCTCTCTTTCTGCTCAATCTGCTTCCACATAACGAGCGTTATAGGGCTCGAGCAGTGGCACCTTGGAGATTTTAATTTCTTTCCTCTCAAAACACTATAGCTCACAGATACCTTGGCTCTCAGGAAAATGAGGTGAATCCTCAAAACCCCAGCCACCACTCACCATAAACTTCCTTTTCTCATGCTCTCTGTTCAAATGATACAACTTATCTTGTACTTGAAGTGAAAGTGAATGCAGGCAGACTTGTTTCATAGATTTGGTGACCTTGATTGGTTGGGGTGGATAAAGAAGTGAACCTGGTGTCTCAAGAAGTAGAATCAGGATGGGGATGAGGAAAAGAGAAATTGAGCAGGGACCACAATCACAGGTTAGAGAAATACGTGTCATGAATGAAATCATTTTAAAAAGTTGACTTCTAGCAGGCATTATTTTTCAAAATTGCAGACAAATTAAAAATGAATTTTGTATTGGAGGAACAATCACAGCACACAAGAGCTACAATCTACTTTAGAGGAATAGCATATTTGGCTAAGGCCTTTGTGTGATGATGCTATCCTTTTTCCATTTATATGAGTTATATTTTATTCAATTTGGTTGATCAACATTTTTTGCAGCTCTTCAATTTATGGCTATTCATGCGACTATACTGTTTTTATTATTCTTGTTATTTATCAAATTTCTTTTTGAATACACTGATGTGAATGCATAGTTCACAAGTCAGCACATCATAATGCAGTGAAACGAACCGTACTGAAGGCGATGTGATCCTAGGGACCCGGAGGAGTCAGACAGGAAGATTCTGAATAGAAGTAAATAATCTTTAGCAAGCGCCATCTTTAATCTGAGTTTAATTTTTACTTTCAGTGAAATGATTTAAAAAAGATAATGCAGTTGCGCCAGGAACTCACAACCTCAGCATGGCTCAGTGCAAGTACTACTGTATAAGTACCGCGCGCTAACCGATTGCGCCACTGGAGCTCACACATACACCATGAGTCCAACTGCGTGACCTAGAGGTGACTCAGTAGACGACAGGATCGTCATCAACATACCGTATGCAAGATCAGCTCACATGCAAACATGTTACCCTGATTACTACAATTACAGTGGAACCGGAAAAGATTCTATAATTGTCCTGTAACATAAAATTCAGTCTTTTGAAAACCACATTCAATTATATCTCGTCAGTTCCGACAAAGTCTAGGGGAATCTAATTGTTATGTCTCATAAGCACAAAGGAGGAATTTAGCCAGAAAATGATATGTTGGACCCAAGTTGGGGGAAGGTGGGTAGTTGGATATCTTAATTCAACTGTTTTCATTTTAGCTACAGACTAGTGTCAACAGAGTACCTCGTGTGTACAAATGCTTTAAATCCTGTTACAGGGTGGATGAAGTGGGTGAGTGGTTAAGGTGGTGGACTGCCCATACAGTGTGCTCTGCATGTGTGGATAAAAATCCCACCATCGTCAAAGTCCGATCATGTTGGTTTTTGAAGGTCAGCACTGCTCCCAGTATAATTACGCTCTCTTTCGAGACACATCCAGAAATCGTTAGATGATCCCATCTGGCTAATCCATTGTAGCAAATACATCAAATAAAATAGAGGGTGTTGTGTTTATTAGAAAGTTAGTCTTTCATGGAGAGCCCAGAAGAATGTCTTTCCTTCAAGCATGGCCTTCTACTTAGTTTGGATATCTGGAAGGAATAGAAAGCAGCTCTTACTACTAAAGTGTCAGCTGTTTGAAGAGCCATTTATTTATGTCTGCCCTGCACTGACATATCCCTTCTGATGAGCAGTTTCCTGTAAATGTCTCAGATTGCAGAGATACTAACTACTGATATCCATATCCTGAGTAATGTGAGTACTTTAATATTCTCCTAAGAATATAGAGTTTTGCCACCTTCCAAGAAAAGTGCCTTAAGAATGTAGTTTAATTTGTGCCTATATGTTGACATTCATAAGTACATAGGCTTCCACTCATACTCTGAAACTCACAGCTGGCCACATTCTGCCTTAAGACTACATATGGCACTCTGAGCTATGGAAACCCTCCGGCTTTGTAGCTCTGTGGCAAAGCACTGATTGTTTAGAACCAGGGGACACGAGTTCAATCCTCATCAGGGTCTTCTGATTATCTTTTAAATCTTAACTCTTTTTTTCACTTAGGAATCACACCTCGTTTTAAGCTTGCTTATTGTCAACGTTCCCTTTTCTGCTTTTATCTTAGCAAGAAGACTTGAATAATACCAGAGAACTACGACTCATTCGTCTCCCCTTCCATTGCCTGACAAACGCCTGACAAACGCTGTTCTCACCCTGCTAGGCAAAACCAGATAATAACTCAATGTTTACCGTCCCTTGGAAAGGTTGAGCGAGTATCTGACCTCTCTTTCTGCTCAATCTGCTTCCACATAACGAACGTTATAGGGCTCGAGCAGTGGCACCTTGGAGATTTTAATTTCTTTCCTCTCAAAACACTATAGCTCCCAGATACCTCGGCTCTCAGGAAAATGAGGTGAATCCTCAAAACCCCAGCCACCACTCACCATAAACTTCCTTTTCTCATGCTCTCTGTTTAAATGATACAACTTATCTTGTACTTAAAGTGAAAGTGAATGCAGGCAGACTTGTTTGATAGATTTGGTGACCTTGATTGGTTGGGGTGGATAAAGAAGTGAACCTGGTGTCTCAAGAAGTAGAATCAGGATGGGGATGAGGAAAAGAGAAATTGAGCATGGACCACAATCACAGGTTAGAGAAATACGTGTCATGAATGAAATCATTTTAAAAAGTTGACTTCTAGCAGGCATTATTTTTCAAAATTGCAGACAAATTAAAAATGAATTTTGTATTGGAGGAACAATCACAGCACACAAGAGGTACAATCTACTTTAGAGGAATAGCATATTTGGCTAAGGCCTTTGTGTGATGATGCTATCCTTTTGCCATTTATATGAGTTATATTTTATTCAATTTGGTTGATCAACATTTTTTGCAGCTCTTCAATTTATGGCTATTCATGCGACTATACTGTTTTTATTATTCTTGTTATTTAGCAAATTTCTTTTTGAATACACTGATGTGAATGCATAGTTCACAAGTCAGCACATCATAATGCAGTGAAACGAATCGTCCCGAAGGCGATGTGATCCTAGGGACCCGGAGGAGTCAGACAGGAAGATTCTGAATAGAAGTGAATAATCTTTAGCAAGCGCCATCTTTAATCTGAGTTTAATTTTTCCTTTCAGTGAAATGATTTAAAAAAGATAATGCAGTTGCTCCAGGTGAGGCTCGAACTCACAACCTCGGAATGGCTCAGTGCAAGTACTGCTGTATAAGTACCGCGCGCTAACCGATTGCGCCACTGGAGCTCACACATACACCATGAGTCCAACTGCGCCACCTAGAGGTGACTTAGTAGACGACAGGATCGTCATCAACATACCGTATGCAAGATCAGCTCACATGCAAACATGTTACCCTGATTACTACAATTACAGTGGAACCGGAAAAGATTCTATAATTGTCCTGTAACATAAAATTCAGTCTTTTGAAAACCACATTCAATTATATCCTGTCAGTTCCGACAAAGTCTAGGGGAATCTAATTGTTATGTCTCATAAGCACAAAGGAGGAATTTAGCCAGAAAATGATATGTTGGACCCAAGTTGGGGGAAGGTGGGTAGTTGGATATCTTACTTCAACTGTTTTCATTTTAGCTACAGACTAGTGTCAACAGAGTACCTCGTGTGTACAAATGCTTTAAATCCTGTTACAGGGTGGATGAAGTGGGTGAGTGGTTAAGGTGGCGGACTGCCCATACAGTGTGCTCTGCATGTGTGGATACAAATCCCACCATCGTCAAAGTCCGATCATGTTGGTTTTTGAAGGTCAGCACTGCTCCCAGTATAATTACGCTCTCTTTCGAGACACATCCAGAAATCGTTAGATGATCCCATCTGGCTAATCCATTGTAGCAAATACATTAAATAAAATAGAGGGTGTTGTGTTTATTAGAAAGTTAGTCTTTCATGGAGAGCCCAGAAGAATGTCTTTCCTTCAAGCATGGCCTTCTACTTAGTTTGGATATCTGGAAGGAATAGAAAGCAGCTCTTACTTCTAAAGTGTCAGCTGTTTGAAGAGCCATTTATTTATGTCTGCCCTGCACTGACATATCCCTTCTGATGAGTAGTTTCCTGTAAATGTCTCAGATTGCAGAGATACTAACTACTGATATCCATATCCTGAGTAATGTGAGTTCTTTAATATTCTCCTAAGAATATAGAGTTTTGCCACCTTCCACGAAAAGTGCCTTAAGAATGTAGTTTAATGTGTGCCTATATGTTGACATTCATAAGTACATAGGTTTCCACTCATACTCTGAAACTCACAGCTGGCCGCATTCTGCCTTAAGACTACATATGGCACTCTGAGATATGGAAATCCTCCGGCTTTGTAGCTCAGTGGCAAAGCACGGATTTTTTGGAACCAGGGGACACGAGTTCAATCCTCATCAGGATCTTCTGTTTATCTTTTAAATCTTAACTCTTTTCAAGTTATTTCACCTAGGAATCACACCTCGTTTTAAGCTTGCTTATTGTCAACGTTCCCTTTTCTGCTTTTATCTTAGCAAGAAGACTTGAATAATACCAGAGAACTACGACTCATTCGTCTCCCCTTCCGATTGCCTGACAAACGCCTGACAAACGCTGTTCTCACCCTGCTAGGCAAAACCAGATAATAACTCAATGTTTACCGTCCCTTGGAAAGGTTGAGCGAGTATCTGACCTCTCTTTCTGCTCAATCTGCTTCCATATAACGAGCGTTATAGAGCTCGAGCAGTGGCACCTTGGAGATTTTAATTTCTTTCCTCTCAAAACACTATAGCTCCCAGATACCTCGGCTCTCAGGAAAATGAGGTGAATCTTCAAAACCCCAGCCACCACTCACCATAAACTTCCTTTTCTCATGCTCTCTGTTCAAATGATACAACTTATCTTGTACTTAAAGGGAAAGTGAATGCAGGCAGACTTGTATGATAGATTTGGTGACCTGGATTGGTTGGGGTGGATAAAGAAGGGAACCTGGTGCCTCAAGAAGTAGAATCAGGATGGGGATGAGGAAAAGTGAAATTGAGCAGGGACCACAATCACAGGTTAGAGAAATACGTGTCATGAATGAAATCATTTAAAAAAGTTGACTTCTAGCAGGCATTATTTTTCAAAAATGCAGACAAATTAAAAATGAATTTTGTATGAGAGGAACAATCACAGCACACAAGAGCTACAATCTACTTTAGAGGAATTTCATATTTGGCTAAGGCCTTTGTGTGATGATGCTATCCTTTTGTTTTTTATATGAGTTATATTTTATTCAATTTGGTTGATCAACATTTTTTGCAGCTCTTCAATTTATGGCTATTCATGCGACTATACTGTTTTTATTATTCTTGTTATTTAGCAAATTTCTTTTTGAATACACTGATGTGAAAGCATAGTTCACAAGTCAGCACATCATAATACAGTGAAACGAATCGTCCCGAAGGCGATGTGCTCCTAGGGACCCGGAGGAGTCAGACAGGAACATTCTGAATAGAAGTAAATAATCTTTAGCAAGCGCCATCTTTAATCTGAGTTTCATTTTTCAATTCAGTGAAATGATTTAAAAAACATAATGCAGTTGCGCCAGGTGAGGCTCGAACTCACAACTTCAGAATGGCTCAGTGCAAGTACTGCTATATAAGTACTGCGCGCTAACCGATTGCACCACTGGACCTCACACATACCCCCAGCTTCCAACTGCGCCACCTAGAGGTGACTGAGTAGACGACAGGATCGTCATCAACATACCGTATGCAAGATCAGCTCACATGCAAACATGTTACCCTGATTACTACAATTACAGTGGAACCGGAAAAGATTCTATAATTGTCCTGTAACATAAAATTCAGTCTTTTGAAAACCACATTCAATTATATCTCGTCAGTTCCGACAAAGTCTAGGGGAATCTAATTGTTATGTCTCATAAGCACAAAGGAGGAATTTAGCCAGAAAATGATATGTTGGACCCAAGTTGGGGGAAGGTGGGTAGTTGGATATCTTACTTCAACTGTTTTCATTTTAGCTACAGACTATTGTCAACAGAGTACCTCGTGTGTACAAATGATTTAAATCCTGTTACAGGGTGAATGAAGTGGGTGAGTGGTTAAGGTGGCGGACTGCCCATACAGTGTGCTCTGCATGTGTGGATACAAATCCCACCATCGTCAAAGTCCGATCATGTTGGTTTTTGAAGGTCAGCACTGCTCCCAGTATAATTACGCTCTCTTTCGAGACACATCCAGAAATCGTTAGATGATCCCATCTGGCTAATCCATTGTAGCAAATACATTAAATAAAATAGAGGGTGTTGTGTTTATTAGAAAGTTAGTCTTTCATGGAGAGCCCAGAAGAATGTCTTTCCTTCAAGCATGGCCTTCTACTTAGTTTGGATATCTGGAAGGAATAGAAAGCAGCTCTTACTACTAAAGTGTCAGCTGTTTGAAGAGCCATTTATTTATGTCTGCCCTGCACTGACATATCCCTTCTGATGAGTAGTTTCCTGTAAATGTCTCAGATTGCAGAGATACTAACTACTGATATCCATATCCTGAGTAATGTGAGTTCTTTAATATTCTCCTAAGAATATAGAGTTTTGCCACCTTCCACGAAAAGTGCCTTAAGAATGTAGTTTAATGTGTGCCTATATGTTGACATTCATAAGTACATAGGTTTCCACTCATACTCTGAAACTCACAGCTGGCCACATTCTGCCTTAAGACTACATATGGCACTCTGAGGTATGGAAATCCTCCGGCTTTGTAGCTCAGTGGCAAAGCACGGATTTTTTGGAACCAGGGGACACGAGTTCAATCCTCATCAGGGTCTTCTGTTTATCTTTTAAATCTTAACTCTTTTCAAGTTATTTCACCTAGGAATCACACCTCGTTTTAAGCTTGCTTATTGTCAACGTTCCCTTTTCTGCTTTTATCTTAGCAAGAAGACTTGAATAATACCAGAGAACTACGACTCATTCGTCTCCCCTTCCGATTGCCTGACAAACGCCTGACAAACGCTGTTCTCACCCTGCTAGGCAAAACCAGATAATAACTCAATGTTTACCGTCCCTTGGAAAGGTTGAGCGAGTATCTGACCTCTCTTTCTGCTCAATCTGCTTCCACATAACGAGCGTTATAGGGCTCGAGCAGTGGCACCTTGGAGATTTTAATTTCTTTCCTCTCAAAACACTATAGCTCCCAGATACCTCGGCTCTCAGGAAAATGAGGTGAATCCTCAAAACCCCAGCCACCACTCACCATAAACTTCCTTTTCTCATGCTCTCTGTTCAAATGATACAACTTATCTTGTACTTAAAGGGAAAGTGAATGCAGGCAGACTTGTATGATAGATTTGGTGACCTGGATTGGTTGGGGTGGATAAAGAAGGGAACCTGGTGCCTCAAGAAGTAGAATCAGGATGGGGATGAGGAAAAGAGAAATTGAGCAGGGACCACAATCACAGGTTAGAGAAATACGTGTCATGAATGAAATCATTTAAAAAAGTTGACTTCTAGCAGGCATTATTTTTCAAAAATGCAGACAAATTAAAAATGAATTTTGTATTAGAGGAACAATCACAGCACACAAGAGCTACAATCTACTTTAGAGGAATTTCATATTTGGCTAAGGCCTTTGTGTGATGATGCTATCCTTTTGTCATTTATATGAGTTATATTTTATTCAATTTGGTTGATCAACATTTTTTGCAGCTCTTCAATTTATGGCTATTCATGCGACTATACTGTTTTTATTATTCTTGTTATTTAGCAAATTTCTTTTTGAATACACTGATGTGAATGCATAGTTCACAAGTCAGCACATCATAATACAGTGAAACGAATCGTCCCGAAGGCGATGTGCTCCTAGGGACCCGGAGGAGTCAGACAGGAACATTCTGAATAGAAGTAAATAATCTTTAGCAAGCGCCATCTTTAATCTGAGTTTAATTTTTCAATTCAGTGAAATGATTTAAAAAACATAATGCAGTTGCTCCAGGTGAGGCTCGAACTCACAACTTCAGCATGGCTCAGTGCAAGTACTGCTACATAAGTACTGCGCGCTAACCGATTGCACCACTGGACCTCACACATACCCCCAGCTTCCAACTGCGCCACCTAGAGGTGACTGAGTAGACGACAGGATCGTCATCAACATACCGTATGCAAGATCAGCTCACATGCAAACATGTTACCCTGATTACTACAATTACAGTGGAACCGGAAAAGATTCTATAATTGTCCTGTAACATAAAATTCAGTCTTTTGAAAACCACATTCAATTATATCTCGTCAGTTCCGACAAAGTCTAGGGGAATCTAATTGTTATGTCTCATAAGCACAAAGGAGGAATTTAGCCAGAAAATGATATGTTGGACCCAAGTTGGGGGAAGGTGGGTAGTTGGATATCTTACTTCAACTGTTTTCATTTTAGCTACAGACTATTGTCAACAGAGTACCTCGTGTGTACAAATGATTTAAATCCTGTTACAGGGTGGATGAAGTGGGTGAGTGGTTAAGGTGGCGGACTGCCCATACAGTGTGCTCTGCATGTGTGGATACAAATCCTACCATCGTCAAAGTCCGATCATGTTGGTTTTTGAAGGTCTGCACTGCTCCCAGTATAATTACGCTCTCTTTCGAGACACATCCAGAAATCGTTAGATGATCCCATCTGGCTAATCCATTGTAGCAAATACATTAAATAAAATAGAGGGTGTTGTGTTTATTAGAAAGTTAGTCGTTCATGGAGAGCCCAGAAGAATGTCTTTCCTTCAAGCATGGCCTTCTACTTAGTTTGGATATCTGGAAGGAATAGGATGCAGCTCCTACTACTAAAGTGTCAGCTGTTTGAAGAGCCATTTATTTATGTCTGCCCTGCACTGACATATCCCTTCTGATGAGTAGTTTCCTGTAAATGTCTCAGATTGCAGAGATACTAACTACTGATATCCATATCCTGAGTAATGTGAGTACTTTAATATTCTCCTAAGAATATAGAGTTTTGCCACCTTCCAAGAAAAGTGCCTTAAGAATGTAGTTTAATTTGTGCCTATATGTTGACATTCATAAGTACATAGGTTTCCACTCATACTCTGAAACTCACAGCTCGCCACCTTCTGCCTTAAGACTACATATGGCACTCTGAGATGTGGAAACTCTCCGGCTTTGTAGCTCAGTGGCAAAGCACTGATTTTTTAGAACCAGGGGACACGAGTTCAATCCTCATCAGGGTCTTCTGTTTATCTTTTAAATCTTAACTCTTTTCAAGTTATTTCACCTAGGAATCACACCTCGTTTTAAGCTTGCTTATTGTCAACGTTCCCTTTTCTGCTTTTATCTTAGCAAGAAGACTTGAATAATACCAGAGAACTACGACTCATTCGTCTCCCCTTCCGATTGCCTGACAAACGCTGTTCTCACCCTGCTAGGCAAAACCAGATAATAACTCAATGTTTACCGTCCCTTGAAAGGTTGAGCGAGTATCTGACCTCTCTTTCTGCTCAATCTGCTTCCACATAACGAGCGTTATAGGGCTCGAGCAGTGGCACCTTGGAGATTTTAATTTCTTTCCTCTCAAAACACTATAGCTCACAGATACCTTGGCTCTCAGGAAAATGAGGTGAATCCTCAAAACCCCAGCCACCACTCACCATAAACTTCCTTTTCTCATGCTCTCTGTTCAAATGATACAACTTATCTTGTACTTGAAGTGAAAGTGAATGCAGGCAGACTTGTTTCATAGATTTGGTGACCTTGATTGGTTGGGGTGGATAAAGAAGTGAACCTGGTGTCTCAAGAAGTAGAATCAGGATGGGGATGAGGAAAAGAGAAATTGAGCAGGGACCACAATCACAGGTTAGAGAAATACGTGTCATGAATGAAATCATTTTAAAAAGTTGACTTCTAGCAGGCATTATTTTTCAAAATTGCAGACAAATTAAAAATGAATTTTGTATTGGAGGAACAATCACAGCACACAAGAGCTACAATCTACTTTAGAGGAATAGCATATTTGGCTAAGGCCTTTGTGTGATGATGCTATCCTTTTGCCATTTATATGAGTTATATTTTATTCAATTTGGTTGATCAACATTTTTTGCAGCTCTTCAATTTATGGCTATTCATGCGACTATACTGTTTTTATTATTCTTGTTATTTAGCAAATTTCTTTTTGAATACACTGATGTGAATGCATAGTTCACAAGTCAGCACATCATAATGCAGTGAAACGAATCGTCCCGAAGGCGATGTGATCCTAGGGACCCGGAGGAGTTAGACAGGAAGATTCTGAATAGAAGTAAATAATCTTTAGCAAGCGCCATCTTTAATCTGAGTTTAATTTTTCCTTTCATTGAAATGATTTAAAAAAGATAATGCAGTTGCTCCAGGTGAGGCTCGAACTCACAACCTCGGCATGGCTCAGTGCAAGTACTGCTGTATAAGTACCGCGCGCTAACCGATTGCGCCACTGGAGCTCACACATACACCATGAGTCCAACTGCGCCACCTAGAGGTGACTTAGTAGACGACAGGATCGTCATCAACATACCGTATGCAAGATCAGCTCACATGCAAACATGTTACCCTGATTACTACAATTACAGTGGAACCGGAAAAGATTCTATAATTGTCCTGTAACATAAAATTCAGTCTTTTGAAAACCACATTCAATTATATCTCGTCAGTTCCGACAAAGTCTAGGGGAATCTAATTGTTATGTCTCATAAGCACAAAGGAGGAATTTAGCCAGAAAATGATATATTGGACCCAAGTTGGGGGAAGGTGGGTAGTTGGATATCTTACTTCAACTGTTTTCATTTTAGCTACAGACTAGTGTCAACAGAGTACCTCGTGTGTACAAATGCTTTAAATCATGTTACAGGGTGAATGAAGTGGGTGAGTGGTTAAGGTGGCGGACTGCCCATACAGTGTGCTCTGCATGTGTGGATACAAATCCCACCATCGTCAAAGTCCGATCATGTTGGTTTTTGAAGGTCAGCACTGCTCCCAGTATAATTACGCTCTCTTTCGAGACACATCCAGAAATCGTTAGATGATCCCATCTGGCTAATCCATTGTAGCAAATACATCAAATAAAATAGAGGGTGTTGTGTTTATTAGAAAGTTAGTCTTTCATGGAGAGCCCAGAAGAATGTCTTTCCTTCAAGCATGGCCTTCTACTTAGTTTGGATATCTGGAAGGAATAGAAAGCAGCTCTTACTACTAAAGTGTCAGCTGTTTGAAGAGCCATTTATTTATGTCTGCCCTGCACTGACATATCCCTTCTGATGAGTAGTTTCCTGTAAATGTCTCAGATTGCAGAGATACTAACTACTGATATCCATATCCTGAGTAATGTGAGTTCTTTAATATTCTCCTAAGAATATAGAGTTTTGCCACCTTCCACGAAAAGTGCCTTAAGAATGTAGTTTAATGTGTGCCTATATGTTGACATTCATAAGTACATAGGTTTCCACTCATACTCTGAAACTCACAGCTGGCCACATTCTGCCTTAAGACTACATATGGCACTCTGAGGTATGGAAATCCTCCGGCTTTGTAGCTCAGTGGCAAAGCACGGATTTTTTGGAACCAGGGGACACGAGTTCAATCCTCATCAGGGTCTTCTGTTTATCTTTTAAATCTTAACTCTTTTCAAGTTATTTCACCTAGGAATCACACCTCGTTTTAAGCTTGCTTATTGTCAACGTTCCCTTTTCTGCTTTTATCTTAGCAAGAAGACTTGAATAATACCAGAGAACTACGACTCATTCGTCTCCCCTTCCGATTGCCTGACAAACGCCTGACAAACGCTGTTCTCACCCTGCTAGGCAAAACCAGATAATAACTCAATGTTTACCGTCCCTTGGAAAGGTTGAGCGAGTATCTGACCTCTCTTTCTGCTCAATCTGCTTCCACATAACGAGCGTTATAGGGCTCGAGCAGTGGCACCTTGGAGATTTTAATTTCTTTCCTCTCAAAACACTATAGCTCCCAGATACCTCGGCTCTCAGGAAAATGAGGTGAATCCTCAAAACCCCAGCCACCACTCACCATAAACTTCCTTTTCTCATGCTCTCTGTTCAAATGATACAACTTATCTTGTACTTAAAGGGAAAGTGAATGCAGGCAGACTTGTATGATAGATTTGGTGACCTGGATTGGTTGGGGTGGATAAAGAAGGGAACCTGGTGCCTCAAGAAGTAGAATCAGGATGGGGATGAGGAAAAGAGAAATTGAGCAGGGACCACAATCACAGGTTAGAGAAATACGTGTCATGAATGAAATCATTTAAAAAAGTTGACTTCTAGCAGGCATTATTTTTCAAAAATGCAGACAAATTAAAAATGAATTTTGTATTAGAGGAACAATCACAGCACACAAGAGCTACAATCTACTTTAGAGGAATTTCATATTTGGCTAAGGCCTTTGTGTGATGATGCTATCCTTTTGTCATTTATATGAGTTATATTTTATTCAATTTGGTTGATCAACATTTTTTGCAGCTCTTCAATTTATGGCTATTCATGCGACTATACTGTTTTTATTATTCTTGTTATTTAGCAAATTTCTTTTTGAATACACTGATGTGAATGCATAGTTCACAAGTCAGCACATCATAATACAGTGAAACGAATCGTCCCGAAGGCGATGTGCTCCTAGGGACCCGGAGGAGTCAGACAGGAACATTCTGAATAGAAGTAAATAATCTTTAGCAAGCGCCATCTTTAATCTGAGTTTAATTTTTCAATTCAGTGAAATGATTTAAAAAACATAATGCAGTTGCTCCAGGTGAGGCTCGAACTCACAACTTCAGCATGGCTCAGTGCAAGTACTGCTACATAAGTACTGCGCGCTAACCGATTGCACCACTGGACCTCACACATACCCCCAGCTTCCAACTGCGCCACCTAGAGGTGACTGAGTAGACGACAGGATCGTCATCAACATACCGTATGCAAGATCAGCTCACATGCAAACATGTTACCCTGATTACTACAATTACAGTGGAACCGGAAAAGATTCTATAATTGTCCTGTAACATAAAATTCAGTCTTTTGAAAACCACATTCAATTATATCTCGTCAGTTCCGACAAAGTCTAGGGGAATCTAATTGTTATGTCTCATAAGCACAAAGGAGGAATTTAGCCAGAAAATGATATGTTGGACCCAAGTTGGGGGAAGGTGGGTAGTTGGATATCTTACTTCAACTGTTTTCATTTTAGCTACAGACTATTGTCAACAGAGTACCTCGTGTGTACAAATGATTTAAATCCTGTTACAGGGTGGATGAAGTGGGTGAGTGGTTAAGGTGGCGGACTGCCCATACAGTGTGCTCTGCATGTGTGGATACAAATCCTACCATCGTCAAAGTCCGATCATGTTGGTTTTTGAAGGTCTGCACTGCTCCC
Organism: Pleurodeles waltl; assembly: GCF_031143425.1. Lineage (NCBI taxonomy): Eukaryota > Metazoa > Chordata > Amphibia > Caudata > Salamandridae > Pleurodeles > Pleurodeles waltl. The sequence continues at coordinate 385,161,478 of NC_090445.1, forward strand.
AGTATAATTACGCTCTCTTTCGAGACACATCCAGAAATCGTTAGATGATCCCATCTGGCTAATCCATTGTAGCAAATACATTAAATAAAATAGAGGGTGTTGTGTTTATTAGAAAGTTAGTCGTTCATGGAGAGCCCAGAAGAATGTCTTTCCTTCAAGCATGGCCTTCTACTTAGTTTGGATATCTGGAAGGAATAGGATGCAGCTCCTACTACTAAAGTGTCAGCTGTTTGAAGAGCCATTTATTTATGTCTGCCCTGCACTGACATATCCCTTCTGATGAGTAGTTTCCTGTAAATGTCTCAGATTGCAGAGATACTAACTACTGATATCCATATCCTGAGTAATGTGAGTACTTTAATATTCTCCTAAGAATATAGAGTTTTGCCACCTTCCAAGAAAAGTGCCTTAAGAATGTAGTTTAATTTGTGCCTATATGTTGACATTCATAAGTACATAGGTTTCCACTCATACTCTGAAACTCACAGCTCGCCACCTTCTGCCTTAAGACTACATATGGCACTCTGAGATGTGGAAACTCTCCGGCTTTGTAGCTCAGTGGCAAAGCACTGATTTTTTAGAACCAGGGGACACGAGTTCAATCCTCATCAGGGTCTTCTGTTTATCTTTTAAATCTTAACTCTTTTCAAGTTATTTCACCTAGGAATCACACCTCGTTTTAAGCTTGCTTATTGTCAACGTTCCCTTTTCTGCTTTTATCTTAGCAAGAAGACTTGAATAATACCAGAGAACTACGACTCATTCGTCTCCCCTTCCGATTGCCTGACAAACGCTGTTCTCACCCTGCTAGGCAAAACCAGATAATAACTCAATGTTTACCGTCCCTTGAAAGGTTGAGCGAGTATCTGACCTCTCTTTCTGCTCAATCTGCTTCCACATAACGAGCGTTATAGGGCTCGAGCAGTGGCACCTTGGAGATTTTAATTTCTTTCCTCTCAAAACACTATAGCTCACAGATACCTTGGCTCTCAGGAAAATGAGGTGAATCCTCAAAACCCCAGCCACCACTCACCATAAACTTCCTTTTCTCATGCTCTCTGTTCAAATGATACAACTTATCTTGTACTTGAAGTGAAAGTGAATGCAGGCAGACTTGTTTCATAGATTTGGTGACCTTGATTGGTTGGGGTGGATAAAGAAGTGAACCTGGTGTCTCAAGAAGTAGAATCAGGATGGGGATGAGGAAAAGAGAAATTGAGCAGGGACCACAATCACAGGTTAGAGAAATACGTGTCATGAATGAAATCATTTTAAAAAGTTGACTTCTAGCAGGCATTATTTTTCAAAATTGCAGACAAATTAAAAATGAATTTTGTATTGGAGGAACAATCACAGCACACAAGAGCTACAATCTACTTTAGAGGAATAGCATATTTGGCTAAGGCCTTTGTGTGATGATGCTATCCTTTTTCCATTTATATGAGTTATATTTTATTCAATTTGGTTGATCAACATTTTTTGCAGCTCTTCAATTTATGGCTATTCATGCGACTATACTGTTTTTATTATTCTTGTTATTTATCAAATTTCTTTTTGAATACACTGATGTGAATGCATAGTTCACAAGTCAGCACATCATAATGCAGTGAAACGAACCGTACCGAAGGCGATGTGATCCTAGGGACCCGGAGGAGTCAGACAGGAAGATTCTGAATAGAAGTAAATAATCTTTAGCAAGCGCCATCTTTAATCTGAGTTTAATTTTTACTTTCAGTGAATTGATTTAAAAAAGATAATGCAGTTGCGCCAGGAACTCACAACCTCAGCATGGCTCAGTGCAAGTACTACTGTATAAGTACCGCGCGCTAAACGATTGCGCCACTGGAGCTCACACATACACCATGAGTCCAACTGCGTGACCTAGAGGTGACTCAGTAGACGAAAGGATCGTCATCAACATACCGTATGCAAGATCAGCTCACATGCAAACATGTTACCCTGATTACTACAATTACAGTGGAACCGGAAAAGATTCTATAATTGTCCTGTAACATAAAATTCAGTCTTTTGAAAACCACATTCAATTATATCTCGTCAGTTCCGACAAAGTCTAGGGGAATCTAATTGTTATGTCTCATAAGCACAAAGGAGGAATTTAGCCAGAAAATGATATGTTGGACCCAAGTTGGGGGAAGGTGGGTAGTTGGATATCTTAATTCAACTGTTTTCATTTTAGCTACAGACTAGTGTCAACAGAGTACCTCGTGTGTACAAATGCTTTAAATCCTGTTACAGGGTGGATGAAGTGGGTGAGTGGTTAAGGTGGTGGACTGCCCATACAGTGT